>NC_086218.1:9745251-10058672 GCF_035770615.1 Melospiza melodia melodia
AAATATTTTTCAAAAGAGACTTTGAATCCCAAACTCCATTATCTTATTATTATATTAACTGAAAATTCTACATTATTTTATTTTTATCCACATAGGAGAAGCTGAGAAATTGAATATTCTCAGAGTATGTGGGAGAAATGATGGAGAAAATCTAAAAATTTTCTAGAAAATAAAAAAATTTTCTAGAAAAAAAACCTATAAATTTTCTAGATTTTTTTTTTCTACACCAATCCCTTTATCTTTCCTAAAGCAGAGTGCAGCTCTGGAATAAAAAAGGAGCAAAAATCAGATTTATTTTTGTAGATATTCCCTTATCCTCAGGAAACATTTGAATTTTTCCCCCCTAAAATTCCAAAATTCTCAGCTTCTTCCTGAATAAATAAAAATATTATTTCTTCTGTGTACAAGAATTAGACAGAAACTCTTGGAAAGAGAAATTTATTGTTGAAAGCATCAACAATTCTTTATTGCACATCCCAAACTCTAAAAAGTTTTGAAATTTTATTTTTGTAAAATATCAAATTTTACTCACAGTTTGCAAGAGGTTCTCACACAGCTTTTTAGCAGCTGCCAAACCTTCTGGCTTTGGGTGACTGAAAAAAGAAATAAAATTTTGTTCTTATGGAAAAAAATAATTATATTTTCTGATGAAAATAAAATAAATTTTGTTCTCATGAAAAAAAAAAATCAGAAGAAAATTTCTGGCAAATTTGGGAGCTCCTTCTTTGCCCTATCAGCTCTTATCAGTTTAGATATCTCCAAAGTCAAATCAGGTTCAAAGATTTATTTAATTCGCATTAAATCAGTCCAAATGAAGAATTCCCCATTTTAAAAACTTAATTTTAAAGGGATTTTTAAAAATTCATTTTAAAGGGATTTTTTAGATTGATATTTTATGGGATTTTTTAAAATGCATTTTTAATGGATTTTTAATGGGATTTTTTTAAAATGGTTTTTTATGGGACGTTTTAAATGGATTTTTATGGGATTTTTTTAATGGATTTTTAATGGGGTTTTTAAAAATTTATTTTTATGGGTTTTTTGAAATGGATTTTTTAATGGATTTTTTAAAATTTGATTTTAATGGGATTTTTTTTTAGATTTAATTTTGATGGGATTTTTTAAAGTTGATTTTTATGGGATTTTTTAAAAAGTGGATATTTAAAATGTATTTTTATGGGATTTTTAAAGGGATTTTAATGGGATTTTTTAAATGGATTTTTATGGGATTTTTAAAATGGATTTTTTTAATGGGTTTTTAATGGGATTTTTAAAAATGGATTTTTAATGGGATTTTTAAAATTTGATTTTTATGCGATTTTTTAAAAATGGATTTTTAAATGGGATTTTTTTTTAATTGATTTTTAAAGGGATTTTTAAGTGGATTTTTTTAATGGGATTTTTTAAAATTTGATTTTTATGGGTTTTTTTAAATGGATTTTTATGGGGTTTTTTTAATAGATTTTAATGGGATTTTTAAATGGATTTTTATGGGTTTTTTTTAATGTTGATTTTTAATGGGATTCTTTTATAAATGGATTTTAATGGGTTTTTTAAAATTGATTATAATGGGATTTTTTTAAAAATGGATTTTTAATGGGATTTTTTTAATAAATGGATTTTTAATGGGATTTTTTTAATAAATGGATTTTTTAATGGGATTTTTTAAAATTTGATTTTTAAGGGATTTTTAAAAATGGATTTTTATGGGTTTTTTTAAATGGATTTTTATGGGATTTTTTAAATGGATTTTAATGGGATTTTTAAGTTTAATGGGATTTTTAAATGGATTTTTATGGGGTTTTTTTAATGTTGATTTTTAATGGGATTTTTTTAATAAATGAATTTGTAATGGGATTTTTTGTAAGTCCCCCATACCTGATGTAGATGTACATGGGTTCAAAGGCTTCTCTGCCTGACGCTGGCTCGATGCACCCCGAGCCTTTCCCTCGAAGGAAAACTTTGGCACCAGTTTCAATCTGGATGTGCTGCAGGTAGGAGCAGCCAGGCCCTTCCACCTTCTCCTTGACATTAAAAGTGGGAACAGCATGTTCCAGCCCCACAAACAGCTTGTCCTGCACATAATGCATCTGGAAAAAAACAGCAAAATTTGAATTTTTTAATTTAATTTCACTGAGGGCAGACATCCCGTTGCTGGGACAGCAGAAGGGTTCAGTGGCAGATACAAAAATGTCAGTAAAAATTGATTTCTATTTCAATGTAAACACTTTCTGCAGGCTTTTATCAGCACACAACTTGTCCTGCACATAATGCATCTGGAAAAAAACAGCAAAATTTGAATTTTTTAACTTCATTTCACTGAGGGCAGATAGAAGGGTTCAGTGTCAGATGGAAAAATTGCCTTATATTTCAAATTAAACACCTACTGCAGGCTTTTATCTGCAGACAACTTGTGCTGGACATAATGCAACTGGAAATGAACAGCAAAATTTTAATATTTTAATTTTAATTTCACTAAGGGCAGACATCCCATTGCTGGGACAGCAGAAGGGTTCAGTGGCAGATACAAAAATGTCAGTAAAAATTGATTTCTATTTCAATGTAAACACTGAAATAAGTAAAAATTTACTTATATTTCATATTAAACACCTACTGCAGGCTTTTATCAGCACACAACTTGTGCTGGACATAATGCATGTGGAAATGAACAGCAAAATTTTAATTTTCATTTTAATTTCAGTGAGGACAGACAGACAGAAGGGGTCAGTGTCAGATGGCACAGTGAGCCCTGGGCTTTGCTGCAGGTAGGACTGCTCTCTCCATCCCTTTTCTTTTAGGAGGTCACTGTCACCTGAGTCTCACTCTCCAGACTCAGGCTTGTTAGTCCTCCAGATGTCACACCACAAGCTGTGTGGGTGATTTTTTTGGGGTGGTTTCTCAGCTTTTATGTTGGGATTTTGTTATTTTTTTTTAACAAATAACACGTGACACGTGTGCTTTGTAAAAGGGAAATATTGTAGGCAGTGATAGGCAGTAAAACTCACTCACCCCTGACTGGAATGGAGGTTTTTGGCCAACAGCTGGAGTGATCTGAGTGATGGGGGCTGGCTGGTGATAAACAGTGACTGTGGCCCCGTTGAATGTGGGGCTGGAGCCCGTGGCTGCCTTCACCACCCCATTGGTGATGATCTCTTTGATTCTGTTAACAGCTCCTGGGGGAGAGAACACAAAATTCATTCTTATTAGCAGCCCAGAGTATGAACTGTGACACGAGAGGGTTGATTTGGCACATTCTGTGATGGGATTGCATCTCCCAGTGGGGCCCAGGGTTTGTATCCCTGGATGGGATCACAGAGGATCCTGAAGGGCCTGGAGGGTCCCTGCCCAGGAAAGGCTGAGGGAGCTGGGGCTGCTCAGCCTGGAGAGGAGCCCCAGGGAGAGGGGCCTCAGCCCTGGGTGTGCCTGGGTGTCCTTGAGTGTCCCCAGGTGTCCCTGTAAGTCCATGGGTGTCTCTGACAGGCCCTACATGTCCCTGTAAGTCCCTGGGTGTCCCTGTCTGTCCTTCGGTGTCCCTGTCTGTCCCTGGGTGTCTCTGTCTGTCCCTGTCTGTCCCTGGGTGTCCCTGTCTGTCCCTGAGTGTTCCTGTATGTCCCTCAAGTCCCTGAGCGTCCCTGGCTGTCCCAGTGTGTTTCTGAGTGCTCCTGAGTGTCCCTGTCTGTCCCTGAATGTCCCTGTCTGTCTCTGGGTGTCCCTGTCTGTCTCTGGGTGTCCCTGTCGGTCCCTGTAAGTCCCTGTCTGTCCCTGGGTGTCTCTGAGTGTCCCTGTCTGTCCCTGAGTGCCCCTGTCTGTCCCTGGGTGTCCTTCGGTGTCCCTGTCTGTCCCTGAGTGTCCCTGTCTGTCCCTGGGTGTCCCTGTCTGTCCCTGGCTGTCCCAATGTGGTTCTGAGTGCTCCTGAGTGTCCCTGGGTGTCCCTGGGTGTCTCTGAGTGTCCTAGTCTGTCCCTGGGTGTTCCCAGGTGTCTCTGGGCGTCCCTGTATGTCCCTGTAAGTCCCTGGGTGTCCCTGAGTGTCCCAGTCTGTCCCTGGGTGTCCCAGTCTGTCCCTGGGTGTCCTTGTCTGTCTCTGAGTGTTCCTGTATGTCCCTGTCTGTCCCTGGGTGTCTCTGAGTGTCCCTGTCTGTCCCTGAGTGTCCCTGGGTGTCCCAGTCTGTCCCTGGGTGTTCCCAGGTGTCCCTGGGTGTCTCTGGGTGCTCCTGGCTGTACCCAGGTGTCCCTGACAGTCTCTGAGTGTCCCCAAGTGTTCCTGTAAGTCCCAGTGTGTTCCTGAGTGTCCCCCTGGCTGTTCCCAGCAGTCTCAGTCTGTCCCAGTCTGTCCTTGTGTGTCAATCCCAGTCTGAGCTTGTCCGTCCACAGGCGTCCCCGTCTGTCCATGAGTGTCCCCAGTCTGTCCCTGGGTGTTCCTGAGTGTCCCAGGGTGTCTCCAGGTGTCCTGTGTGTGTCCCTGACTGTCTCTGAATGTACCTGAGTTTCCCTGTCTGTCCCAGTCTGTCCCTGTGTCTCTCCCAGTCTGTCCCAGTCCATCCCAGTGAGCAGAGGTCAGAGCAGCCCCAGGCTCTGCTCCAGGCCCAGCAATGGCCCCAGAGCCACGGGCAGGGCCTGAGCCCAGGAGCTGCCCCTGCCCAGGAGGCAGAACTGCTGCCCTGGGCAGTGCCCGGCCCTGAGCAGAGCCCAGAGAGGCTGTGGGGGCTCCGTGCCTGGGGATCCCAGAGGCACCAGAGCCAGCCCTGAGCCCTGGGGTGTCCCTGTTTAGGGACCCCAGACCCACCTGGCCCCATCCTGTGCCCTGGGGTGTCCCTGTTTAGAGACCCCAGACCCACCTGGAGCAGCCCTGAGCCCTGGGGTGTCCCTGTTTAGGGACCCCAGACCCACCTGGAACAGCCCTGAGCCCTGGGGTGTCCCTGTTTAGGGACCCCAGACCCACCTGGAGCAGCCCTGAGCCCTGGGGTGTCCCTGCCTGGGTACCCCAGACCCACCTGGCCCCATCCTGTGCCCTGGGATGTCCCTGTCTGAGCAGGGTGGTGGCACCAGATGTGACCCTCTGTGGTCCCTCCTGATAGATCTCCCTGTCTCACCCCTATTGCCATGGATCTGGGTGTGTTATCAGTGAGATAAGAGCTGTACCTGCTCACTCCCCCCCACCTTCCTTGTAATCTATCCAAAATTTTCATTTCCTGCTGAGTGCAGTCTGTGGCACCTCAGGGATTTGTGAGCAGAGATCTCAGCATCAGTGTGTGAATGGAGTCTGTTATCACCACCAAGGTGTTTATAACTCAAATCCAACCCTTTATCACACACAGGGAGAGAAAATCCAGAATATTTTGTACTCACTGTCAACCAGCTCCCGTGTCTGACCCTGAACATGAAGATACAAAGGACGATCTCTGGAAGGAAAAAGTCAAATATTCAATTAAACCCACAGAAAACACAATAATAATGAACCAAATCTAATTATATTACCAGAAAATCTTCCATAAAAATCTGAAATGCCCTCCAGATAACAGAACACAAATTCCTTGACTACCACAGTGCTCAGGCAGACAAGCTCTGCACTGAAAATCTGATTCAGGAGTTGATGATGATTCAGAAAATTACAGCACTGAAAACTTTAATTAGCTTGCCCATAAATGGGTCACTAAATAAAAGCAGCAAGAAATTTGTATTTCTTGGGAAGTTGTAATGTTCTGTGGGGAGAAGTTGAGCACAGTGTGATTTGTCAGGGTCATGGTTAGGGGTGGTTATTTCAGCCCAGCACCATCAGAATGGCAAATTTATAGGAAAACCAACTAAATAAAACCTCAGCACTTTGTCACCTCAAAAAAAAGAAGCAGAATCTCCAAAAAAAAAAAAAAAAATACAAACCCAGGTCCCACTTTGGCTTTCTCTTCTGCAGTCATGAACCTCCCTCGAGTGGAGACAGCTGCTCCACTCAGACGACTGATCTGCAAAAAATGTACAAAAAGCAGTGAAACACCTGCCAACAACAAACAATGTACAAAACCCAGTGAAACACCTGCCAACAACAAAAAATGTACAAAAAGCAGTGAAACACCTGCCAACAACAAACCAGGCACACTCAGAAAGCCAAAACACAAACAATGTTCTTGTAAAAACCCTCAGAAATTGTTAATAGAGCGCTGGCTCTGAAGTCATAATGATGCCTTGTGAAGGCTGATTTAGAGCAGAGTTAATGAATAAAGCAGGGATTTATTAAAATGCCTCAATAGATGCACCTTGAGAAGCACCAGAGCCCAGCCAGGTGTGGAAACCCAAGGTGAACCAAAATGGTCACAAAAATGGATGACTGGTCATGGGGTCACACACTTTCATAAGTTTTGTCTATTACTATATTGGAGTTAATTGTCTAATTACAGCTCCAGCCCATGAATTCCCATTTTTCTTGTTTTTCCCTCCTCAGCCCACGATGTTTGTGCTCCTGGGCTGAAATTTGGATCATTTGTCCTTGGTGCCAGCTGGAGCAGGAATTGTTTTGTCTCCCTGCTCTGTGCAGAGCTCACCATCCCCTGATATGAAACCCAGACCCACACACTAAAACAGCACAGAGCCTGAAAAACATAAAAACTAAACCCTGAGGCACCAATCCAACAATTTACTGAACAAACCAACAAACCCCTTTGGAAAACACGAGTTTCCTAGAAAGAAACAAGCCCTGAGCAGAGTTCACTGCAAGTTCATTTCACTTTATCTGCTCAGGAACAAGGTGAAAGGTGGCCAGGGTTATGTAAGCCCAGAGCTCCCTGCCAAGGCAGCACAGCTGCTGGGGTGAGGGGTTTTGGGCTGAGGGGTTTCTAGGGTCCCCTAGATGAAGGGAGGAAATTATGAATCTGACTTCATGTTCTTAGAAGGCTAATTTATTATATTATGCTATATTACATTAATTATAGTATAGTATAGTATAAATATAATATTATATGTTATATTGTATACTATACCACATTATATTATATATTATATTATATAAAATATAACATATTATACTACATTATACATAATTCACTATATATTATATAGTATATAGTATCATATAATGATATATTATATATTGTATACTACATATTACTATATATTATATTATATTATATATTATAATATTGTATTGTATATTATATTGTATACTATACCACACTATATTATATATTATCTTATATATCACATAATAGTATATATTACATTATACTATATTACACATTATATACTATATAATATTATAGTATATATTATATTACATAACATTATATATTATATCATCTTATATATTATATTACATATTATATATTACATTATATCATATCATAGTATATCACATCATATTATACTATATTATATTATACTATATTATATATTATAGTATACAATAAAATATTATATATTGTATTGTATACTATACCACATTATATATTATATTATATTATATATCATATAATATATTATACATTATATACTATATTATACAATATATACTATATATTATATAGTATATAATATCATATAATAATATATTATATATTGTGTCCTATATATTACTATATATTATATCATAGTTTTATATTATGGTTTATATAATAATATTGTATTGTATATTGTATTGTATATTGTACCACACTATATTATATATTATCTTATATATCATATAATACTATATGTTACATTGTACTATGTTATATTATACATTAAATATAATACTACATAATACTACACAATACTACACAATACTACATAATACTACACAATACTACACAATACTACATAATACTACTTTATACTGCATAATACTACATAATACTACTTTATACTGCATAATACTACATAATACTTCTTTATACTACATAATACTACTTTATACTACATAATACTACTTTATACTACTTTATACTGCATAATACTACATAATGCTACTTTATACTACATAATACTACATAATACTACATAATACTTCTTTATACTACATAATACTTCTTTATACTACATAATACTACATAATACTACATAATACTACATAATACTACATAATACTACATAATACTACATAATACTACATAATACTTCATAATACTTCATAATACTTCATAATACTTCATAATACTACATTATACTACATTATACTACATTATACTACATTATACTACATTATACTACATTATACTACATTATACTACATTATACTACATTATACTACATTATACTACATTATACTACATTATACTACATTATATATTATATCATCTTATTCTAACTATACAAAAGACTAGAGAAAGGACACAGACAGAAGGCTAAAAGATAATAATGAAAAATTCCTGACTCTCTCCTCAGAGTCCCAACACAGCCTGGCCATGATTGGTCATTAAATAAAAACAATTCACCTGTTGGATAAACAATCTCCAACCACACTCCAAAGCAGCAAAACAGGAAAAGTAAATGAGATAATTTTGTTTTCCTTTTTCTCTGAGGCTTCCCAGGAGAGAACTCCTGGGCAAAGAGGATTTTTCAGCAAATACAAATGTGACATTGGGAGTGTGGGACATACCTCATCCTGGGTCTGGCCCCTGGTCAGCAGGTTCCTGCACGTCAGGGGCACATCATTGATCTCCACCTCTGCCACCACAAGGTCATCTTTGCTTTTACTCGTGGCTGGACCTTTGCCCAGAGCCTGCAGCTTCAAAGAGAAGCAGTTGCAAAAGTGGAAAAAATGCACAAACAAATTTGAGAGGGGAACATCCCTCTTGTTCACCCCTTTCAGTTGTTAAAGGCAAAATCTTTACAGATTCCACATTGAAAACATCCTCACAGATTGCACAGGAAAGCACATTGGAATTTCTGCTGGATCTGCCCAAATAAATCCAGATAAAAACTGGATTTATCTTCAGGACATATTATTAAAATAACATCCTTCTTGTTCACCCCTTTTAGTTGGTGGAAAGTAAATCTTTACAGATTCCACATTGAAAAAATCTTTACAAATTGCACAGGAAAGCACATTGGAATTTCTGCTGGATCTGCCCAAATAAATCCAGATAAAAACTGGATTTATCTTCAGCACATATTCATAAAATAGCATCCTTCTTGTTCAACCCTTTTAGTTGGTGGAAAGTAAATCTTTACGGATTCCACATTGAAAAAATCCTCACAGATTGCACAGGAAAGCACACTGGAATTGCTGCTGCATCTGCCCAAATAAATCCAGATAAAAACTGGATTTATCTTCACCACATATAATTAAAATAACATTCTTCTTGTTCACCCCTTTCATGGTGGAAGGCGTCCCTGCCCATGGCAGGGGTGGGACAAGATGAGCTCTAAGGTCTCTTCCGGCCCAAACCACCCTGTGGCTCCATGAAACTTGAAACAGCTTCTAAACTTGGCTCCAGCACAGGCAGAAGAGCAAGACGAGGCTGTGACTGGAAGCTTCAAGTCCCACTTTATTTAGAATAAAAAACTCAGGGATTATTTAAGAGGAACACTCCAGTCCAGCTGCCTGAGCTCATCAGGGTCAGCCAAGCTCGGGGCAGGGCTCAGCAAAAGCTGAATAAGCTGGTTGGGACTTGGATATACAGCTCATACTGTAATTTCTTCAGGCACTAAAATATTTTGGTCCCAAATTTTAAAGCAGTTGTTTCACACAGGAGTTTTTCCATCAGCTCTGCTCTCTGCAAAAATCCTCGTGCCTCCCTCACGATTCAGAATATTCTACGTTTTTGACGAAAAATAAAACTTTTCCACCCCCCTACAGGTGGCTTTGGTAAAATCTGACCTCACAGCCATGCACTGCTTTTTGTTAGGATGGAAAAATATTTTTTAAATTATTTCTGACTATTTTTATGGCAATTTGCTGAACCACCCCCGCGCCCACCCGCCCACCCACCTTGTCCGCCGTGCTGGGCGCCGGCTTCAGCTTCCCTTTGGCCATCAGCATCGCGTTGATCTTCGCCGCCACGGCCGCGGCCGCATCCAGCGCTCCCGAGGGCGCCGCCGAGCTCTCGGACCCGGCCACGGCGGCGCCGCCATCGCCGCCCCCACCGGGGAACGGCCGCCCGGGCAGCGGCGCCGTACCGGGGAGGAGGAAATTAGGAGCCGGGCCGGGCTGATCCCACTTGCTGCGGCGCCTGGAAAAGACAGAGGGAGCGTGAGGCGCTGCTCCGAGCGGCACCGGGGCCGCCCGAGCCGCCACGGCCGCGCCTCACCCGCCCGCGGCCCCCGCGTCCCGCTGCGCTCCGCCGCCCGCCGACATGGCCGCCACGGCTGCCCGGCGTCACTTCCGGCTCCGCGCCCGCCGCGCGTCGCCGCTTCCGCTCGTTGCCATGGAGACGGCGCGGCCACTTCCGGTCACTGCCATGGGGACGGACATGGCGCCGCGGGCTGGGGGTCGTGAGGGGGGAAGGAGCACAAAGATCACCCAGATCAGCCCCGCTGTTGTTTCCATGTGTATTATACCAAAGATTGTGTCATTTCCCCAACACTAAGCCTAAATATTGTGAAATACAAAGCTGTGTTTCGTGTCAGGTACATACAGGCAACGTGTGTATTTGTGATTGTGATATGTGTGGAGACCGACCGTGGGACAGTTATAAAGACGAATTCTAATAAATAACTGAGGAAAGTAAAACATGGAAGAAGGGCTTTGAACCTATATTTTGTTCACAATTAACCTTTATGCATTTTACTAAGTATTAACCTTTACTAAAGGTAATGTTACTAAAGGTTAGATTACTAAACCTTACTAAAGGTAAGGTTACTAAAGGTTAACCTTTACCTTTAACTAAATGCTCCTAAGTTGATTTAGGAGCATTTGAATTAAAGTGTTAAGGATGTTGCTTTTTGACAGGAACTTTCTGCTTGTAGTTAATCCTTACAGAGTTCAGCAATAAGAGCCTTTTGAAGTATAATTTTAGAATATTGCTTGTAGCAAGAATCTTTAAAACTATAGCTTTAGAATATATAAAAATGAAACACGCTTGTCTCAAGCCTTAACAAAACAGTGAAAAGCAGCTTGAGAAAGGAAGATGAACATCAACTCAAGGATTAAATTAAAAACTAAATCACAATAGTGTATAGAATTGTGATGTAAAAATTGGGAATAGAAACTGCTGAGGAAGCTGATGAGTACTCCTATAAATACCTGTAACCCTCAACTATTGGTGTGCAGATGGAGGGAAAACTTCCCCCACTGTACCCAATGCTGTGTTGCTCATACTTTATCATATTAATTAATAAATTGATTGCTGCTTGAATATTGGCCTAGTCAAGCTTCTCATTTATAACTTTGTTTTGGCCCAGCTGGAGTTTGGACATGCCGTGTGCCATTTTATCCCAAGGCAATACAGAATTTCAAATGTCTAAAAGGAGCCCAAAGATCACCTCCTTTATTATTCCCACGTGTATTATCCCAAGGATTATGCTGTTTTCCCAAAATTAAGTGTGAATATGTGACTTTGTTTTGGCCCAGATGGAGTTTGGATGCCATTTTAGCCCAGGGCAATACAGAAATTACAGTGTGTAAAGTAAAGGCATTCTTATCACTGCTTGTTAACAACAAACCATCCACACATTGCACAAAACTTGATTCAAATTCACAGCCCTTAAATAAACACTGTGTCCTAAAGGGGTCCTTTTTTATTATTAATTATTCCTACGTGTATTATCCCCAGGATGATGCCGTTTCCCCAATATGAAGCCTAAATATGTTACTGGAGTTTGGACACTGTGTGTCATTTTATCCCAAGGCAAAAATAAAACCCATACCTTTATAACAAAGTTACTTTAACATCACACATACAGAATCCATTTGAATATTTGCGAAAAGCCAATATTATAACGTGTGAGGGAATGGCTGGAGCTGCGTCAGCGAGGTTTAAATTGGATTATCAGGAAAGGTTCTTCCCCCAGAGGGTGATGACGCTGACCCAAAGCTGCCAGACCTCCAGAAGCGTTCCGCCAACGCTCTCAGGGTGGGGCTTTTGGGGTGTCAGTACAGGAACAGGGATGAAAAATTAAAAAGAAAATCTTTGTAATTCCCTCACAGCCCAGAAGATTCCACAACCCCCCGACCCCTCACAGCCGGGGCAGAGCTGCGCATGCGCGGTGCGCGCAGTGCGCCGGCTGAGGACAAGCCCCGCCCCCCGCGGGCAAGCCCCGCCCCCTGCGTTTGCGCACGGCCCCGCGGCGGAGCCCGCTGAGGGCGAGGGCGGGAAAGGCGCCCTGAGGGTGGGCGTGGGCGCTTTTCTCATCTCCTTTCCCTCATCTCCTTTCTTTCTCCTCACGTTCTTCTCCAGCTTTTCCTCGATTATCTCTCTCACCTCACCTCCGAGTTTTGTTGCCCGCCGCCCCGCGCTGCTCTGCAGCGTTGTGTCTTCGCGCTTGCCTCAGTTTCCCTCGAAGCAGGTGGTGGTTTCTGGGCTGAGGCTTGAGGGGAGCGGCTCATTCCTCACAGCCGCCCTGTGCTGCCATCGGGGGGTTTATGGAGGATTACTGAGCGGAGCTCGGTGCCCTTTGTGATGCAGACCTTATTTCTAACTTGGGGAAGGTGTTTTCCTCAGGCGTGGGCGAATTTGTTATTCCTGAGTTGGGGGGAATGTTTGTGTGGAGTCAGGCTTAGAGTGGTGAGGGTTCAGATTCTCCCACACTCATTTCAATTATAGATGAAAACAACTCAAGTCTGGGGGTGTTGAAATGTGGGGAGCATTTTCCTAAAGTCCTTTGAAAATCCTGTAGGTTGGGCACCAGTTAGTACTGAAGAGAACTGCTTTTAGATGTTCATATTTCATAGAAATACAGATATAAACATTCTAATTATTGCATCCTGTAGCCTCAGGGAAGCCGTGAAAATCAAGAATCTCATACTGGGGATGATCAGAGGAGCCATCCTGCTCTGTTTTGTGAAAAACACAGGTTTATTTGAGCTGGTGAATTGTGCAGGAGGTGTTTGTAAATCCAGGGAATGCCCTGGAGAAGCTGCAGCCCCTTTTTCTTTATCCAGGTCCTAATGTAGATGTTTCATTGACAGGCACAGGAATCTCTGCAGAATGGCAACTGCTCAGAAGCAAAGGAATTCTGTGGTATGGTTTTGTTTGTGTATTTCAGCACAATAATGGGAAAACAGGGTAATTTAGTCTTTTAATTATGAATAAAGAATAGATAGGAAGAAGTGTAGAAAAATATTTTGAATTTTGTGGTGTGCTTGGTAGAAACCAGACGTGTCCCACAACTACTGTAACACCAAGTGTCAGGAATGTGCTTAATTTTATAAATCCCCAAAATTCATTGGTTTCTTGCTGGGATTTTCAGAGTGCAGTTGTATTTCCCAAGAAAATTGCCACGGAGCAGCAATCCCTGATGCTGGTGAAGAGGCTCCTGGCAGTGGCAGTGTCCTGCATCACTTACCTGAGGGGAATCTTCCCTGAAAGTGCCTATGGAACCAGATACATGGATGGTGAGGGGCTGTTTCCATCAGAATTTACAAAAATTCTTGTCATGGAGTTGTTTTTAAGGCCACATGGTCTTTTTAATGAGTGGATGCCATTTTGATGCATGCGATGGAAATTTCACATATTAATAAATTACATTTTGTTATTGCTGCTGCTGCTAACTCAGCATTAAAGCTAAGCTCAGTAATCTTAATTTTAGTCTCTCCTTGATATGTGCTTTTAGACATTGAGCTTTTCATTGCACTTTGTCCTAAGTTAATGTGTGTGTGGTTTTTTTGGTTTTTTTTTTTTTTGAGATGTTTGTGTGAAAATTCTGCGGGAAGACAAAAACTCTCCTGGCTCTAGCCAGCTGGTGAAATGGTAAGTTGATTACACACAGGTAAGATTTCCTCAGCATCTAAATGCTCAAAGGTTCATTCCTGGCTGTTTGCAGAAAAAGGCAAAAAGTTCTCTCCCACATTTGTGTCACAATGGTATTTTCAGCTCAGGGCTTAGGACAGCATCAATCTCTGTTTGCAGAGTGACTATACTTTATTAAATACTTTATGTTTACTAAATAAACACTAAATATCTAACACTATGTATTTGTATGCTTCATTCCTCTGAGCATGAGCTAAATAAATAAAACACTAAATATCTAACACCAAAAAAACGAAATAAACACTAAATATCTAACGCTATGCATTTGTAGACTTCATTCCTCTGAGCATGAGCACTTCAAGGAGCACAGAAATGCAAAAGTCCAAAAGCAGCTCCTCTCTAATTGATCAGGAGACTCAAAGCCACCATTTTGCATCTGAAATTTAAAGATCTCACAGATTTTATTTTAATTAATTAATTTAATAAACACTAAACATCTAATGTTATGTATTTGTAGACTTGATTCCTCTGAGCATGAGCTAAATAGGTAAAACACTAAACATCTAATTCTAAATAAACACTAAATATCTAACTCTAAATAAACTAAATAAACACTAAACATCTAACATTATGCATTTGTATGCTTCATTCCTCTGAGCATAAGCTAAATAAGTAAAACACTGAATATCTAACACCAAAAAAACTAAATAAACACTAAACATCTAACACTATGTATACTTCATTCCTCTGAGCATGAGCACTTCAAGGAGCACAGAAATGCAAAAGTCCAAAAGCAGCTCCTCTCTAATTGCTCAGGAGACTCAAAGCCACCATTTTGCATCTGAAATTTGAAGATCTCACAGGTTTTATTTTAATTAATTAATTAATTTAATAAACACTAAATATCTAACGCTATGCATTTGTAGACTTCATTCCTCTGAGCATGAGCTAAATAAATAAAACACTAAATATCTAACACTAAATAAACTAAATAAACACTAAATATCTAACACTAAATAAACTAAATAAACACTAAACATCTAACACTAAATAAACTAAATAAACACTAAATATCTAACACTAAATAAACTAAATAAACACTAAATATCTAACACTAAATAAACTAAATAAACACTAAACATCTAACACTGTAGACTTCATTCCTCTGAGCATGAGCACTCAAGGATGCACAAAAATGCAAAAATCTAAAAGCAGTGCCTCTCTAGTTGCTCAGGAGACTCAAAGCCACCATTTTGCATCTGAAATTTGAAGATCTCACAGGTTTTATTTTAATCAATTAATTTATTTAATAAACAAACCCAATTTTTGTTTGTTGACTCTAAGAAAAAAAAAATTATAGGGTAAATTTTGATTCCCTGATTGGGTCTTGCATAAAAAGTAAATAGCAACATCTGAATAAAGGTAATAATTTCTTCATGCTTCAGCAGTGTTGCTGATCAGCTGAATTACTGATTTATAAATCAGTAATTATAAATGATAATAAAATCATGGAATGGTTTGGGTTGGAAGGGACCTTGAAACTCAACTTTCTCCAGACCAAGCTGCTCCCCTGATTAATGAATACAATGTGTTGGAAGCATTACAATATGTTTTTACTGATAAATTGATTATATTTTAAATTGATTTACCTCCAGATTACATTTTAATTGATTTACCCCCAAATTATATTTTTAATTACTCTTTGAATAGGTTGGAGTGTTTTGGTGTTACACATTTTGTATCACTGCTAATAAAATAGAATGATGGATAAGTGTTATTTATTTCTTTAATATAGTAAGAATAAACACAAAAGTTTCATTTTTTTTTGGTGCTGTTAGTAAGAAAGAAATGAAAATTAGCAGTAGCTGGCCAATCTTCTTTGGTTTTTGCAGGATGTTGGGATGCTATGATGCCTTGCAGAAGAAATACGTAAGTTTGCCAGTCTCATTTCAGTTTTGTTGCAATGTTGATTTCACTGAGCTCACTCAGCTGCAGTGTGGGATGCACAAACATTTCTGCATCAAACTCTTGTAAGCAGCAGCACAAAAAGGCACAGAGGGGTCTGTGGGTGTTTTCTCTGCAGCTCAATCCTCTCCTCCTCAACAGAGGAAGAAGTTTTTCTTCCAACAGGCTTTAATTGCCTGGGTTGGATTTCAGAGCTAGAGAAAAGCAGTTTGGGCAGCACAAATGGGCAATGAAATATATGAAATAATGTTCTTTTTTTTTTTTGTTTTTTCTCTGTTTATGTTCCTGACAGCTGAGACAGATTGTCCTAGCAGTGAGTATCTCTGAAAGGCAGGGGCATTTTTTTGGGGATACTCTTTGAGGAATGTGCAGTTCTCATTCTTTATTTTCTTTTCCTTTGTTTTCTTCAAAACCACAGGTTTATACCCAGACAGAAGAGCCTCAGGTAAATCTGCTGGGATATCTCACTGGTGATAATGTGCATGTGGTGAAATGTGGGTACAAACAGAAATATTTAACATGCACCTCTATTTAAAAAGAGCATTTTGAAATACCAGGTGTAACAGTGGGAATTTTTACAGTGAGAATTGCCATGTGTGGAATTACATTTGAGTATTTTCAGAAAGCAAAATACCACTGCAGGGTGAAATGTCCCATCCTGACTCTGCCTAAAAAATTTGTGGGACTTTTATGGAAAACACAAAACCCACTGGGTTTCACCACAAATGCTCCATTTTCATTCAAACTGGAATATTTCATGCTAAAACCTTCAGCTGATTTTCAAAATATTTGATCACACTGATTCCTGGAAAAGAATCATCATTTTTATGAAGTTTTGAACAGTTTTATGCATTTTTTTGCTGTTAATTGTTAGAGGATTAGGAAGCTGTGTTCAGCACATGGGAGTTGGGTTTTAGTAATTTCCTTTAAAGGTTGATAGATTAGTGAGCAGAGCTGCAATTTAGGATCAATTTAATAATTAATTTAATAATTAATTCATTTAATAATTAATTAATCCTGGCTTTGTTTGCAGACAGTCACTGAGTGTTACCACTTCAAGTTCAAGTACACCCACAATGGGCCACTCCTGGATTTTGGCAGGTAAAACCCAAAAAACATCCAAAAAAAGCCAAAATAAAAAAAACCCCACAACATTTTGCTCGGTCACAGCTACAGAGAGATGGCTCATTTGAAGACAATTAATTAAAATACAGTTCAAACTGCTCCCAGCTTCCCTCCTGCATAAAATGCTCCTTCAAATAGAAAAGGAGAACCAGGAGCTCCTTGTCCTGCTCTGCAGGCCCTCAGGTGTGAGGAGCTGGGGAGCAGAAGGAGAGGTTTTGGCTTTGAGCTGGGATTTGGATCAGCTTCAGGTGGAAATGTTGGAACTGGGTGCCAAGAGTCACTTGTACACCAGGTTTGTTATCATTACCAATTGAGGGAAATAAATCTGTAGAAAATTTTTAGTGTTGAGAAAACATTTAGAGAACCTAAATGTCTCTAAATTTGCAATGTTGAGGAAACATTTAGAGAACCTAGATGTGTTCAATGTAGAGGAAACTTGAAGAGAGCCTTTATTTAAGGGAAAGCACACTTCCCAGAATTTGGGCTTTCACAAGTGCCTCATTTTCTCTTCCTTTCACTATTTCTTTGGGGTATTTGGTGCCAGGTGCTGATCTCTGAGCTCTCCTGATGTCTCTGGCTCAGGGTTTGATCCCTCACAGGGCAGAGAACATGCAGGACTCAGGCAGGGTTAGGAACTGCAGTGCTGCATCTCAGACCTCAGGCAATGAATGTTTGTCAACAAACAGGGAATGAAACTGCTCACTCTGCATCAAATTTTACTGGAATATTTACCAATACAGCCTGAGCTTGTCTGGCCCTTGGTGCTGAACCAAAAAGTGGCAAACTGTGGTGTTTCACCCCACAGGCACTTTGGGCTGGTTGGATTTGTGGTGTTTGACCCCACAGACACTTTGGGCTGGTTGGATTTGTGGTGTTTGACCCCACAGACACTCTGGGCTGGTTGGATTTGTGGTGTTTCACCCCACAGACACTTTGGGCTGGTTGGATTTGTGGTGTTTCACCCCCCAGACACTTTGGGCTGGCTGGGTGTGTGGTGTTTCACCCCACAGACACTTTGGGCTGGTTGGATTTGTGGTGTTTCACCCCACAGACACTTTGGGCTGTGGATTTGTGGTGTTTCACCCACAGACACTGGGCTGGTTGGATTTGTGGTGTTTGACCCCACAGACACTCTGGGCTGGTTGGATTTGTGGTGTTTCACCCCACAGACACTTTGGGCTGGTTGGATTTGTGGTGTTTCACCCCACAGACACTTTGGGCTGGCTGGGTGCTGCAGTTGGATGCATGGAGACAATTCCAGGCCTGCAGGAGCTCTGGTGGTGCTGGGATGGAGCTTCCCCCCATAACAGGGGCTGCTCCTCAGGTTTCCCTCTGTGGAGAAGCTTTAAGGTGATGGTGAAGGAAAGGAGTCGGTTCTGATGGAGGGTTGGGATCCAGAGCTTTATTCTCTGAATGCAGCACCAGCTCCAACAGAACTCCCTGAGCCCGTGGTTGCTGCTCCTTTAACCCCAGGGAAGGGGCAGGGAGCCACCAAGCAGGGACAAAGGGACAAAGGACACCTGGATGGCCCAATGCCCCCCCAGGGGTTTGAATGTGCCAATCACTCCCTGCTCTTCTGGAATCCCAGGGCTGACAGACAGCGCTGGGAGGGGAAAGGAGAAACGATTGATAAACCTGGCAGGGAATTATCAGGGCAGGGACCTGAGGTTCTGGGCTAAACCCCCAAATCACAACACAACAAAAGCTCAGGTGGCTGCTGTGTGCTTTCAGCAAGGACAAGTCGGAGTGCCCCATCAGCTGTGCAGACACCAAGAGGGCCAGCATCCTCCTCATCCGCAAGATCTACATCCTGATGCAGAACCTGAGCCCCCTGCCCAGCGACGTCTGCCTCACCATGAAACTCCTCTACTATGATGAGGGTATGCTGAAAAATCCCTCACCAGGGTTTCTTCTCCTGGCAAGATGAGCAGCCTCAGCTTCTCCGTGTTTTGCTGCTCTGGAATGGGGTCTGGAGATGGTTCATCCAAACGTGTGAATTGTTTTTAATTAATGGCCAATCACAGCCAGCTGTGTCAGACTCTCTGAGTCTCAGTTTTTGCAGTAACTCTCTATATTTAAAGGAGAAAAGAGTTAAAAAGCATTTAATTTCTCTGCCTTACAATGACAAATCAGAGCTTCTGTTTTCTCTCTCTGTATCCACAACCTTCCAAAGAGTTTTACCAGAGCTTTGCCTGTTCTGTTTCATTTACTCCAAACTGAATATTGATTACTCCCCTCCCCACACAATTTTTTGCAGTAACTCTCTATATTTAAAGGAGAAAAGAGTTAAAATCAGTTTTGCAAGATCTAAAACATTTCATTTCTCTGCCTTACAATGACAAATCAGAGCTTCTATTTTCTCTCTTTTTATCTACAACTTCTTCCAAAGAGTTTTACCAGGGCTTTGCCTGTTGTGCTTCATTTACTCCAAACTTGATCATTCCCCTCCCCACACAGTTTTTACAGTAACTCTCTATATTTAAAGGAGAAAAGAGTTAAAAAGCATTTAATTTCTCTGCCTTACAATGACAAATCAGAGCTCCTATTTTCTCTCTCTGTACCTACAACCTCTTCCAAAGAGTTTTACCAGAGCTTTGCCTGTTCTGTTTCATTTACTCCAAACTTGATTACTCCCCTCCCCACACAGTTTTTACAGTAACTCTCTGTATTTAAAGGAGAAAAGAGTTAAAATCAGTTTTGCAAGAACTAAAACATTTAATTTCTCTGCCTTACAATGACAAATCAGAGCTCCTATTTTCTCTCTCTGCACCTACAACCTCTTCCAAAGAGTTTTACCAGAGCTTTGCCTGTTGTGCTTCATTTACTCCAAACTTGATCATTCCCCTCCCCAAGCAGTTTTTTGCTGTAACTCTCTGTATTTAAAGGAGAAAAGAGTTAATATCAGTTTTGCAAGAACTAAAACATTTAATTTCTCTGCCTTACAATGACAAATCAGAGCTCCTGTTTTCTCTCTCTGTATCCACAACCTTCCAAAGAGTTTTACCAGAGCTTTGCCTGTTGTGCTTCATTTACTCCAAACTTGATTACTCCCCTCCCCACACAGTTTTTGCAGTAACTCTCTATATTTAAAGGAGACAAGAGTTAAAATCAGTTTTGCAAGATCTAAAACATTTAATTTCTCTGCCTTACAATGACAAATCAGAGCTTCTATTTTCTCTCTCTGTACCTACAACCTCTTCCAAAGAGTTTTACCAGAGCTTTGCCTGTTGTGCTTCATTTACTCCAAACTTGATTACTCCCCTCCCCACACAATTTTTTGCAGTAACTCTCTATATTTAAAGGAGACAAGAGTTAAAATCAGTTTTGCAAGATCTAAAACATTTAATTTCTCTGCCTTACAATGACAAATCAGAGCTCCTATTTTCTCTCTCTGCACCTACAACCTCTTCCAAAGAGTTTTACCAGAACTTTGCCTGTTGTGCTTCATTTACTCCAAACTTGATTACTCCCCTCCCCACACAGTTTTTACAGTAACTCTCTATATTTAAAGGAGAAAAGAGTTAAAAAGCATTTAATTTCTCTGCCTTACAATGACAAATCAGAGCTCCTATTTTCTCTCTCTGTACCTACAACCTCTTCCAAAGAGTTTTACCAGAGCTTTGCCTGTTCTGTTTCATTTACTCCAAACTCAATATTGATTACTCCCCTCCCCACACAATTTTTTGCAGTAACTCTCTCTATTTAAAGGAGACAAGAGTTAAAATCAGTTTTGCAAGATCTAAAACATTTAATTTCTCTGCCTTACAATGACAAATCAGAGCTCCTATTTTCTCTCTCTGTACCTACAACCTCTTCCAAAGAGTTTTACCAGAACTTTGCCTGTTGTGCTTCATTTACTCCAAACTTGATCATTCCCCTCCCCACACAGTTTTTACAGTAACTCTCTATATTTAAAGGAGACAAGAGTTAAAATCAGTTTTGCAAGAACTAAAACATTTAATTTCTCTGCCTTACAATGACAAATCAGAGCTTCTATTTTCTCTCTTTTTATCTACAACCTCTTCCAAAGAGTTTTACCAGAGCTTTGCCTGTTGTGCTTCCTTTACTCCAAACTTGATCATTCCCCTCCCCAAGCAGTTTTTTGCTGTAACTCTCTATATTTAAAGGAGAAAAGAGTTAAAATCAGTTTTGCAAGATCTAAAACATTTAATTTCTCTGCCTTGCAATGACAAATCAGAGCTTCTATTTTCTCTCTCTGTACCTACAACCTCTTCCAAAGAGTTTTACCAGAGCTTTGCCTGTTGTGCTTCATTTACTCCAAACTTGATCATTCCCCTCCCCACACAGTTTTTACAGTAACTCTCTATATTTAAAGGAGAAAAGAGTTAAAAAGCATTTAATTTCTCTGCCTTACAATGACAAATCAGAGCTCCTGTTTTCTCTCTCTGTATCCACAACCTTCCAAAGAGTTTTACCAGAGCTTTGCCTGTTGTGCTTCATTTACTCCAAACTTGATTACTCCCCTCCCCACACAGTTTTTACAGTAACTCTCTGTATTTAAAGGAGAAAAGAGTTAATATCAGTTTTGCAAGATCTAAAACATTTAATTTCTCTGCCTTACAATGACAAATCAGAGCTTCTATTTTCTCTCTCTGTACCTACAACCTCTTCCAAAGAGTTTTACCAGAGCTTTGCCTGTTGTGCTTCCTTTACTCCAAACTTGATCATTCCTCTCCCCAAGCAGTTTTTTGCAGTAACTCTCTATATTTAGAGGAGAAAAGAGTTAAAATCATTTTTGCAAGACCTAAACCATTTCATTTCTCTGCAGTTACCCCCCCTGATTACCAACCCCCAGGCTTCAAGGAGGCCAAGGACGAGGGGCTGCTGTTCCAGGAGGAGCCCATGTACCTGAACGTGGGGGAAGTGCCAACACCTTTCCACCTGCTGAAACTGAAAATCACCACCGAGAGACAGCGCATGGAGAATGTTGATAAGAGCATCCTAAAGCAGGGAGAGACTGCTGAGCCTCTCCAGGTGTGTGGGGTGAGCAGAGATGACCCAGAGGAGGAGAGCCAGGACATGAATGTAAGAGCACAGACTTTGTTTTGGGTTGCTTCTAAAATTTTTTGCAGTGTATCATCTAAAAAATGTCCATTATTATTTCACTGTGTGCGATTTTTAGACATTTTTAAGCAGGACAAAATGCCTTAAATTCATTTTTTCCTTAATTTTCCTGCTCCAGTTTGCAGTGTTGAAGCAGTGCCTGGGCACGAGGAGCAGCAGAGGGACAGCTCACGCCATGGGGACACTGCCATCTCTATTTTCAGACATTTTTAAGCAGGACAAAATGCCTTAAATTCATTTTTTCCTTAATTTTCCTGCTCCAGTTTGCAGTGTTGAAGCAGTGCCTGGGCACGAGGAGCAGCAGAGGGACAGCTCATGCCACGGGGACACTGCCATCTCTATTTTCAGACATTTTTAAGCAGGACAAAATATCTTAAATTCATTTTTTCCCCTTAATTTTCCTGCTCCAGATTGCAGTGTTGAAGCAGTGCCTGGGCACGAGGAGCAGCAGAGGGACAGCTCACACCATGGGGACACTGCCATCTCTATTTTCAGACATTTTTAAGCAGGACAAAATATCTTAAATTCATTTTTTCCCCTTAATTTTCCTGCTCCATTTGGCAGTGTTGAAGCAGTGCCTGGGCACGAGGAGCAGCAGAGGGACAGCTCATGCCATGGGGACACTGCCACGTGTCCCAGCACAGGGCACAGATGGAACCTCACCCTGCCATGTCACAGTCACTTATTTCAGTTTATTCCACCACAAATCCATCTCAAAAGTGTCTCCTTAATCATCTGAGTGCAAAATTCTCCCTTGTCTGCCTGCAGTCAGTGACAAAGCTGTTTCTTGATCCAGGAGGATCCTGCCTTGGATAATGAAGTGGAAGATAAGAATCATGTGAATATTTCAGAAGCTCAAGGTAATATTTGTATATTTTATATTATAATTTTTAGATAATAATCTCAAGTATATTATATTTTAAAATATTTGTGTTAAGTGATATAAATATTATATTGTTATATAACATATATATTATAGTACATATTATAGTACATATTATATTATATTATATTATATTATATTATATTATATTATATTATATTATATTATATTATATTATATTATATTATATTATATTATATTATATTATATTATATTATATTATATATTTTAATCATGCATTATATATTATAATATACATTATATATTATATATCATATATATAATATACATTATATATTATATATCATATTATATATAATATACATTATATATATTACATTACATATATTATATATTGTTTATATTATATAATATTTATTATATATTATATATTGTATATATGATATTATATATTATATATTATATAAGTTATATTATATATAACATATAATATATATTATATATTATATTAGATATAATATATATTAGATACATTATTTATATTATATATAGTACATAAAAATATATTATATATATAATATATTTTATATATATATATAATTTTGTGTGATTTTTTATTTGATTTCTCAAACCCCTCAATTTTCTATATTCAAATTTTCATTCTTTCCTTCACATACATGACTGTGCCTCCACTTTCTATCAGGCCTTCATTCTGTGAAGCACTTGGTTAACAAATGTTAACATGTTAAAACACAATTAACATTTTTTTATGTTACTGTTCAAAATTCTGATCTTCTGTTCCACTTATATCAGCTAAGCTAAATTGAATGGGGTTTAAATTTAGAAATAATATAAATGAATATATAAATAAATATGTATATAAATAATAAATTAAGAAATGAATAGATATATAAATAAGGTAAATGAAATAATGTAAATGAACTGCTCCTTCACTGCTTTTTCTACTCTTTTTGTTACAAATACTTACTGATTTATTTAGTTGTTGATAGTATTTAGTTTGTACATTAAGCTCAGAGAGGTTTTGTACTGTTGAGCTTTTTATTGCAGACTCAGGAAACAATCCTCTGTGCAAAAACCAGTGCTCTGGATCTGTTTGTTTGGGATTTTTTAATTAAATTTCAGCTTTTTGAGTTTCAATTCAGCAGCAATCCCACTTTTAGCCACCTTTTTCCTAGCTGCTCTGTGCCTCTCTGTGCTGCTGCTGCAGCAGGAACCTCACCAAATTTGTTTTGTTTTATGGACAGAAACCTCACCAGAGTGTGTTTTGTTTTATGGACAGAAACCTCACCAGAATGGGTTTTGTTTTATGAAACCTCACCTGAGTGTGTTTTGTTTTATGGACAGAAACCTCACCTGAGTGGGTTTTGTTTTATGGACAGAAATCTCACCAGAGTGTGTTTTGTTTTATGAAACCTCACCAAATTTGTTTTGTTTTATGGACAGAAACCTCACCTGAGTGTGTTTTGTTTTATAACCAGAAACCTCACCTGAGTGTGTTTTGCTTTATGAAACCTCACCAAATTTGTTTTGTTTTATGGACAAAAACCTCACCTGAGTGTGTTTTGTTTTATGGACAGAAACCTCACCAGAATGAGTTTTGTTTTATGAAACCTCACCTGAGTGTGTTTTGTTTTATGGACAGAAAACTCACCTAAATGAGTTTTATTTTATGAACCATTCTGTGTTTGGCTCTGCCCTTTCCCTGTGTGCTGCAGCACTTTGAGAATTGCAGGTGAACTTTTTTGGCATCACAAAATACAATCCCAGTGTGTTTTGTTTTATGGACAGAAACCTCACCAGAATGAGTTTTGTTTTATGAAACCTCACCAGAATGTGTTTTGTTTTATAACCAGAAACCTCACCTGAGTGTGTTTTGTTTTATAACCAGAAACCTCACCAGAGTGTGTTTTGTTTTATGGACAGAAACCTCACCTGAGTGGGTTTTGTTTTATGGACAGAAACCTCACCAGAGTGTGTTTTGTTTTATGAAACCTCACCTGAGTGTGTTTTGTTTTATGGACAGAAATCTCACCAGAGTGTGTTTTGTTTTATGGTCAGAAACCTCACCTGAGTGTGTTTTGCTTTATGAAACCTCACCAAATTTGTTTTGTTTTATGGACAGAAAACTCACCTGAGTGTGTTTTGTTTTATGAAACCTCACCAAATTTGTTTTGTTTTATGGACAGAAAACTCACCTGAGTGTGTTTTGTTTTATGGTCAGAAACCTCACCTGAGTGTGTTTTGCTTTATGAAACCTCACCAAATTTGTTTTGTTTTATGGACAGAAAACTCACCTGAGTGTGTTTTGTTTTATGGACAGAAACCTCACCTGAATGAGTTTTATTTTATGAACCATTCTGTGTTTGGCTCTGCCCTTTCCCTGTGTGCTGCAGCACTTTGAGAATTGCAGGTGAACTTTTTTGGCATCACAAAATACAATCCCAGTGTGTTTTGTTTTATGGACAGAAACCTCACTAGAATGAGTTTTGTTTTATGAAACCTCACCAGAATGTGTTCTGTTTTATAACCAGAAACCTCACCAGAATGTGTTTTGTTTTATGAAACCTCACCAGAATGTGTTTTGTTTTATAACCAGAAACCTCACCTGAGTGTGTTTTGTTTTATGGACAAAAACCTCACCTGAGTGTGTTTTGTTTTATGAAACCTCACCTGAGTGTGTTTTGTTTTATGGACAGAAATAATTCCCAATTCCCAACACCCCAGCCATCAGGGTAAAGCCATTCCCTGTTCCTGCCCCTCCTGACCTTGTCCAAAATCGCTCTCCTGGAGCCCCTTTAGGCACTGGAAGGGGCTCTGAGCTCTCCTTGGAGCATTTTCTGCAGCCTGAACAACCCCAACTCTCTCAGCCTTTCCTTGTAGAAGAACTTGAATAGGTACAACTATTTTTGTTAGGATGAATCCCACAAAAATGAGTTTCCTCAAGTGGTTTTTTTCCCTAACATTGTAAATAAAATCTGCCAGTCAATAACTCTCCTGGAAACTCCCCACTGCTGGCTTTTAATCACAGCTCCAAAATGTGCACCCAGACTGTCTCCAGCTCAAAACATGAGCCACCAAATTGTCCTCAGGGCATCTCAGGAGCTTCTTTTTCAGATTTGAGGTAGAGCAGAGGATGCTTTGTGTTCACATTGCATTCCAGGAGTTTCCTTTTCAGATTTGAGGTAGAGCAGAGGATGCTTCGTGTTCACATTGCATTTCAGGAGTTTCCTTTTCAGATTTGAGGTAGAGCAGAGGATGCTTCGTGTTCACATTGCATTTCAGGAGTTTCCTTTTCAGATTTGAGGTAAAGCAGAGGATGCTTTGTGTTCACATTGCATTCCAGGAGTTTCCTTTTCAGATTTGAGGTAGAGCAGAGGATGCTTTGTGTTCACATTGCATTCCAGGAGTTTCCTTTTCAGATTTGAGGTAGAGCAGAGGATGCTTCGTGTTCACATTGCATTCCAGGAGTTTCCTTTTCAGATTTGAGGTAGAGCAGAGGATGCTTTGTGTTCACATTGCATTCCAGGAGTTTCCTTTTCAGATTTGAGGTAAAGCAGAGGATGCTTTGTGTTCACATTGCATTCCAGGAGTTTCCTTTTCAGATTTGAGATGGAACAGAGGATGCTTTGTGTTCACATTGCATTTCAGGAGTTTCCTTTTCAGATTTGAGATGGAGCAGAGGATGCTTTGTGTTCACATTTCCCCATTTTGCCCAGGGGCCTGAGGACTCAACTTTGCTGCCAAACAAACTGAAGGAGGAATTGCTGCTTGTTGCATCCAGACAATCTGGAACCCATTTGCTGTACAGAAATGTTGGATTTGGGGTTTTTTGGGGTTTTTTTTTGGTTTTTTTTTGAGAAGAAGCATTTGCAACTTTGCCAAACCAGGTGCCATTTCCATGCTGTTGAAAAAATAATGGTGGGAATGTGTAGGAAACAGCACGTGTGGATCAGAATTTTTGTTTTGACAATTCTAGTAGGCTGCAGAACTGGAATAACCACGTGAAGGCGTGCCTGGTTCTTCTGAAGAGTCATAAAAATTCCGAAGCCATGCAAAAATCCGGAAAATTTCTTGTCCTGGGGAGTTGGCAAATGTTTTATTTACAGGAACCACAAGGCACAGGCTCAGGTTTGAATCAAATCCTTCAGCAGGGAGCTGGGGTCAAACCCTGTGTGTGAGCTGGAGGATGGCAGAGTTAAAGAATAAATTCAAACCTTGGTGGAGTTAAGGGTGTGCTCTGTAAGGAGCTGTTCCCAGCTGTTATAAAGTCAGAAAATTCAGGGCTTTTTCTTAATTAGTAATGTTCTTGGGGGGGGGCAGAGCTGGTGTTGTTTGCTTTGGATTGTTGATTTTTTTTTTTTTTAACCTTTATTTAACTCTCTAATTCTTCCAGGAAAGAATTCAGCTCATGGAGATGAAGCTGGAGGGATCCAGACTCCTGCCCATGTTTCCAATCCTCAGGTAGGAACACTCTGCTCTGTCATCTCCAGCTTTTTCTGGAGCTCCTGTGCAGCTCCTTCTTCCTTGGAGTGATTCATGGCTGATCTGCTGAAGCCTCATTTCCCACAGTCACAATTCCCAGCCACAAAATTCCTTCACATTTCACTTCCTCCTGTTTTCCAGAACTATTCTAAAGCACTGCCAAAAGGCTGTTGCTCTGAAATACAAAACAAACAGATGCTGGAACTGTTTCTGAGTGAAAAGGGGGAATTTAATTTCCATTTTAATCATGGAAATGGAAATAATTAGCAGGGAATTCCACTGCTAATTCTGATAAAGCAAAGCTTGTTTAAAACTTGATTCAAACTTAAAAATTTTCAAGTTTATTGAATTCCTCTACATTTCACTTCCTGCTGTTTTCCAGAACTATTTTAAAGCACTGCCAAAGGGCTGTTCCTCTGAAATACAAAACAAACAGATGCTGGGGCTGTTTCTGAGGGAAAAGGGGGAATTTAATTTCCATTTTAATAATGGAAATGGAAATAATTAGCAGGGAATTCCACTGCTAATTCTGACAAAGCAAAGCTTGTTTAAAACTTGATTCAAACTTAAAAATTTTCAAGTTTATTGAATTCCTCTACATTTCACTTCCTGGTGTTTTCCAGAACTATTTTAAAGCACTGCCAAAGGGCTGTTCCTCTGAAATACAAAACAAACAGGTGCTGGGGCTGTTTCTGAGTGAAAAGGGGGAATTTAATTTCCTTTTTAATCATGGAAATACATGGAAATGGAAATAATTAGCAGGGAATTCTACTGCTAATTGTGACAAAGCAAGGCTTGTTTAAAACTTGATTCAAAATTCAAGTTTATTGAATTCCTCTACATTTCAGTTCCTGCTGTTTTCCAGAACTATTCTAAAGCACTGCCAAAAGGCTGTTCCTCTGAAATACAAAACAAACAGATGCTGGGGCTGTTTCTGAGGGAAAAGGGGGAATTTAATTTCCATTTTAACAATGGAAATACATGGAAATGGAAATAATTAGCAGGGAATTCCACTGCTAATTCTGATAAAGCAAAGCTTGTTTAAAACTCGATTCAAACTTCAAAATTCAAGTTTATAGAATTCCTTTACATTTCACTTCCTGGTGTTTTCCAGAACTATTCTAAAGCACTGCCAAAAGGCTGTTTTTCTGAAATACAAAACAAACAGATGCTGGGGCTGTTTCTGAGTGAAAATGGGGAATTTAATTTCCATTTTAATCATGGAAATGGAAATAATTAGCAGGGAATTCCACTGCTAATTCTGACAAAGCTAAGCTTGTTTAAAACTTGATTCAAACTTAAAAATTTTCAAGTTTATTGAATTCCTTTACATTTCACTTCCTGGTGTTTTCCAGAACTATTCTAAAGCACTGCCAAAGGGCTGTTCCTCTGAAATACAAAACAAACAGATGCTGGGGCTGTTTCTGAGGGAAAAGGGGGAATTTAATTTCCATTTTAATCATGGAAATGGAAATAATTAGCAGGGAATTCCACTGCTAATTGTGACAAAGCAAGGCTTGTTTAAAACTTGATTCAAACTTCAAAATTCAAGTTTATTGAATTCCTTTACATTTCACTTCCTGGTGTTTTCCAGAACTATTCCAAAGCACTGCCAAAGGGCTGTTCCTCTGAAATACAAAACAAACAGATGCTGGGACTGTTTCTGAGTGAAAATGGGGAATTTAATTTCCATTTTAATCATGGAAATACATGGAAATGGAAATAATTATCAGGGAATTCCACTCCTAATTGTGACAAAACAACGCTTGTTTAAAACTCGATTCAAACTTCAAAATTCAAGTTTTTAAGTTTGAAAAAAACAAAACCAGCACATGCTTCTCTCTGCCAGGGCTCTCCAGCACACCCAGCTGTGATTTCCAGGGGTTTTTACCATTTAAACCCCCCCAAAATTCAGTCTGAACTCAGGCACTGTTCAGAGCAGTGAATTCCCCACGCTGAGCCTTGCTGGGTGTCTCCAGGGTGGATTTTTTGCTGCTGTAACAAAGCAAAATCTGCTTTAATTAAATTTTAGTTGTAATTTTAGTTGTAATTTTAGTTGTAGTTTTAGTTATAATTTTTTAAATTAATTTGTTACAGCTTTTTTTTTAAATTTTCTGCTTCCAGGTTGATCATTTGACCCGAAAAACATCTGAGCTGATTGTGTCAGAGAGCAGGACAAGAAGTGGAAAGATATTCCAAAGCTGCATTGTTAGTATCAATTTTTCTTTAATTCTCATCATTTCTGCTGCAAACAGTGAATAAAACTCAAGGGCTTGGATGCATTTGCTATTGGCAGAATGAAATTCTCATCACTTCCCAAATTCCCATTCAATTCCACAAAGAATTCTCAAGGAGTTGGAAGCTGATTTGATGCAGGTAACACAGGTTGAGAAAGATTCCCAAGTTTTAGTTGATATTTAGCCAAATTTCCTGCTGGTTTGACCCATCTGTGCCAGCAGAGCTCACCCAGTGCCAAAATTGTAACCTCACCCCTGTGACTCCTTCATTCCAAGAAAAATCCCTTTTTTAAATTTATTTAAATCAAATTTGGCAGGCAGTGCTGCTTGTGAGGACCCAAATCCTTCCCACCTGGCACAGCTGGAGCAGATGTTGTGTCCAGGCTGGAATTTGATTTTGGGCCTCATGTCTGTATTTTTCAAAGAGATTTTACTGAACTTAGTAATAAATTTATTAAGCAAAACACAATTGATTTAAATAACCAAAAGGACAGTGGAGCTAAAGGTTCATTGTCGTCTTTGAATGAAATTTAAAGGTTCATTTTCATCTTTGAATGAAATTTAAAGGTTCATTGTCATCTTTGAATGAAATGTAAAGGTTCATTGTCACCTTTGAATGAAATTTAAAGGTTCGTTGTCACCTTTGAATGAAATTTAAAGGTTCGTTGTCACCTTTTGATGGCACAGTCAGAAACAGCAGGACAGAGCTCTCGGGAGTTTTTGGGTGCTGAGCAGCCTCTGTAGAGCTGGAATCGTGAAATCATGGAATGGTTTGGATGAAGGGACCTTAAAGCCTGGGCAGGGTCACCTTCCACCATCCCAGGCTGCTCCCAGCCTGGCCTTGGACACTTCCAGGGATGGGGAATCCATGGAATCATCTGTGCCAGGGCTTCCCCACCTCACAGGGAAGGATTTCTCCCACATCCTCAACCTCAATTTCCCCTCTTTCAATCTGAACCTCCCCACTCCACAGGGAAGGATTTCTTCCAATTTCCCCTCTTTCAATCTGCAGCTCCTCACCTCACAGGGAAGGATTTCTCCCCTATCCCCAACCCCAATTTCCCCCTGTTTCAATCTGAACCTCCCCACCCTACAGGGAAGGATTTCTCCCATGTTTCCAACCTCAATTTCCCCTCTTTCAATCTGCAGCTCCCCACTCCACAGGGAAGGATTTCTCCCAAATCTCCAACCCCAATTTCCCCTCTTTCAGTCTCAACCTCCCCACCCCACAGGGAAGGATTTCTCCCATATCCCCAACCTCAATTTCCCCTCTTTCAGTCTAAATCTTCCCACCTCACAGGGAAGGATTTCTTCCAATTTCCCCTCTTTCAATCTGAACCTCCCCCCCTCACAGGGAAGGATTTCTCCCATGTTTCCAACCTCAATTTCCCCTCTTTCAGTCTAAATCTTCCCACCCTACAGGGAAGGATTTCTTCCAATTTCCCCTCTTTCAATCTGCAGCTCCCCACCCCACAGGGAAGGATTTCTCCCTTATCCCCAACCTCAATTTCCCCTCTTTTGAACCTCCCCACCCTCCCCACCCCACAGGGAAGGATTTCTCCCAAATCTCCAACCTCAATTTCCCTTCTTTCAGTATGAACCTCCCCACCCCACAGGGAAGGATTTCTCCCAAATCTCCAACCTCAATTTCCCCTCTTTCAATCTACACCTCCTCACCTCACAGGGAAGGATTTCTCCCTTTTCTCCAACCTCAATTTCCCCTCTTTCAGTCTGAACCTCCCCACCCCACAGAAGGATTTCTCCCCTATCCCCAACCCCAATTTCCCCTCTTTCCATCTACACCTCCCCACCCTACAGAAGGATTTCTCCCATGTTTCCAACCTCAATTTCCCCTCTCTTTCAATCTGAACCTCCCCACCCCACAGGGAAGGATTTCTCCCCTATCCCCAACCTCAATTTCCCCTCTTTCAGTCTGAACCTCCCCCCCTCACAGGGAAGGATTTCTCCCAAATCTCCAACCTCAATTTCCCCTCTTTCAGTCTGAACCTCCCCACCCTACAGGGAAGGATTTCTTCCAATTTCCCCTCTTTCAATCTGCAGCTCCCCACCTCACAGGGAAGGATTTCTCCCCTATCCCCAACCCCAATTTCCCCTCTTTCCATCTACACCTCCCCACCCTACAGAAGGATTTCTCCCATGTTTCCAACCTCAATTTCCCCTCTTTCAATCTGAACCTCCCCACCTCACAGGGAAGGATTTCTCCCTTTTCTCCAACCTTAATTTCCTCTCTTTCAGTCTGAACCTCCCCACCCCACAGAAGGATTTCTCCCATGTTTCCAACCCCAATTTCCCCCTGTTTCAATCTGAACCTCCCTACTCCACAGGGAAGGATTTCTTCCAATTTCCCCTCTTTCAATCTGCAGCTCCTCACCTCACAGGGAAGGATTTCTCCCCTATCCCCAACCCCAATTTCCCCCTGTTTCAATCTGAACCTCCCCACTCCACAGGGAAGGATTTCTTCCAATTTCCCCTCTTTCAGTCTGAACCTCCCCACCCTACAGGGAAGGATTTTTCCCATGTTTCCAACCTCAATTTCCCCTCTTTCAATCTGCAGCTCCCCACTCCACAGGGAAGGATTTCTCCCAAATCTCCAACCTCAATTTCCCCTCTTTCAGTCTGAACCTCCCCACCCCACAGGGAAGGATTTCTTCCAATTTCCCCTCTTTCAATCTGCAGCTCCCCACCCCACAGGGAAGGATTTCTCCCAAATCTCCAACCTCAATTTCCCCTCTTTTGAACCTCCCCACCCTACAGGGAAGGATTTCTTCCAATTTCCCCTCTTTCAATCTGCAGCTCCCCACCTCACAGGGAAGGATTTCTCCCCTATCCCCAACCTCAATTTCCCCTTTTTCCATCTACACCTCCCCACCCCACAGAAGGATTTCTCCCAAATCTCCAACCCCAATTTCCCCTCTTTCCATCTACATCTCCCCACCCCACAGGGAAGGATTTCTTCCAATTTCCCCTGTTTCAATCTGCAGCTCCTCACCTCACAGGGAAGGATTTCTCCCATATCCCCAACCTCAATTTCCCCTCTTTCAGTCTGAACCCACCACTCCTTGTCCTGTGCTGCAGTTCCTGCTGCCACAGCAGCAGGAAAACATCCCAACTGGGAAAACATCCCAGCCTTCCTCAGTGGGTCAGTCCTGCCAGGAAACAGCATCCAGATGTTCCTGCAGGCCCAGCACATCTGGGGTGAGGCTCTGGCTGTGTCACAGCTCTGAGGGTGGCCGTGCCCTGCCCTGGCCCCACGGAGCTCCTGTAATTCCATTGTTGGTTTTCCTTGGCAGCTGCACCAGGCTGAGCCCTCCTCCAGCCAGGAGGTGCTGCCCAAGAGGAGGAAGCTCAGCGAGCCCAAGGAGCAGTTTTAGTTGCCCAAAAGGAGGAAATTCAGCAATTCCAAGGAGCAGTTTTAGTTGCCCAAAAGGAGGAAATTCAGCAATTCCAAGGAGCAGTTTTGGTTGCCCAAAAGGAGGAAATTCAGCAATTCAAAGGAGCAGTTTTAGTTGCCCAAAGGAGGAAATTCAGCAATTCCAAGGAACAGTTTAATTGCCCTAAAGGAAGAAGCTCAGCAAGCCCAAGGAGCAGTTTTACTTGCCCAAAAGAAGAAGCCCAAGGAGCAGTTTTATTTGCTCAAAGGAGGAAATCCAGCAATTCCAAGGTGCAGTTTTAGTTTCCCAAAGGATGAAGCCCAAGTATCAGTTTTAGTTGCCCAAAAGGAGGAAGCTCAGCAATTCCAAGGAGCAGTTTTGGTTGCCCAAAAGAAGCCCAAGGAGCAGATTTAGTTGCCCAAAGGAGGAAATTCAGCAATTCCAAGGAGCAGTTTTAGTGCCCAAAAGGAGGAAATTCAGCAATTCAAAGGAGCAGTTTTGGTTGCCCAAAAGGAGGAAATTCAGCAATTCCAAGGAACAGTTTTGGTTGCCCAAAAGAAGCCCAAGGAGCAGATTTAGTTGCCCAAAAGGAGGAAATTCAGCAATTCCAAGGAACAGTTTAATTGCCCTAAAGGAAGAAGCTCAGAGAGCCCAAGGAGCAGTTTTAGTTGCCCAAAAGAAGAAGCTCAAGGAGCAGTTTTACTTGCCCAAACTGAAGCTCAGCAAGCCCAAGGAGCAGTTTTAGTTGCCCAAAAGGAGGAAATTCAGCAATTCCAAGGAGCAGTTTTAGTTGCCCAAAGGATGAAGCTCAGCAATTCCAAGGATCAGTTTTAGCTGCCCAAAGGATGAAGCCCAAGGAGCAGTTTTAGCTCCCCAAAGGAGGAAATTCAGCAATTCCAAGGAGCAGTTTTAGTTGCCCAAAAGGAGGAAATTCAGCAATTCAAAGGAGCAGTTTTAGTTGCCCAAAAGGAGGAAATTCAGCAATTCCAAGGAGCAGTTTTACTTGCCCAAACTGAAGCTCAGCAAGCCCAAGGAGTAGTTTTAGTTGCCCAAAGGAGGAAATCCAGCAACTCCAAGGAGCAGTTTTAGCTCCCAAAAGGAGAAAATTCAGCAATTCCAAGGAGCAGTTTTAGTTGCCCAAAAGAATAAAGCTTAGCAATTCCAAGGAGCAGTTTTAGTTGCCCAAAAGGATGAAGCCCAAGGAGCAGTTTTAGTGCCCAAAAGGATGAAATTCAGCAATTCTAAGGATCAGTTTTTGTAGCCCATCTCCCTCTGTCCCAAGTTCTCCACTCCTGTTGCTTGTTCACTGTTGGTTTGAAGGATCTGTTCTGCTCCATCAGCAGTGCCATGAAGATGTTTCTTAAGGAAGGAAAATGTCAGCAAGCCCAGCTGAGGAATTCCAGACTCATTTTGTACAGAAATCCTTGGATTTTTGGGGCTTTGTGGGTTGGCTCCAGGTCCTGATGGTGATGGAGGAGACTCATCCCCAGCACAAGGTTTCAGCAGTGGGCTCTGGTTCTGAGCCTGCCCCAGAACCTCTCCAGTTTTGGGGTGATTTCTGGAATTTTCCACAGGGCTGGGCTGTCAGTTAGAGGCTGTTACAGTTTTTGCAGTTCCGGTTTTTGCCTTTCCCACCGGGATAATTGGAGGAGTCGGACGCTCTGCGTTTCTCCCGGAGCAGAATCACCATGCTCAGGTGAAGACCAAGCTCTCTTCATGCTTTAAATTCCAGGCTCGCTGCCAGAACGCAGGAATTTCGGTCTGCGTGGCTCCTCTGCTCGGTTCCAAGGAGCACCGGGAGAGCCCGGTTGAGCTCAGAACGGTTTAAGGCAGGGCTGGGACCCGGTACCGAGCCCTCCGGCACCCCCGAACCGTTCGTTCGGTGTCGGGGAACGGGAGTGAAGGGCGGGGACAGCGGAAGGTCCCTGGCGGGTTTGGCTGTTAAATGAACAATGTCCGTTCGTCATTAAACGGCGTTCAGCTCGGAGCGGCGCGTTCCGTTACCGGCACGGCACGGGAGCGGGGAGGGCACGGGAACGGGACACGGAACGGGAACGGGAATGGGATGGGAGCGGGGAGGGCACGGGAACGGGACACGGAACGGGAACGGGATGGGAGAGGGAAACGGGACTGGAGCGGGAATGGGATGGGAGAGAGAGACGGGACTGGAGCGGGAACGGGACACGGGAAGGACGGGAATGGGACGGGAACGGGATGGGACACGGGAATGGGATGGGAGAGGGAGACGGGACGGGAACGGGAATGGGACACGGGACCGGACGGGAATGGGATGGGAGAGGGAAACGGGACACGGAACGGGAACGGGATGGGAGGGGGAGACGGGACTGGAGCGGGAATGGGATGGGAGAGGGGAACGGGACACGGAACGGGAATGGGACACGGGACACAGGACGGGAATGGGATGAGATACGGGACGGGACTGGAGTGGGACACGGGAAGGACGGGAATGGGATGGGAGAGGGAGACGGGACGGGAACGGGACACGGGACAGGAATGGGATGGGAGACGGGAACGGGATGGGAGAGAGAGACGGGACTGGAGCGGGAACGGGACACGGGACAGGACGAGAATGGGATGGGAGAGGGAAACGGGAACGGGACACGGAACGGGAATGGGACACGGGACGGGAACGGGATGGGAAAAGGGAGACGGGACTGGAGCGGGAATGGGATGGGAAACGGGAACGGGACACGGAACGGGATGGGAGAGAGAGACGGGACTGGAGCGGGAATGGGACACGGGAAGGACGGGAATGGGATGGGAGAGGGAGACGGAACGGGAACGGGAATGGGAGACGGAACAGGACAGGAATGGGATGGGAGAGGGAGACGGGACGGGAACGGGATGGGAACGGAATGGGACACGGGACAGGACGGGAATGGGATGAGATACGGGACGGGACTGGAGTGGGAATGGGACACGGGACAGGACGGGAATGGGATGGGAGAGGAGGCGGGACTGGAGCGGGGACGGGACACGGGACGGGAATGGGACACGGGACAAGCAGGAATGGGACGGGACCGGGATTTGACACGGAATGGGACACGGGACGGGATAAGCAGGAACGGGAACGGGATTGGACACAGAATGGGATACAGGGCAGAACGGGACTGGAGCGGAGATGGACACGGGACAGGACGGGACTGGAGCAGGGACGGGAACGGGATTGGGATGGGACTCGGGACGGGAATGGAGCGGGGATGGGAACGGGATTGGGATGGGACACGGGACAGGACACGGAATGGGACACAGCAGGGGACTGGAAATAAATCGGGATAGGACGGGACTGGAACAGGGATGTGACACGGGACAGGACGGGACTGGAGCGGGAACGGGATTGGGATGTGACACGGGACGGGACAAGAACAGGAACGGGAGCGGGACACGACACGCGGGCGGGGGCGGAGCCACTCCCTGACTGACAGTAGGAAGTCCCGCCCCTTGACCCACCCGAGCCGCGCTCATTGGCTGCTCCGACCCGCGCGGGCTCCCATTGGTCAGAACTGCGGCGTGGGCGGGACCAGCGGAGGCCAGGAAGCAGCGGCGGCCCCGCGGAGGCTTTTCCTGCCCGCGGCCCCGGAACGGAGCGGAACGGGGCGGGCGGACCCGCCGGGCAGCGGTGAGGCCGGGCGGGGAGCCGCGGGCGGGGGGCTTTAGCAGCCCCCAACCCTCATGGGGGGGCGGATCTTCACCCGCGGGCGGGATGGAGCGGGGCTGGGCCGGGGGCTGGGATGGAGCCGGGCCGGGGCCGTGAGGGGTGGTCAGAGCTCGGGGAGTGAGGCGGGGCCGGGCAGGGACCGTGAGGGGTGGGATGGAGCCTGGAGGGGTGAGGCAGGGTCGGGCTGGGGCCGTGAGGGGTGGGACAAGGGCGGTGGGATGGAGCCGGACCGGGGCCGTGAGGGGTGGGACGGAACCCCCGGGGCATGAGACAGAACCGGATCGGGGCTGTGAGGGGTGGGACGGAACCCGGGGGGATGAGGCGGAACCGGGCCAGGGTTGGGAGCCCGGTGGGTCAGGGGCTGTCCCCGGACGCTGCCGGGGGTGCGGGACCCGCCCGTGCGGCCTCGGGGGCTCCGCTGCTCCTCCCCTCAGAACCTGGGCTGCGACCGGCCCAGCGATGGCGGGGATGGGGATCCCCGACAACCCCGGAGCTGGGAACCCTGGGGGAGAAGGGACGAGAGCCCCTTGGGCTGGGGAGGGGGGTCTGGGGTTTGGGTCTGGGGGAGCTGGAAATCTTTAGGTAGGAGCGTCCCTTGGTCTGGGTGAGGGGGTTTGGGTCTGGGGTCCAGGAATGGGGGTTTGGGTCTGGGGGAACTGGAAATCCTGGGGTAGAAGGGACAAGCTCCCCTTGGTCTGGGAATGGGGGTTTGGGTCTGAGGTAGGGGATTTGGGTCTGGGGGAGCTGAAAATCCTGGGGTAGGAGCATCCCTTGGTCTGGGAATGGGGGTTTGAGTTTGGGTCTGGGGGTGAGGATTGGGGTCTGGGGGAGCTGGAAATCCTGGGGTAGAAGGGATGAGCGCCTCTTGGTCTGGGAATGGGGGTTGGGTCTGGGGGTTTGGGTCTAGGGGAACTGGAAATCGTGGGGTAGGAGCATCCCTTGATCTGGGTCAGGGGGTCTGGGGGAGTGGGTTTGGGTTTGGGTCTGTGGGAGGGGATTTGGGTCTGGGGGAGCTGGAAATCCTGGGGTAGGAGCGGCGAGCGTCCCTTGGTCTGCGGGATGAGACTTGGGTCTGGGGGAGTGGATGTGGGGATGAGGATTGGGGTCTGGGGGAGCTGGAAATGCTGGGGCAGAAGGGACGAGTGTCTCTTGGTCTGGGGAAGGGGGTTTGGGTCTGTGGGAGGGGGTTTGGGGGAGGGATTTTGGGTCTGGGGGAGCTGGAAATCCTGGAGTAGAAGGGATGAGCGCCTCTTGGTCTGGGGAAGGGGATTTGGGGGAGCGGTTTTGGGTCTGGGGGAGCTGGAAATGCTGGGGCAGAAGGGATGAGTGTCTCTTGGTCTGGGGAAGGGAGTTTGGGTCTGTGGGAGGGGGTTTGGGGGAGCGGTTTTGGGTCTGGGGGAGCTGGAAATCCTGGGACAAAAGGGATGAGCGCCTCCTGGTCTGGGGAAGGGGATTTGGCTCTGGGGAAGGGGGTTTGGGAATGGGGAAGGGGGTTTGGGGGTGGGGGTTTGGGGGTGAGGATTTGGGTCTGGGGGAGCTGGAAATGCTGGGGCAGAAGGGATGAGCGCCTCCTGGTCTGGGGAAGGGGATTTGGCTCTGGGGGATGGGGTTTGGGTCTGGGGGAGGGGGTTTGTGTCTGGGTCTGGGGCTCTGGGAATGGGGGTTTGGCTCTGGGGAAGGGGGTTTGGGAATGGGGAAGGGGGTTTGGGGGTGAGGATTTGGGTCTGGGGGAGCTGGAAATGCTGGGGCAGAAGGGATGAGCGCCTCCTGGTCTGGGGAAGGGGATTTGGCTCTGGGGGTTTGGGTCTGTGGGAGGCGTTCGGGTTTGGGGAAATGGGTTTGTGTTTGGGCCTGGGAATGGGGGAGTGGGTTTGGGGGGTGGGTTTGGCTCTGGAGTTTTGAGTCTGGGGTCTCAGCACCCCGTGTTCCCCCCCGTGCAGCCGGAGATGACGACGCTGACGCGCCGGGGCCGGCGGGCCGAGGGCCGGGGCTCCGAGAGGAAGGGCGAGGGTGAGGAGGAGGCTGCGGACAGGGAGCTGAACGAGGACGAGCCCGACGACTCCAAGGACATCCGCCTGACCCTCATGGAGGAGGTGCTGCTCCTGGGGCTGAAGGACAAGGAGGTGAGCCTGGTGGGCAGCGCTGCGGGCAGGCTGGGCTCCAGGCTCTCAGGGAGCAGCAGAAAGGGTGGGATGGGTTCTTCTCAGCACTGTCCCTCAAAACCTGCTTGGGACCTTCACGGAATCACTGGGTTGGAAGAGATCTTAAAGGTCATGGAGTCCAACACCTCAACTGAGCCGTGGCGTTGAGCGTTGGGACTGTGAAGCTCATCCAGTTCCAAACCCTCACCGTGGACAGGGACACCTTCCACCATCCCAGGCTGCTCCAAGCCCTGTCCAGCCTGGCCTTGGACACTTGCAAGGATGGTCCAGCTGCTCTGGGCTCCCCGTGCCAGGAGATGGCAAGCTGAGCTGTGCACGTGGCTGATAATGCTGTCCCAGCAGCTCTGCCTTGGGGACAGGGGCTGAGCAGAGTTGGTGGTGTTTTTACCAGGGCTGAAGCCATGGGTAGAAGGAGGCTCTCAGCTGCTTTATCAAAGGGTGAACATCCTTTCTTCCTCCTCTGCAGCCCCAAAGCAGCAGCTGGCACACAGGGACACCCTTAACAATGGAGGGGAAAGAGGCAGAGAGCAGCAGGGCCAGCTGGGCTGAGTGTGGAGCCACGATGGACAGGGAGCAGGAGCTGCAGCTCTGCTGCCTTGCTGGGCCAGCCAGGGGTGGGGACGGGCAGCTCTGGGTGGGGATGTCCCTGTGGGAGCTCCTCCTGTGTGCCTGTCACCCCGGGGTCAGTTGGTTTGTGCTTATCAGCTGCTAGGAACTGGTTTATCAGCTCTGCCTGCTGTGGGGTTCTCTGAGCTGTCCCCGTGCCTTGATTTCACCCCTGCATCAGCCTGGGGAGGGTGGTGAGGCCCTGGCGCAGGTTGTCCCATGGCTGCCCCATCCTGGGAGTGGCCCAGGCCAGGTTGGATGAGCCAGGTTGGCTGTGGTGGAACCTTGGCCCTGCCATGGAATGGGATCAGTTGATCTTTAAGGTCCCTGCCAAGCCAAACCATCCCACAATTCTAAAATCTGCTGTTCCTGATGAGTGGATGGGGAATTGCAGACCAGGGGAAGCCAACCAGGTGCCCAAGGTGCTTTTTGGGCTGGCAGTGGCAGAGCAGAAGCTTCTAGAGAGGCTTTCCAGCTCCAGGAACCCACTTTGGTCAAGTGGAGATCTCTTCCATCTGTAACCATTCCATGATTCCTGTGTCTCCCACCCTGAGGTGGATGTCCTCCTCCTCTTCATCCTCTTCCTCCCCCAGGGGTGGAGTTAAACCTTTGTGAGGTTCCAGAACCTTCTTCCCAGCAGGGCTGTGCAGTCGTGGGCTGGTCCCAGCTGGTGCTGAGCTGTGCCAGGGATCCAGGCCAGGCTGTGACAGTGACAAGGGCTGGGGCTGTCCTGTCCCAGAGCCCCAGAGCAGATCTGGGAGCCAACTGGGAAGTGGCAGCAGCTCAGGGAACACAATGCAAATAATCCTGGAGCAAATATTTGACAGCAGCCTGGGAGTGGGGTGCCGTGGGCTGCTGTTCTCCTGGGCTGTGTTTGGTGTTCTTGGTTAATGTATCCTGGGAACAGCCCTTGAGCCACCAGGAACCTGGCAGAGCACAACAAATAGGGGAAAAAACCTTGCCACACTTTTTTTTTTTATTTTATTATTATTCTTCCATCCTGTCCTTCCACATTCCTGGAGCTCACAAGCAGAGGCAGCAGCAGCCCTGGCCCTGAGCTGGGCTCTGTTTTCACAGCTCAGGTGTTCGCTCATGCTTTGATGACTGGGGAAAAACAAGATGATTTTTGCCAAATTCAATGAGCTCACGGTGTGATTTCATTATTTAAAGTACCAGTCTGTCCATGTAGGAGGACCTGGCTGCAAACCAGGCTGGCTTTTATTTTCCAAGCTGGAAAATAACCCAGGAGCTTTGGAATTTCAAATTTCCTCGGGGGTTAACGTGCCCTTGAGGCCAGGAAATTGAAACCTTTGCCCGTCTTCACACACCCTTTCCTGGAGAACTTTGCTTGTAAAAAGCCAGGAGCAAAATCCAGGAAAGGAAACCAGGAGGGCAGGGATGAAAGGTTGCTTTGTGTTCCTGCACAAGGAAGTGGAGAAAGCAAATAAAAAAATCTTCGTTTATTTGATGGTTCTCTGTGCTGGGCAAGCCCAGAGTCCACATGCTCTGCTCAAACAGAGCCACAGGGGATGGGAATTCAGCCCTGGGGAGGGCTGGGGGTGCCCAGCCTGTTTGCTTTGGGAAAGTTTTTTTCACTTTTTCTGCAGGCTCCTGGTGGATTTTAGGTCCTTCCATCCTTGTTTTCCATGCAGAGAAAGAGCAGCAGAAAAGGAGAAAAGAAAGCAGCAGGAAGGAAGGAAAAAAGAGCAGAAAAGGAGGAAAGAAAGCAGCAGAAAGAGCAGCAGAAAGGGAGGAAAGAAAGCAGCAGAAAAGGAGGAAAAAAGCAGAAAGGGAGGGAAAAAAGAGCAGAAAGAGCAGCAGAAAGGGAGAAAAGAAAGCAGCAGGAAGGAAGGAAAAAAGAGCAGGAAGAGCAGCAGAAGGGGAGGGGAAAAAAGGGCAGAAAAGGAGGAAAGAAAGCAGCAGAAAAGGAGAAAAAAAGAGCAGAAAGGGAGGAAAGAAGGAGCAGTGAAAGGAAAGAAAGCAGCAGAAAAAGCAGCAGAAGGGGAGGAAAGAGCAAGCAGAAAGGGAGGAAAAAAGAGCAGAAAGAGCAGCAGGAAGGGAGAAAAAAGGGCAGAAAAGGAGGGAAAAAAGCAGCAGAAAGCGAGGAAAAAAAAAGACCAGAAATGGAGGAAAGAAAGCAGCAGAAGGGAGGAAAAAAGGGCAGAAAGGGAGGAAAGAAAGCAGCAGAAAAAGCAGCAGAAAAGGAGGAAGTAAAGAGCAGAAAGGGAGGGGAAAAAGAGCAGAAAGGGAAGAAAGCAAGCAGCATAAAGGGAGGAGAAAAAAAGAAAAAGGGAGGAAAAAAGAGCCAAAAGAGCAGCAGAAAATGTGGAAAGGTTTGGAGAGAGGAGCAGGGAAATGTGGGAAAATTTGGAGACCGGAACAGGGAAATGTGGAAAGGTTTGGAGAGACAGGAACAGAGAAATGTGGGAAAATTTGGAGACAGGAGCAGGGAAATCTGGGAAGGTTTGGAGAGACAGGAGCAGAAGCAGAAACAGGGAAATGTGGGAAGGTTTAGAGAAAGGAACAGGGAAATGTGGAAATCTGGGAAGCTTTGGAGAGACAGGAGCAGAGACAAGAGCAGGGAAGTTTGGGAAGGTTTGAAGAGAAAGGAGCAGAGAAATGTGGAAATCTGGGAAGGTTTAGAGAGAGGAGCAGGGAAATTTGGGAAGATTTGAAGAGAGAGGAGCAGGGAAATGTGGAAATCTGGGAAGGTTTAGAGAGAGGAGCAGGGAAATTTGGGAAGATTTGGAGAGACAGGAGCAGGGAAATGTGGAAATCTGGGAAGGTTTAGAGAAAGGAGCAGGGAAATGTGGAAAGGTTTGGAGAGAGAGGAGCAGGGAAATGTGGAAATCTGGGAAGGTTTAGAGAAAGGAAGCAGCGAAATGTGGAAATCTGGGAAGGTTTAGAGAAAGGAAGCAGCGAAATGTGGAAATCTGGGAAGGTTTAGAGAAGGAAGCAGCGAAATGTGGAAATCTGGGAAGGTTTAGAGAAGGAAGCAGCGAAATGTGGAAATCTGGGAAGGTTTAGAGAAGCAAGCAGCGAAATGTGGAAATCTGGGAAGGTTTAGAGAAGGAAGCAGCGAAATGTGGAAATCTGGGAAGCTTTGGGGAGACTCCTGGGCAGGATCCCAGCAGTCCAGGAGGGACGGAGAAGCACAGAGAGGACAAATTCAATTCCCTGCCATTTCTCCCCAGGGCTACACCTCGTTCTGGAACGACTGCATCTCCTCGGGGCTGCGCGGCGGGATCCTCATCGAGCTGGCGCTGCGCGGCCGCATCCGCCTGGAGCCGCTGGCCCTGAGGAAGAAGAGGCTGCTGGAGAGGAAGGTTGTAAGAGTAGGAGAGTCTGGGGGAGTAATGGGGGTCGGGATGGATGGGGATGAGATCTCTTTGAAGCCAAGTCGTAGAACTTGCAGTTTATTGCAAAGGGCGTGGGCGCAGGGCCCTGCTGGGAGCTGCCCAGCCGCAGCTCGGAGCAGGGCTGAGAGAAGAGAGGCTTGAAGTGTGAGAGAGTTAAAGAGAAAGGTTTAATAGAGGAGAGCTTGTAGAAAGGAGGGGGTGGAGAAGTGCAGAGGAGAAGACAAAGAAGAAGTGAGCATGAAAAGAGAGCGAAGTTCCTGTTACAATACAGTAAATCATCTTCAGTGTTGAATACTCAGATTTTCATCAACCAATCTACTACAGCATGCATATCCTATAATATTTCCATACAACCTGTAAGAATCATTACATTACCATACTCTGTTACTTTTTAAACCCTAAATCTTACTCTTTGGGCCCCTTCTGCCAAGCTGTAGGGTTCTTGGAGCTGCCTGCTTGCAGAGGGTGTTGTTCCATCAATAGGGGATCACCTTCAGTGAGCACACCATTGTTTTCCAGGTGTTCAGTAACTGAGGCATCTCAAAGCTTGCTTTGATTTCAATCTCATTTTCATCAATCTGCTACAGCATGCATATCCTATAACATTTCCATACAACCTATAAGAATCATTACTTTACCACACTGTGTTACATTTTAAGCCCTAAATCTTATTCTTTGGGCCCCTTCTGCCAAGCTGGCAGGGTCTGAGCCTTGGAGCTGCCTGCTTGCAGAGGGTGTTGTTCCATCAAAAGGGGATTACCTTCAGTGAGCACACCATTGTTTTCCAGGTGTTCAGGAACTGAGGGATCTCAAAGCTTGAGTTCATTTCAATCTCATTTTCATCAACCAATCTACCACAGCATGCATATCCTGTAACATTTCCATACAGCCTATAAGAATCATTACATTATCATACTGTGTTACATTTTAAACCCTAAATCTTACTCTTTGGGCCCCTTCTGCCAAGCTGGCAGGGTCTGAGCCTTGGAGCTGCCTGCTTTTATTATTTTATTAATTAATTAATTAATTAATTAATATTATTAATTATTATAATATTATTATATATTATGTCATACTAATAAAATATATAATAATATGAATATATAATATTATATAGTAACAAAAAGACAATATTATATAATATAATTATAGTATTACATGATTACACATTATAATACTATAGTAATATTAAGTACAAATATATTAACACATAATAGTATATAATATTCATATAATATTAAGTCATTATAATATTACAATACTGTACAATAATTATCCAGTATCACAATATTATAATATTATATATTGATAGACTATTATTATATAATTACAACAGTATATAATAATGATGCAAAATTATTATATTATAATACTATATAATATTAATATAATATTATGTTATTACATAATTTCAATATTATAATGATGCAAAATCACAATATTATTATATTCTATAATATTAATATAATATTTATGTATAATTATAATAATGTAAAATTAAATAATAATGGCACCAATTTACAATTTGCTGATATTCTGTGATATTGCTCCCCCCAGGTGCTGCTGAAGTCGGATGCTCCCACTGGGGATGTGCTGCTGGATGAGACCCTCAGGCACATCAAGGCCACAGAGACAGCAGAGACGGTGCAGACCTGGATAGAGCTGCTCACTGGTAGGGCCAGGTGGAGATTCCACCATCCCAGCTCCCTCCAGGGCTCTCCAAACATCCCTGAGAGCCGCCAAAATCCACCCAGGGTCATGCTCTGTATCCCTCTCTGCATCCAGAGCTCCAGGACCCAACCAAAGCCACCAAAATCCATCCAGGGTCATCCTCTGCATCCACAACTCTGGGATCTGGTGGTGAGGGAAATTCTAAACCAGCCTGGATTCTCAAACTCATCCAAAACCCCTCTCCAGGGCTGTCCAAACATCCCTGAGAGCCACCAAAATCCACCCAGGGTCATGCTCTGTATCCCTCTCTGCATCCAGAGCTCCAGGACCCAGCCAAAGCCACCAAAATCTGTCCAGGGTCACCCTCTGCATCCAGAGATCCAGGATCTGGTAGTAAGGAAACTCCAAAACCAGCCTGGATTCTCAAACTCATCCAAAACCCCTCTCCAGGGCTCTCCAAACATCCCTGAGACCCAGCCAAAGCCACCAAAATCCATCCAGGATCACCCTCTGCATCCAGAGCTCCAGGATCTGGTAGTAAGGAAACTCCAAAACCAGCCTGGATTCTCAAAATCATCCAAAACCCCTCTCCAGGGCTGTCCAAAAGTCCTTCAGACCCAACCAAAGCCACCAAAATCCATCCAGGGTCATGCTCTGCATCCAGAGCTCTGGGATCTGGTGGTGAGGGAACCCCAAAAAGAGAGGAGAACCCCAAAACCACCCTGGACTCTCAAATCTCTCCAAAACCCCTCTCTAAAATCCCTCTCCAGGGCTGTCCAAACATCCCTGAGACCCAACCAAAGCCACCAAAATCCATCCAGGGTCACCCTCTGCATCCAGAGCTCCAGGATCTGATGATTAGAGAACCCCAAAACTGCTCTGGACCCTCAAATCCCTCCAAAACCCCTCTCCAGGCCTGTCCATGATTCCCTGATTTCCCTTCCCAGATCACCCTGGGGGGTATGTAGATGTCCAGGTAGAATTTAAAGGTTCTACTGGAGGATTTTGGTGGGTCCCAGGTGGGATTTGGGTCTCCTGGGAAGGATTTTGGAGGATCTCAGATAAGATTTGGGTCTCCTGGGAGGATTTCCAGATCCTCAATGGGATTTTGGTCTCCTGGGAAGCATTTTGGGGGATCCAAATGCTGAGGCCTCACCAAGCCTGGGATGACCCATGGGTGGAGGAGGCTTTGGGAAGGGATTTGCCCTGGGATCTCCTGGGAGATCTCCTGGGATTTCTCCTCAAGCTCCACTGGGAGCTTCGCCAGGAGGGTCTGAGTTCCACCAAGGGATCAGAGCCAGGTGTCCATGCAGGACATCATGGAAGGGTGGAAGGACACTGGGATTGGCAAACAAACCTTGACCAGAGCCTCCCTGACCTGGCTCTGATTCCTGGAGGTTCCTGGAGATGGGAAGAGCAGGAGAAGGTTGAAAGTGGGGGCAGAGAAGAATTTTCTGGGTTGGGAGCTTGGTGGAAATTTTGAACCTCAGAGCTCCTGTGGCAGAGCCTGGTGTCCATGCAGGACATCATGGAAGGACATTGGAATTGGGAAGGAAACCTTGAGCAGAGTCTCCTTCGCCTGGCTGTGGATTCCTGGAGATCCCTGAAGGTCCATGGAGATGAGGAGAGCAGGAGAAGGTTGAATGTGGGGGCAGAGTAGACTTTTCTGGGTTGGGAGCTTTGGTGGAAGTCTTGGACCTCAGAGCCCAGCGTCCATGCAGGCCATCATGGAAGGGTGGAAATCTTGGACCTCAGACCTCCTGTGGCAGAACCTGGTGTCCATGCAGGACATCACGGAAGGGTGGAAGGACGTTGGAATTGGGAAGGAAACCTTGAGCAGAGTCTCCTTGGCCTGGCTGTGGATCCCTGGAGATCCCTGAAGGTCCATGAGAAGGTTGAATGTGGGGGCAGAGTAGAATTCTCTGGGTTGGGAGCTTTGGTGGAAGTCTTGGACCTCAGAGCCCAAGCAGGCCACCACGGAAGGGTGGAAGGACGTTGGGATTGGCAAACAACCCTTGACCAGAGCCTGCCGTCCCTCAGGAGAGACCTGGAACCCCTTCAAGCTGCAGTACCAGCTGCGCAACGTGCGCGAGCGCCTGGCCAAGGCGCTGGTGGAGAAGGGCATCCTGACCACGGAGAAGCAGAACTTCCTCCTCTTCGACATGACCACGCACCCCGTGTGCAACGCCTCCGAGAAGCAGCGCCTGCTCAAGAGGCTCCAGGAGAGCGTCCTGGAGCGTTGGGTCAACGAGCCCCAGCGCATGGAGCGCAGGACCCTGGCCCTGCTGGTGCTGGCCCACGCCTCGGACGTGCTGGAGAACGTTTTTGCCAGCCTGGCCGACGACAAGTACGACGTGGCCATGAACAGGACCAAGGACCTGCTGGATATGGACCCTGAGGTGGAGGCTGCCAAGGGCAAGGGCATGGAGATGATCTGGGCCGTGCTGGCGGCCTTCAATAAGTCCTAGAAGCTCTCCTTGGTGGGTCCCATCATGGGCTTCCACCCTGGGGTCTCCCCAGAAGAACCTGGACTTAGAAGGTGCTAAGGGCAAAGGCACAGAGATGATCTGGGCCATGCTGGTGGCCTTCAAGAAGTCCTAAACCCCTCCTCACATGGGATGGGGGAGATCCTTGATGGGTCCCATCAAGGGGACTCCACACCCTACATGGGGTCCTACCAAGGGGAACCTCTCTCCCCAGAAGGACTTGGACCTGGAACGTCCCAAAGGCATGGCCACAGAGATGATCTGGGCCATGCTGGTGGCCTTCAGTAAGTCCTAAACCCCTCCTCACATGGGATGGGGGAGATCATTGATGGGTCCCATCAATTGGACCCCTCTCCCCATGGGGACCTGCAGTTCCTGGGGCACTGGGTGGGCTCAGCCTGGGGAGGGACCAGGGGATTTTTGTTTTTCCCCTTCCCAGGTAGGGTTGGGAGGTGAGAACCCACCACCAGCACCACCACCAGAGCCTCGTGGTGCCTCCAGGGAGAGGTGGCAGCAGCTCTTCACTCCTTGGGCATTTCCTTCTGAGGCCAGCGCAGAGCCGGGGGTGGCAGAATTGGGGTGGCAGAGTTTGGGGTGCCCCAGGAGCTGCTCCAAGAGGCCAAACCCTGGCACAGACAGGACTCCTGGGTGCCTCTCCCACATCCAGCTCCAGCTCTGGGGTGCCCATGAGGAGCTCACACCCTCCTGGGATGGTTTGGCGGTGTTGGGCACCCAGAGCCCCCCCAGGCTGTGCCCTCATGGCTCAGCTGCTCTTTCTAGTAAGAAGAACCAAGTGAAACTGTGATTATTTTTGTTCACAACCTTCTTCCTTCCTTCCTCCCCCACTTGATTCTCCTGTAGTTCACTTAAAACTGAATTATTTCTCTGCAGCCCGTGCCGTGTCCGTGTTTCAGTGGGTGCAGCTGCCGGCGTTGGCATTGCCCGGGAGGGGGGGGATGTCCCCAGGGTGACACGGGTGACATGAGCTGCGGGTGGTCTCAGCTGATGGATGCGGGTGAGCTCCCTCCTCCCCCAGGCCCCTTTTCCATTCCGGGGGCGCTTTTGGGGCTTTTCGGTGTCCCGGCACCCTCCCGGCCCCGGTCTCGAACCCGTGCCTCTGTGGGACAGGGGGAAGCCCCGCCTGTTTCCTCGCCCACTCGATGTTTCTCGCTTTCCATTGGTCGCTGTTAATGCCAGTCTTTGTTGCCCCGCCCTTTTGCTGGCACCACCTCCCCTCAGTGCTCCGTCCCCCGCTCGCACTGATTGGTCAGGTGTGATGTCACTGCGGCCGCTTTTCTGCGCTCATTGGGTAGAGCTGCTGTCCGTCACGCAGCTGAGGCGGTGGAGGCGGTGGCGGCCATTTTGGAGCAGGGCGCGGGGCCGGACGCAGCGGAGGGAGCGCAGAGCCCCCCCGTCGCCGCCATGGCAGCCCCGCTCGGTACCGGCGCCTTCACGGAGGAGACCGGGCAGGAAAAACAGGTGGGGGAACCCCCGGGGGACTGAGGGGGTATCGGGCGAACTCCCACTGGATCGCCTGCACGTCCCTCTTTCCAGTCCTAAGCGGAGATTGGTTATTTCTGTAGTCAGTCTGGCGAAAGCCGGACTCTGATTGGCTACGGGGCTGGGGGTGGGCGGGACTTCCGGATTAGGCTCGATGGCGGCGTGGGGGGTGCGTGGGGCCGGTGGGGTGAGGTTGGGGGGGACCGGGATGGGACCGGGATGGACCCGGGTTGGGGTAACGGGGACTGGACGGGGCTGGGATTAACCTGGGGTGGGGGTAATGGGGTTGGGATGGGGGTAACTGGGATGGAATGGGGTAACTGGGAGGGGATGGGGTGACTGGGATGGGAGGGGGTAACTGGGGTGGGGTAACTGGGATGGGAGGGGGTAACTGGGATGGGAGGGGGTAACTGGGATGGGGTAACTGGGATGGGAGGGTGTAACTGGGATAGGGGAACTGGGAGGGGGTGACTGGGATGGGATTTGGGTGACTGGGATGGGGTAACTAGGATGGACTGGGGGTAATTGGGATTGGGGTAACTAGGATGGGATGGGGAACTGGGATTGGGGTAACTGGGATGGGATTTGAGTAACTGGGATGGGGTAACTGGGATGAGGTGACTTGGATGGGATGTGGATAACTGGGATGGAATGGGGGTAACTGGGATGGGATGGGGATGGAATAACTGGGATGGGATGGGGGTGACTGGGATGGGGTGACTGGGATGGAATGGGGGTAACTGGGATGGGATGGGATGGGATGGGCGTGACTGGGATGGATGGAAATAACTGGGAATGGGGTAACTGGGATGGGGTTGGGATTGGGGTAGCTGGGATTGGGGTAACTGGGATGGATTGGTATAACTGGGATGGGGTAACTGGGAGGGATTGGGGTAACTGGGATGGATTGGGGTAACAGGGATGGATTGCTATAACTGGGATGGGGTAACTGGGATGGATTGCTATAACTGTGATGGGGTAACTGGGATGGATTGGTGTAACTGGGATGGATTGGTATAACTGGGATTGGGGTAACTGGGAATGGGGTAACGGGGATTGGGGTAGCTGGGATGGGGTAACTGGGATTGGGGTAACTGGGATTGGGGTAACTGGGATGGATTGCTATAACTGGGATTGGGGTAACTGGGATGGATTGGTATAACTGGGATGGGGTAACTGGGATGGATTGGTGTAACTGGGATGGATTGGTGTAACTGGGATGGGGTAACTGGGATGGATTGGTGTAACTGGGATGGGGTAACTGGGATGGATTGGTGTAACTGGGATGGGGTAACTGGGATGGATTATTATAACTGGGATGGGGTAACTGGGATGGATGGGGTAACTGGGATGGGGTAACTGGGATGGATTGGTGTAACTGGGATGGGGTAACTGGGAGCTCAGGGCAGCAGTCCCAGACCCTGCAATGGTTTTAGGGGATGAAGCTTTGGGTGCTGCTGTCAGACCCCCTGACCCCAAAATCCCATCCAGGAACCCTAAAAGCTTTCCAGGACCCCCAAAATCCTGATTGGGACTCCTGAAATCCTCCCCAGGACCCCCAAAATCCTGACTGGGACTCCTGAAATCCTCCCCAGGACCCCCAAAATCCTGACTGGGACTCCTGAAATCCTTCCCAGGACCCCCAAAATCCTGACTGGGACTCCTGAAATCCTTCCCAGGACCCCCAAATCCAGGAATTCCTTCCTAAAATTCAGTCTAAAATCCAGGAATTCCTTCCCAAAATAAATAATGTACAATTTATTTAATAAATAATTTCTTATTTAATAAATATTTGCAAATATATATATTAGTAGTGTAATAACTGATGCCAATTTTATTTATGAAGTAAATGTTGATGCAATTAATAAATGTAAATTAATAGTGCAATCAATGATGTCAATTTCCTTTCATGAATAAATTTTGATTTAAGAAATGAATGTAAATATAAATTAATGTGCATTTCATTAAATAAATAAATTTTAATTAAATATTTTAATATAAATTAATAATGTCAGCAGTAATGTGCATTTTATTTAATAATTTCAAATTTGATTAATAAATATAAATAAATTTAGCTATTATTATATTGATATAATGTAATGTAATGTAATATATAATGTGATATAATGTAATATATAATAATATATTATATTACATTATGTTACATTATGTTACATTATATTACATTATATATTATATTATATTATATTATATTATATTATATTATATTATATTATATTATATTATATTATATTATATTATATTATATTATATTATATTATATTATATTATATTATATTATATTATATTATATTATATTATATTATATTATATTATATTAGTGCAATATTATATTTAATGCTATTAGTATTGTATTAATATTAATATTGTATCAATATTAACATTTTTTAATATATTATGCATTGATATATAGTATTAATAAGTATATAAATTTATATATTATATTAATTAAATAGAAATTAAATTAATATAACTTAATAATAACATTTCATTTATTTAATAAATTTTAATTTAATTAATACATATAACTTCATAAGAAAATAATGAAAATTTCATTAAATACATTTAAATTTAATTCATAAATATAAATGAATGATGTAATAAATAACATAAATGTTATTTAATGAATAACTTTTGATTTTTTTTCTGTATTTTAGGACTGTCAGGAGAAGGACAAAGGCATTTCCCCTGAGAGGGCAGAGGAGGCCAAGCTCAAGGCCAAATATCCCAACCTGGGCCAGAAACCTGGGGGCTCTGATTTCCTCATGAAGAGGCTGCAGAAAGGGGTGAGTGAGGGCACAGGAGATACAAAAAATTTTAAAATTTTATATATAAGTAAAATTTATATTAAAAATATTTATATTTATAAAAATATTTTTTATATTCATAAAATTTATAATGGAATTTATATTCCATTAAGAAATAATGAATTTATTACTTATATATAAAATTTAAAATTGAATTTATTATCTCATTAAGAAAACATAAATGTATTATTTATATATAAAGTTTAAAATTTTAATTAAAACTAAAATTGAAAAATAAACTTTAAAATTTTAATTTTTACACCCAAAAATCCATTTAAAATAAAAAATAATAATCAAATTTTATTTTAACTTTAAATTTTTTTGGCTAAAAAAATTTTAGTTTTGATTTTAACTAAAATTAAAATTCTGATTTTAGTTGAAGGAGTTGAATTAATTTGAAATGAAATTCAATCAAATGATGGGTGGGATTGGCACTGGGATGCCCTTTGAGCTGGGATGGTGCAGGAAGGGCCAGGGATTGTTCTGTGGGGCAAAAGTCCTGGGTTTGTCACTCTGGTTTATGACCCCACAGTCCTGGTGTGTCAGTCTGGCTCAGCACCCCATAAATCCTGGCTCACCCCATAAATCCTGGCTCTAAGCCAGGCTTATCATCCTAAAAGTCCTGCCTCTCTAGGCCTGCTTTATCATCCCAGAAGTCTTGGTTCACCATCCCAAAAATCCTGGCTCATCCCATAAATCCTGGCTCTCTAGGCCTGGCTCATCATCTCCCAAAAATCCTGGTTCACCATCCCAAAAGTCCTGGTTCACCATCCCAAAAATCCTGGTTCATCATCCCAAAAATCCTGGTTCACCATCCCAAAAGTCCTGGTTCATTCTCCCAAAAGTCCTGGCTCTGTCACCCCTAGCTCCTCATCCCGAAAGTCCTGTCTCTCTAGGCCTGGCTCATCCTAAAATTCCTGGCTTATCATCCTAAAAGTCCTATCTGTCTAGGCCCAGCTCATCATCCCAAAAATCCTGGTTCACCATCCCAAAAATCCTGGCTCATCATCCCAAAAGTCCTGGCTCTGTCACCCCTAGCTCCTCATCCCAAAAATCCTGTCTCTCTAGGCCTGGCTCATCCCAAAAGTCCTGGCTCTGTAGGCCCGGCTTGTCCCATAAATCCTGGCTCTCTAGGCCTGGCTCATCATCCCAAAAATCCTGGTTCACCATCCTAAAAGTCCTGGTTCATCATCCCAAAAATCCTGGTTCACCATCCCAAAAGTCCTGGCTCTGTCACCCCTAGCTCCTCATCCCAAAAGTCCTGGTTTATCATCCTAAAAGTCCTATCTGTCTAGGCCTGGTTCATCATCCCAAAAATCCTGGTTCATCATCCCAAAAGTTGTGGCTCTCCAGGCCGGGCTCCTCATCCCAGTGCAGAGGATCCTGTCAGGCTCTGGCTCAGCAGGTGTGATCCCAAATCTCACAGGTGTGATCCCAAACCTGGAAAGTGTGATCTTAACTTTGGAAAATGTGATCCCAAATCTCACAGGTGTGATCCCAAACCTGGCAGTGTGATCTTAACTTTGGAAAATGTGATCCCAAATCTCACAGGTGTGATCCCAAACCTGGCAGTGAGATCCCAAATCTCACAGGTGTGATCCCAAATCTGACAGGTGTGATCCCAAACCTGGAAAATGTGATCTTAACTTTGGAAAATGTGATCCCAAATCTCACAGGTGTGATCCCAAACCTGGCAGTGTGATCCCAAACCTGGAAAGTGTGATCTTAACTTTGGAAAATGTGATCCCAAATCTCACAGGTGTGATCCCAAACCTGGCAGTGAGATCCCAAACCTGGAAATTGTGATCTTAACTTTGGAAAATGTGATCCCAAATCTCACAGGCGTGATCCCAAATTTCATAGGTGTGATCCCAAATCTTACTGGTGTGATCCCAGCTCTCACAGGTGTGATCCCAAATCTGGAAAGTGTGATCCCAAACCTGGAAGGTGTGATCTTAACTTTGGAAAATGTGATCCCAAATCTCACAGGTGTGATCCCAAATTTCATAGGCGTGATCCCAAATTTCATAGGCGTGATCCCAAATCTTTCTGGTGTGATCCCAGCTCTCACAGAGGCAATCCCAAACCTGGCAGTGTGATCCCAGCTATCACAGATGTGATCCCAAATCTCATAGTTATAATCCCAGCTCTCACAGGTATGATCCCAAATCTCACAGATGTGATCCCAGCCCTCACAGATGTGATCCCAAATCTCACAGATGTGATCCCAGCCCTCACAGATGTGATCCCAGCTCTCTCAGGTGTGATCCCAAATCTCACAGATGTGATCCCACATCTCACAGATGTGATCCCAAATCTCAGGTGTGATCCCAGCCCTCACAGGTGTGATCCCAGCCCTCACAGTTATGATCCAGCCCTCACAGATGTGATCCCAGCTCTCTCAGGTGTGATCCCACATCTCACAGGTGTGATCCCAAACCTGGCAATGTGATCCAGCCCTCTCAGATGTGATCCCAGCCCTCACAGGTGTGATCCCACATCTCACAGATGTGATCCCAGCCCTCTCAGGTGTGATCCCAGCCCTCTCAGATGTGATCCCACATCTCACAGGTGTGATCCCACATCTCACAGGTGTCATCCCAGCCCTGGCAATGTGATCCCAGCCCTCTCAGATGTGATCCCTCCATTGCAGAGGTTTCCCCTCCCTGCCGTGCCAGGGCTCAGTGGGTCAGGGCTGCTGCCGCCATCCAAAGGTCCCAGCTCTGTGTCAGAGGTGCCTGAGTCAGGCCTGGCCTGAGTCACTGCCTGGGGGCCAAAGGCCTCTAATTTAAACCTGCCCTAACTCCTGCCTGCATTTCCCCTTGTGCTATCTGCTCATGGCCTGGGAAAGAGCAATGCCAGCACTCCCTGAGGGATCCTCATGGCTCTGCTCCTGCATATCCAACCCTAATCCCAATCCCAGCACTCCCTGAGGGATCCTTGTGGCTCCGCTCCTGCATATCCAACCCCAAATCCCAAATCCCAGCACTCCCTGAGGGATCCTCGTGGCTCTGCTCCAGCATATCCAACCCTAATCCCAAATCCTGCACAGCCAATTTCAGTTCTAACTCCTGCACACCCAATCCCAATCCAAATTTAGCCCTTTCCAAAGGGAAAAAGGGAAAGGGATAAAAAGGATAAAGGGAAAGGGACAAAGGGATAAAAAGCACCAGAGACAAGGTGGTATATGAAGGGTGTTGAGGCAAACCTTTGTTTTGAGTGTTGGGCTTCCAAGCTTGGATTTCTTTTTTTCCCCATGGTTTTGCTGTTCCCCAGCTCCTGCACACCCAACCCCAATCCCAAATCCTGCACAGCCAATCCCATTCCCAGATCTTGCACACCAATCCCAAATCCTGCACAGCCAATTTCAGTTCTAACTCCTCCACACCCAATCCCAATCCAAATTGAACCCTCCCCAAAGGGAAAAAGGGAAAGGGATAAAAAGGATAAAGGGAAAGGGATAAAGGGGTAAAAAGCACCAGAGACAAGGTGGAATTTGAAGGGTGTTGAGGCAAACCTGTGCTTGGAAAGTGTTGGGCATCCCAAGCTTGGATTTCTTTTTTTTTTTCCCCATGGTTTTGCTGTTCCCCAGCTCCTGCACACCCAACCCCAATCCCAAATCCTGCACAGCCAATCCCAGTCCCAAATCTTGCACACCAATCCCAAATCCTGCACAGCCAATCCCAAATCCTGCATAGCCAATCACAATCCCAGATCTTGCACACCAATCCCAAATCCTGCACACCCAACCCCAATCCCAATTTAACCCTCTCCAAAGGAAAAAGGGAAAGGGATAAAAAGGATAAAGGGAAAGGGATAAAGGGGTAAAAAGCACCAGAGACAGGTGGAACTTGAAGGGAGTTGAGTGCTGGGCATCCCAAGCTTGGATTTCTTTTTTTTTCCCCATGGTTTTGCTGTTCCCCTCCTCCTGCACAGCCAACCCCAATCCCAAATCCTGCACACCCGATCCCAATCCCAATTTAGCCCTCCCCAAAGGCTCCCCGTGGCTCTGCTCTCCCCCTGCTCCTCCTTCACTCCCAATAACCCAAACATTTCTCCCCCTTGCAGCAAAAATACTTCGATTCTGGCGACTACAACATGGCCAAGGCCAAGATGAAGAACAAGCAGCTGCCCAGTGCAGGGCCTGACAAGAACCTGGTGACAGGAGACCACATCCCCACGCCCCAGGACCTGCCCCAGAGGAAATCCTCCCTGGTCACCAGCAAGCTGGCAGGGTAGCTGCACTCCCAGTTGGGGGCTGCCCTCTTTTTTGTCTCTTTTTTTTGTTTTTGGTTTTTTTTTTTGGCTAAATGGATTGAACTTCACTGTACCATAGGAATGGGAGCAGCAGAATCCACGTAGTTTGTTTGAGTCTTTGCAGCAAACGCACCCCAAAGGTGACTTGGGGGGGGCAGGGTTGGGCTGGCCCTTCCTCCCAGAGAGGCTTTGCCTTAATTTTGCTGCTGTTTGGAACCATCGTGGCTCTCAGGGGCACTGGAGCTGTGCCCCCTTGCTGGCTGGGACAGCCCCAGAGGGGGCACCTGGAGGAGGGCACAGGGCAGGGCTGAGGGGTGGGAAGGGGATTGCAGGGGTTGGGGAGGCAGAGGTTGAGCCAGCTGGGCAGGAGAGTGGTCCCAGATGTGGAAATGGTGATCCCAGATGTGGAAATTGTGATCCCAGATCTGCAAGAGTGATCCCAGATATGGAAGATGTGATGCCAGATGTGGAAATTGTGATCCCAGATCTGGAAATGGTGATCCCAGATCTGCAAAGTGATCCCACATCTCACAGGTGTGATCCTAGGTCTGCAAAGAGAAATCCCAGATCTGGAAATGGTGATCCCAGGTATGGAAATTGTGATCCCAGATCTGAAAAGTGATCCCAGATATGGAAGATGTGATGCCAGATGTGGAAATGGTGATCCTAGATCTGGAAATGGTGATCCCAGATATGGAAATGGTGATCCCAGATCTGAAAAGTGATCCCAGATGTGGAAATTGTGATCCCAGATCTGGAGATTGTGATCCTAGATTTAGAAAGAGTGATCCCAGATCTGGAAAGTGGGGTCCTAGGTCTGCAAAGAGTGATTTCAGATTTGGAAATTGTGATCCCAGCTCTGGAAATTGTGATCCCAGATCTGAAAAGTGATCCCAGATGTGGAAATGGTGATCCCAGATGTGGAAATGGTGATCCCAGATCTGAAAAGTGATCCCAGATGTGGAAATTGTGATCCTAGATCTGGAAATTGTGATCCCGGATCTGAAAAGTGATCCCAGATGTGGAAATTGTGATCCTAGATCTGGAAATTGTGATCCCAGATCTCACAGGTGTGATCCCAGATTTGTAAAATGTGATTCCAGATCTGGAAAGTGTGATCCCTAATCTCACAGGTGTGATCCCTGATGTGGAAATTGTGATCCCAGATCTGAAAAGTGACCCTAGATTTGGAAAGAGTGATCTCACATCTCACAGGTGTGTTCCCAGATCTGGAAATTGTGATCCTAGATATGGAAATGGTGATCCCAGATCTGCAAAGAGTGATTTCAGATCTGCAAAGAGTGATCCCAGATATGGAAATTGTGATCCCAGATGTGGAAATTGTGATCCTAGATATGGAAATGGTGATTCCAGCTCTGCAAAGAGTGATCCCAGATATGGAAATTGTGATCCCAGATGTGGAAATTGTGATCCTAGATATGGAAATGGTGATCCTAGCTCTGCAAAGAGTGATCCCAGATATGGAAAGTGATTTCAGCTCTGGAAATTGTGATCCTAGATTTAGAAAGTGCGGTCCCAGATTTGTAAAGCGGGATCTTAAATTCGGAAAGTGTGATCTCAGACGTGGAAGTTGTGATCCCAGATCTGCAAAGAGTGATCCCAAATCTCACAGGTGTGATCCCAGGGTCTGAAAGTGTGCTCTCAGACCTGGAAATTGTGCTCTCAGACCTGGAAATTGTGTTCCCAGGTCTCACAGATGTGATCCCAGCCCTGAAGGCACAGTCAGCTGTGAGCTTGAGAGCTTCAAAGTGAAGAAATTGGCTGAGATGAAAAAAAAAATATATATTTTTTTTTTAATCTCAGGATAATAAACACCAGGAGCAGGGGTGGTGTTGGGCTGAGCTGAGATCTGTCCCTGGCTCAGCTCACAAGGGAGACAACATTTAACATTTCCAGAGGGGCTGGGGCAGGGTTTGAAACATCTCGGAGTGCTCTGGGGGTAGAGCCCCAACCTCAGCTGGAGGAGCTTGGCTGAATTTGGTCAGAAGGATAAAACCAGAGGAACTTGGATGAATTTGGCTAAAAGGAACAAAACCAGAGGGGTTGGACTGAATTTGGATAAAGGAACACAACCAGAGGGGTTTGACTGAATTTGGACAGAGGGACAAAACCAGAGGAGTTTGGCTGAATTTGGACAGAAGGATAAAACCAGAGGGGTTTGACTGAATTTGGTCAGAAGGACAAAACCAGAGGGGTTTGACTGAATTTGGATAAAGGAACACAACCAGCAGAGTTTGACTGAATTTGGACAGAAGGATAAAACCAGAGGGGCTTGACTGAATTTGGATAAAGGAACACAATCAGCAGAGTTTGACTGAATTTGGACAGAAGGATAAAACCAGAGGGGTTTGACTGAATTTGGTCAGAGGGATAAAACCAGAAGGGCTTGGCTGAGCTTGACCAGAGGGAGAAAACCTGTCCCCTCCTGCTGGCCTGGTGTCACTTTTCCATGCAGGGACAAGAGTGGGCACAGCTGTGCCAGGGCATCCCAAACTTTGATTTCTTTTTTCCCCTTCTTGTCTTTTCTTTGTCTCAAGGAAAAAAAAACACCCCAAATTAACACCAAAATCACAACAAAAAAAAAAAAAACAAGAGTGGGCCCAGCTGTGCCCCAAAACCTGCCCCAATTTCAGCCCCAAGGACCAAAGGAGGGCAGGCAGGAGTGAGGGATGCCCAGCAGGGTTTTTCCCCCTGTGTGTGTCACCTGTGTCACCTGTGTCACTTCCCTGCTGTGTTTGCCCAGGGTGTGCTGGAATGTGGCTCTGCCTTCAGGTGTTTCCTGGATCCTCCTGTGAGAAAAATCCCCCGGAGCTGCTCCTGTCGCCCTCTGGGGCAGGGACAAGGAGTGTGGTGGCATTTGGGAGCTGTCCCTTGTCCCCACAGGGTCCTGCTGTGGCCCCCAGCCCCTGTGTGACCTGCTTGGGGCAGTGGCTGCACACCCTCCTGCTGCCTGTCCCAGCCATCTTGTAAATAGGTAACAAATATATATAAAAATATATATATATATATATAATTTTTTTACATGGTCACCTCTTCCGGACTGCTGTGCTTGCTTTTTATTCAACTCCAAAAAAAAAAAAAAAAAAAAAAAAAAAAAAAGGAAATAAAACCTAAAAGAGGAAATAAAGGGAAAGGTGCAAAGGGGAACTGCTGCTCTGGGGGGTGTCCCTGTGCTGGGGGGGGCAGAGGGAGGGGACAGCCCCCAAAAACGTGTGGGGACAGCCCCCAAAATGTGTGGGGACACCCTCCAAATGTGTGGGGAGATCCCAAAACGTGTGGGGACAGCCCCCCAGAATGTGTGGGGACACCCTCCAAAACGTGTGGGGAGACCCCAAAACGTGTGGGGACACCCTCCAAATGTATGGGGGGACCCCAAAACGTGTGGGAACAGCCCCCAAATGTGTGGGGACACCATTCAAATGTGTGGGGACAGCCCCCAAATGTGTGGGGACACCCTCCAAAACGTGTGGGGACACCCTCCAAATGTATGGGGGGGCCCCAAAACGTGTGGGGACAGTCCCCAAATGTGTGGGGACACCCTCCAAACGTGTGGGGAGACCCCAAAACGTGTGGGGACAGCCCCCAAATGTGTGGGGACAGCCTCAAAACGTGTCGGGACACCCTCCAAAAGTGTGAGGGCAGCCTCAAAACGTGTGGGGACAGCCCCAAAACATGTGGGGACACCCTCAAAACATGTCGGGACACCCTCCAAACATGTGGGGACAGCCTCAAAACGTGTGGGAACAGCCCCAAAACATGTCGGAACACCCTCCAAACTGTGGGGACACCCTCCAAACTGTGGGGACACCCTCCGAATGTGTGGTGAAGCCCCCAAAATATGTGGGGACAGCCCCCCAAATGCAAATCCTTCCACTCTGTCCCACCGTGGCACCTCTGTCCCCAGTGCCACCCCTCAGGTTCATTTTGGGGTGCATGGGGCGGGTGCCGTGTCCCACCTGTGGGATTTTCATCCCTGACTTTTCCCCTGCAGCTCTCTGCGTGTGCCCCTGTCCTGGATTTTCCCAAAAAAAAAAAACCAAACCTGGGAATTCCCAAGGCCTGGAGGCCACGCAGGGACCCTGAGGGGACAGGCAGGGACACGCTGTTCCAGCTCAGCTCGTGTTTGTGCTAAAAGCTTGGCACCACCTCCCAAAAAAAATGCGCTGGGTGCTGCCAGAGCTCCCTGCTCTTGCTCCTGCTGCCAAAAATTCCTTCCCAGACAAGGACACGCATTCCTTGGGGCCACGGGAAGGATTCTGAGAGGGACGGATTGCACCCTGCCGGACCTGGGTTTGGGCTGGGTGACAAAGGGGGGACAGGAGTTGGGGACACCCGGGGGGATGCACAGCCCTGGATTTGGTGAGCTGGGACATCTCAGGGTGTCAAACAGAGCACGCTGGGCTTGGTTTGTCCCCAAAAATGGTGGCAGGGAGGTGGCAGCTCCAAACAGAGCACACTGGGTTTGGTTTGTCACGGTTTGTCCCCAAAAATGGTGACAGGGAGGTGGCAGCTGCAAAGGGAGCACACTGGGCTTGGTTTGTCACAGTTTGTCCCCAAAAATGGTGACAGGGAGGTGGCAGCTCCAAACAGAGTACACTGGGCTTGGTTTGTCACGGTTTGTCCCCAAAAATGGTGGCAGGGAGGTGGCAGCTCCAAACAGAGCACACTGGGTTTGGTTTGTCACAGTTTGTCCCCAAAAATGGTGGCAGCTCCAAACAGAGCACACTGGGCTTGGTTTGTCACGGTTTGTCCCCAAAAATGGTGGCAGGGAGGTGGCAGCTCCAAACGGAGCATGCTGGGCTTGGTTTGTCACCGTTTGTCCCCAAAAATGGTGACAGGGAGGTGGCAGCTCCAAACACAGCACGGTGATGGTGACAGAAGCTATTTATTATTCTGTATAAAAATAGAGATCTATTCTTCTATATAAAAATATAGAATATACATTTCTTCTATAAAGAAATACAGAAGATCCGTTTCTTCTTCTATATAAAAATACAGAATATCTATTCTATATAAAAATACAGGTCTATTTCTTCTTCTACATAGAAATATAGAATAACTATTTCTTCCTCTGTATCAAAATATAGAATATCTATTTCTTCTATATAAAAATATAGAAGATCCATTTCTTCTTCTATATAAAAATATAGAATATAATTTCCTTCTTCCATATAAAAATATAGAATATCTATTTCTTCTTCTATACAAAAATATAGAACATACATTTCTTCTATATAAAAATATAGATCTATTTCTTCCATCTAGAAATACAAAATATCTATTTCTTCTTCTATATAAAAATATAGAGTATACATTTCTTCTTCTATATGTAGTGTATTTATATAGAAATATAGACTACATATTTCTTATTCTATATAAAAATATAGATATATTTCTTCTATATAAAAATATAGAATATTTATTTCTTCTTATATATAAAATATAGAATATATTTATTCTATTAGCAATATAGACTATATATTTCTTCTTCTAGACAAAAGTATAATAATATATATTTCTTCTTCTATATAAATATAAAAATATAGAGTATTTCTTCTTCTACATAAGAAATATAGAATATCTATTTCTTCTATATAGAAATATAGAATATATTTCTTCTATATAGAAATATAGAATATATATTTATTTTTATTTTATATAAAAATATAGAGTATATATTTTTCCCTAGATTTCTTCCACTTTTATATTCTAAATCTCGGTCCCTTCTTTCAAACCCCATTTTGGCCACACCAGCGGGGCCGTGCTGGCTCCAGCCCCGCACCCGGGGGATGCTCGGTGCTGCGGGACCGGGAATGGACCGGGAATGAGCCTGGAATGGATCGGGAATGAGCCGGGAATGGACCGGGAATGGATTGGGAATGGATCAGGAATGGACCGGGAATGGATCAGGAATGGACCGGGAATGAACCGGGAATGAGCCGGGAATGGATCGGGAATGAGCCCGGAATGGACCGGGAATGGATCGGGAATGGATCGGGAATGGACCGGGAATGGACCGGGGATGGACCGGGAATGAACTGGGGGTGAACCGGGAATGGATCAGGAATGAACCGGGAATGGATCGGGAATGGACCGGAATGAACTGGGGGTGAACCGGGAATGGATCGGGAATGGATCAGGAATGAACCGGGAATAGATCGGGAATGGACCGGGGATGGATCAGGAATGGACCAGGGATGGACTGGGAATGAACCGGGAATGGATCAGGAATGGACCGGGGATGGATCAGGAATGGGCCGGGAATGAACCGGGAACGGATCGGGGATGGACCGGGAATGGATTGGAAATGGACCGGGAATGGATTGGGAATGGATCGGGGATGGATCAGGAATGAACAAGGAATGGACCGGGAATGAACCGGGAATGGACCGGGCCCCTCCGGCAGGCACGGGACACACGTGGCCGGTCGGTGCCCGAGGATGCCCCGCGCTGCCGGGGGGCTCTGCCCCGGGGATCCCGTTCCCCGCCGTGCTCGGAGGGATGCGGGACCAGCCCGGCACTACCGGGGAGCTGCTGCCCGGTACCGGCAAGAACCGGGGACACCAGGAGTGGGGTACCGAGCTGGGGGGATGGAGGGGATGGCCGCTCCTTTGCGCTCTTTTTTCAGCCTCAAGAACGGAAGCGGAGGTGGAAAAAGCCGCTCGCTGTCCCGCCCTCGCTCCGCCTCTACGGCGTCACCGCCGCCGGTTATATAACCCGGCCGCGCCGGTCCCGCCCGCACCCCGCCGGCCGCTCGCACCGGGCGCCATGTTCGCCGTGAAGCCGAAAGCCGTCATCGGCTTCAACCTCTACTGCGGCGGCTCCCCGGCGCTGGCGCCCGGCGGGCCGGGGCAGCACCCGGAGCCCGCGGCCGCCGCCGCCGCCGCCTCAGAGCCGCCCCGCGAGCGCTCCGGGGCCGCCGCCGGCCGCGCCGACCCCCCCCCGCGCGCTGATTGGCCGAGGCGCTGCGCCCCGCGCGCTGATTGGCTGCGGCGCGACTCTATGGCGCCCCGAAGAGGAGCTGGACGGCTGCGACCCCGAGCCCGAGCGCGGCCCCGCCGCCGATTCTCTGCCCGGGACCCCCCCGGGACCTCCGGACGGGCTCCGACAGGACTCGCTGGAGCTCATCAGCCGCTACCTGAGGGAAGTGGCGGGAGAGGCGCAGCCCAGCGCTAAGAAGCTTTTTCCGGGCCTCCTGGGTGGTCCCGGCCGGCCGGGCTCGGCGGGGGATGCGGTGATGGAGAAGGCGCTGGAAACGCTGCGGAGGGTCGGCGACGGCGTCATGAGGAAACACGAGCTCGCCTTCCAAGGTGTGTGTCCGTCGAATGCTCCGGGAGGAGGCCGAGACCCCCGTGCTCTCCGTTGGGCCTGTCCCGGTGCCCGGAGCGGGTTTGGGCCGGGGGTGATGCCCTCATGGCCGGGGTCTCGGCCGGGTCATCGATACGACGTGGCTTTGGTTCGGAAGGGGTTAAATAAAAGCGGTTGGGAAGCGCTCAAAAGCGAAACTGAACTTTGTTCCGTGGGGACGAGGAAAAGGCGCTGTTGGTGTGTGCAGAGGAGATAATGTGGTTACAGATTAGCCCCGGGTCCTCCTCGTGTCCCCCTCGGCTGGGCTGAGTCTGCAAATAACCCCGAGCGGGCAAAGATTGGGGAGATCGGGAGGTTCAGAGCCTCATCCCCCCAGTTTAGGTGCAAGGGGATTTTTGGGCAATGTTCTCATAGAATTTTGGAACGGTTTGGGTTGAAATAGACTTTAAAACTCACTCAAAATGGGTAAGGACACCTTCTACCACCTCAGGTTTGTCCAAACCCTGTCCAACCTGGCCTTGGACACTCCCAGGGGCTGCCACAGCTTCTCTGGGAAATCCATTTTAATTTAGAGATTGGTGAGCTCAGGAGTTTCAGATCCTCACCACCACCAAGTTTAGGTGCAAGGGGATTTCTGGGCAATGTTCTCATAGAACCATGGAATTGTTTGATTTGAAATAGACCCAAAAACTCATCCAGTGCCACGGGCAGGGACCCTTTCCACCATCCCAGCCCTGTCCAACCTGGCCTTGGGCACTTCCAGGGATCCAGGGGCAGCCACAGCTGCTCTGGGAAATCCGTTTTCATGTATTTAAAGTGTCCAAAGATTGGTCAGCTCGGGATTTTCAGCCTGCCCAGTTTAGGTGCAAGGGGATTTTTAGTGAGGGGAATTCTTCTGGGTGATGTGCTCATAGAACCATGGAATGGTTTGGTTTAAAATAGACCCAAAAACTCCTCCAGTGCCATGGCAGGGACCCTTTCCACCATCCCAGGCTGCTCCAAACTGTGCAACCTGGCCCTGAGCACTTCCAGGGATCCCAGATTTCTGTGGGAAATCCATTTTCACGCATTTCACCCCCTTCTGCAGGGCCCTGAAGCAGCTGTAGGAATTCGACCCCCAGTTCCTGTCCTGGGCATGAACTGGAAATGAGAAGTGACCAGTTTGTGTCGCTGGTTTTGTGTCACTTGGGCTGGTTTGGGGCTGGTGCTGACGTTTGGATCCCAGGTCAGGATGGAGCCCAGCAAAGCAGGGCGGTGTCTGCATTTCCTGTAGCAGTTTTGGGGTTTCTGCAGCAGTTTTGGGGTCCCTGCAGCAGTTTTGGGGTTCCTGGGGTGGTTTGGGTGCTGTCTGGTGAAACACCTTCCTCCTTGCAGGACGTGCCATTTTCCCAGCTCGTCCCTTTTTTTGGTTCCTTTCTTTTTCGTTTATTGAGCACAAAGAATGAGCTTCGGTTTCATTCTTAGCTGTGCTGTGGGATCAGTTCCTGTGCCCCAGTTCCCAGGTGGGATCAGTTCCTGTGGTGGGATCAGTTCCTACCCCAAATTCCCAGTGAAACCAGTTCCTGTGGGATCAGTTCCTGTGCCCCAGTTCCCAGGTGGGATCAGTTCCTGTGGTGGGATCAGTTCCTGTGGGATCAGTTCCTACCCCAAATTCCCAGTGAAATCAGTTCCTGTGGGATCAGTTCCTGGCCCCAATTCCCTGTGGGATCAGTGGGATCAGTTCCTGGCCCCAGTTCCCAATGGGATCAGTGGGGTCAGTTCCTGTGGGATCAGTTCCGGCCCCAAATTCCTGTGGGATCAGTTTCTGGCCCCAGTTCCTGTGGGATCAGTTCCTGGCCCCAATTCCCAGTGGGATCAGTTCCTGGCCCCAATTCCCAATGGGATCAATGGGATCAGTTCCTGTGGGATCAATGGGATCAGTTCCTGGCCCCAATTCCCTGTGGGATCAGTGGGGTCAGTTGCTGTGGGATCAGTTCCTGTGCCCCAGTTCCCAAGGGGATCAGTTCCTGTGGGATCAGTTCCTGTGCCCCAATTCCCAATGGGATCAGTTCCTGTGGGATCAATTCCTGACCCCAATTCACTGTGGGATTAGTGGGGTCAGTTCCTGCTCCCAATTCCTGTGGGATCAATGGGATCAGTTCCTGTCCCCAATTCCTGTGGGATCAGTGGGATCAGTTCCTGTCCCCAATTCCTGTGGGATCAATGGGATCAGTTCCTGTCCCCAATTCCTGTGGGATCAGTGGGATCAGTTCCTGTCCCCAATTCCCTGTGGGATCAGTGGGATCAGTTCCTGTCCCTAATTCTTGTGGGATCAATGGGATCAGTTCCTGTCCCCAATTCCTGTGGGATCAGTGGGATCAGTTCCTGACCCCAATTCCCTGTGGGATCAGTGGGATCAGTTCCTGTCCCCAATTCCTGTGGGATCAGTGGGATCAGTTCCTGACCCCAATTCCCTGTGGGATCAATGGGATCAGTTCCTGGCCCCAATTCGTGTGGGATCAATGGGATCAGTTCCTGTGGGATCAGTTCCTGTCCCCAATTCCTGTGGGATCAATGGGATCAGTTGCTGGCCCCAATTCCTGTGGGATCAGTTCCTGTCCCCAATTCCTGTGGGATCAATGGGATCAGTTGCTGACCCCAATTCCTGTGGGATCAGTTCCTGTCCCCAATTCCCTGTGGGATCAGTTCCTGTCCCTAGTTCTTGTGGGATCAATGGGATCAGTTCCTGACCCCAATTCCTGTGGGATCCGTTGCTGGCCCCAATTCCCGGACATTCCTGGGGGATGACTCTCAGCAGGAATGTCGGGCCTGGGCGGTTTCCTGAGCAGCCTGGGTGATTTCCTGAGCGAGCAGAGGAGGAACTGCCCGGGGAGGTTCCTGCACATTGAGCAACAGCCGAGCAGTGACGCCTTTGGCTTTTACAGCCTCGGCTGTTTGCTCTGCACGGAGGAGGGCACTGCAGGGCGAGATGGGCATCATTTCAAAGAATTATTGAATTATAATTTGTAATTTAATTATAATAATAATTTTAAATAATTATTTAATTAATTTTAGCCAGGCAGAGCTAAAATTAATTAAATAATTATTTACTATTAATTTTTAAAATTCATTTTAATTTTAATTTTCAATTATTTTTACGTAATTTAAATTATTATTTTAAATTATTTTATTCATTGAAATTATTTTTATTTTATTTTAATTCAAATTATTTTCAATTATCTTACTTTAAATTATTTTAACTTTATTTTAGAATTTAATTTAAATGGTTTTATTTTTTATTATTTTTATTTCAAATTTTTTAAGTTATCTTAAAATAATGCAAAGTATTTTTAAATTATTTTACTTTATTTAAATTATTTTATTGACATTATTTTATTGACACTATTTTTATCTTATTTTAAATTATTTTCAATTATCTTAAAAGAATTTAAAGTATTTTAACCTTATTTAATTCTATGATTTAATTTCTTTTATTTTCTCATTATTTTTAAGTTATTTTCAATTATCTTAAAGTAATGTATTTAAAAAAAACAATCCTGGGAAGGATGACAGTTTCACCAGAAAATCTCACAGATGCTTGGCAGAACGATTTTTAAATGTAGAACCTGAGAATGAAATAGAAATGAAAACAAGTTTTGATATGGAAGAATTGCTGAGCCAGTCTTGCTGGATAACCAAGGAGCCAAAGGGTATTTTATGTTTGTTAGAAGGGGATTTTATGGCTTAGAGCAAAAGATAAACCCACCCCAAGCAAGAAGATGTTTTTACCAAGCAGGAAGATTCCACAGAAAAACAAGTCAGCAAAGCTGCAAGCAGGAAAAAGATCTCAGAATTTTCCACTGCAAGAAAACTGAAAACCAACTTTTAGCTTAAACTGTAATGTTCTGACTTTTAGTGAGTGGAGAGCAGTAACATGAATATGGAATTTTGAACATGATATATTATAGTATACCACTATAAAATGGCAATTATAGCAGTTATGATAGGCTATAGGTAAAAAATAAGGTATAGATTGGTTCTGCTGTATTAAAATGCTCAGCAAATTAAAGTTTATAATGTGTTAGTAAGCAAAAGAAAAGTTTGTAATGTAATATAATCAAAAGTATATAATGCAGTGTAATCAAAAATATATAATGCATTGTAACCAAAAGAAAAGTTTGTAAGGCATTGTAACAAAAAGAAAAGTATATAATGCAGTGTAAGCAAAGTAAATAATGCAGTGTAACCAAAAGGAAAGTGTGTAATGCAGTGTAACAAAAAGAAAAGTACATAATGCAATGTAACAAAAAAAAAAAGTATTCAATGCCTTGTAAGCAAAAGGAAAGTTTGTAATGCATTGCAACCAAAAGAAAAGTATATAATGCATTGTAAGCAAAGTAAATAATGCAGTGTAACCAAAAGGAAAGTATTTAATGCATTGCAACCAAAAAGAAAAAGTTTGTAATGCAGTGTAACCAAAAGTTTATAATTCATTGTAAGCAAAAGAAAAGTTTATAATGCACTGTAACCAAAATTAAAGGGACTCCAGGCCTGCCTGCAGCTGGAGCTGAAGCTGTCGGCACAGCTCTGTCTCCCACGACATGCTGCATGTTGTGAACTGCATTTTGAAGAGCTCCCCGTGGTCCTGCAGCCCCCCTTCACGCTGTTGGTTTTTCAGGGATGCTGAGGAAGCTGCAGATCCAGCAGGAGGAGGACCTGCAGTGCGTGGTGGAGGTGGCAGCCCAGATGTTCAGCGACGGTGTCACCAACTGGGGCCGCGTGGTGACCCTCATCGCCTTCGGGGCCTTCGTGGCCAAGCACCTCAAGAGCATCCAGCAGGAGCAGAGCGTCAGCAGCCTGGCTGGGATCATCACAGACGCCCTGGTGTCCTCCAAGAGGGAGTGGCTGGAGAGCCAGGGGGGCTGGGTGAGTCACAGTTCCTGAGCTTTCCCCAACATTCCGGCCTTCTCCTGCCCCTGGGGTGGGTGGCAGTGCTGGCTCGCTGTCACCCGCGGGGGTTGTGGGGTTTAGGATGCAACCTCAGCATGAGCTGGCTGAGGTGGTTTGAGGTAAAAAGCAGTTTTTGGAGTGTTGCTGCTCAGCTTGGAGGCAGCATTCCCAAAATCAGGGCAGCTGGGGTGGCTGGAATGGGGCTGGGGGAGCACAGGGGATGAGCAGGATGAAATGGGGCTGGGGGATGTGCAGGGTGAAATGGGGCTGGGGGAGCACAGGGGATGTGCAGGATGAAATGGGGCTGGGGATAAGCAGGATGAAATGGGGCTGGGGGATATTTGAGGCTGAAATGGGTCTGGGGGAGCACAGGGAATGTTTGAGGCTGAAATGGGGCTGGGGGATATTTGAGGCTGAAATGGGTCTGGGGATGTTTGAGGCTGAAATGGGGCTGGGGATGTTTGAGGCTGAAATGGGGCTGGGGGATATTTGAGGCTGAAATGGGTCTGGGGGAGCACAATGGGATGAGCAGACTGAAATGGGGTTGGAGGTGTTGTAGGATGAAATGGGGCTGGGGGAACACAGGGGCTGTTTGAGGCTGAAATGGGGCTGGGGGTGTTTTAGGCTGGAATGAATCTGGGGATTTGCAGGATGAAATGGGACTGGGGGATATTTGAGACTGAAATGGGTCTGGGGGAGCACAGGGAATGTTTGAGGCTGAAATGGGGCTGGGGGATATTTGAGGCTGAAATGGGTCTGGGGATGTTTGAGGCTGAAATGGGGCTGGGGGATATTTGAGGCTGAAATGGGTCTGGGGGAGCACAATGGGATGAGCAGACTGAAATGGGGTTGGAGGTGTTGTAGGATGAAATGGGGCTGGGGGAACACAGGGGCTGTTTGAGGCTGAAATGGGGCTGGGGGTGTTTTAGGCTGAAATGGATCTGGGTTTTTGCAGGATTAAATGGGGCTGGGGGATATTTGAGGCTGAAATGGGGCTGGGGGAGCACAGGGAGTGTTTGAGGCTGAAATGGGGCTGGGGGATATTTGAGGCTGAAATGGGTCTGGGGATGTTTGAGGCTGAAATGGGGCTGGGGGATATTTGAGGCTGAAATGGGTCTGGGGGAGCACAATGGGATGAGCAGACTGAAATGGGGTGGAGGTGTTGTAGGATGAAATGGGTCTGGGGGAGCACAGGGGCTGTTTGAGGCTGAAATGGGGCTGGGGGTGTTTTAGGCTGAAATGGATCTGGGGATTTGCAGGATGAAATGGGGCTGGGGGATATTTGAGGCTGAAATGGGGCTGGGGGAGCACAGGGAGTGTTTGAGGCTGAAATGGGGCTGGGGAAGCACAGGGAGCACACGGGGATGTGAAGAATGAAATGGGGCTGGGGGTGTTTTAGGATGAAATGGGGCTGGGGATGTGCAGGGGATGTTTGAGGCTGAAATGGGCCTGGGGGTGCACAGTGGGTTGAGCAGGATGAAATGGGGCTGGGGGCTGTTTGAGGCTGAAATGGGTCTGGGGGTGTTTTAGGCTGAAATGGGGCTGGAGGTGTTTTAGGATGCAATGGGGCTGAGGGTGCACAATAGGATGTGTAGGATGAAATGGGGCTGGGGGCTGTGCCAGGCTGAAATGGGTCTGGGGGCTGTGCCAGGCAGGCTGTCCCCCCATCTGACCCCCCTCTCCTCTCTCACCCAGGAGGGCTTTGTGGACTTTTTCCGCGTGGAGGACCTGGAGAGCAGCATCCGGAACGTTCTGATGGCCTTCGCGGGGGTGGCCGGCCTGGGCGCCAGCCTGGCCTACATGATCCGGTGAGCCTGGAGCTGCCCTGGACGCGTTTGGGGAGCATTTCGGGGAGCATCTGGGGAGAACTTTGGCTCCCTGGGGCTGCACAGCTGCCCTGCTCCCTCTGAAGCTGGACTTGAGTGACCCCAGGAGGACGTGGAGCTGTCCCCGGAGCCCAGCTGGTTGCTGAGGAAGAGGAAGGTGTGATCCCAGCTGATGGATGGAGGATTTGTGGCTTTGGGAAGAGATTTTTTTTCCCTCTCTGCTTCCCTCAAGTGGACTTGGCTTCACTTGGATCCCAGAGGGAACCATCTCCAGCAGCTCCTGCTGGGCTGGGCGAGGCAGCTGAGCCTGGAGCAGATGTTTTGAGGCTTGTGGGTTGTGTGGGGGTTTTTTGGTTTTTTTTTTAAACTTTTTTTTTTTTTTTTTTTCTGGAAATAGCACCTTCTGCTGCCTCTCTGCCCTGCCTAAACTCGCAGCTCTGCTGCTCTGGAGCAGAAGCACTGCATGCTGGAAATGTTGTGCCAGCCTGCACCTGCAGCCAGGTGCTGCCAGGGAGTGCCCAGAGCTGTGCCAGAGCCGGTGCCACCGAGCTGGAGCCCTGCCCAGCCCCTTCCCTCCCCTTGGCACAGGGCTTGGAGGTTTGGGGTCACCCCAAACTCAGTCCTGGCCCCACTCACACAGCCAGTTCAGAAATAACAAATGCATTTTGTAATTATGTAAAAAAAAAAACAAACCACCCCACCCCCAGTTGGCTGGGGAGGATGTAGAGAACCTGTAAATGTCTATAAATCTGTAGAATATATACATTTTTACAGAGCTGACGATACAAAAAAAAGGAGGAATTCGTTGTGAATGTGGCTTCATTCCTGAGGGAAGCAGCATTTTTGACTCCACTCCAGCCTTTGCACCTGGGAGGGTGACAGAGGGTGACAAGCAGCAATGGCCTGGCTGTGACCACGGCTGGCTGGCAGCAGCTGATGGTTCTGGTTTTGCTTTTAAATCTTTATTTTTTTTTTTTTTTTGGTGTTTGCTCCCTCTTGGTGGGGGTGGGGGAGCTGTGGAAGTTCATTGTGGCCACTTCCTTCTCTCCCCTTCCTCCTCCTCCTCCTCCTCCTGCGAGCCATGAGCTGGACAGAGCTGATGGTTGAATGTAGAATGTTCTGGAGCTGCTCCTGCAGCTCCTTCAGGGCTCCCCACCAGGGGATTTTGATGCCCAAGGGGCTCCTTGCCCACCCTGGCTGCACTGGTGGGACCCCATGGGACCCCCCTTTGTCCCCAGGTGTCCCCTGGTGCCACAGCCAGGCCCTGCTTGTGTGCACAACAAGCTGTAGTTTGGTCAATAAATGTCTTTTTTTTTTTTTTTTTTTTCTCATTCCTTTGCTGCCAAACTCGTTTTCCCTCCCCAGCATTTGGGCTGTGCCACCCCCTCGCCCCCCAAAAGAAAAGGGACCTGCAGCTTTGGGGACATTGGGACATTGCCATCCTCATTCCCACCTCTGTGGGGTTTTAATCACAGAATTCCAGGTTGGATTGGGTGGGGAGAGACCTTAAAATTCTGTTTTTCCACCTCCTGACCATGGAGATCTTCCAGGTTCATCCAAGCTCCTGTCCTGACAATTCCAGGGATGGGGGATTCAGGAATTCTCTGGAAAATTTGTGCTCACCCAGCACTGCTGCAGTTTCCTCCCCTTTTAAAATCTCTTTTTTCTCCCTCTTTAGGGGGGTCCCTGCACCCCAAATTCCCATCCCTGCGGGTTTGGGGTGGATGGCAGAGGCAGAATCCTGCCCCAAAATCCTATGAAAATGCAGAATCCTGCCCCAAAATGCTCTGGAAATGCAAAATCCTGCCCCAAAATCCTGTGAAAATGCAAAATCCTACCCCAGAGTCCTCTGGAAAGGAAAAAGATTGCCCCAAAATCCTGTGGAGAGGCAAAATCCTGCCTAAAATGCTCTGGAAAGGAAAAATCTTGCCTCAAAATGCTTTGGAGGTGCAAAATCCTGCCCCAAAACTCTCTGGAAAGGAAAAATCCTGCCCTAAAATGCTCTGGAAATGCAAAACCCTGCCCCAAAATGCTTCGGGAAGGCAAAATCCTGCCTCAAAATTCTCAGGAAATGCAAAATCCTGTCCCTAAATCCTCGGCCAAATGGAAGATCCTGCCCAAAAATCATGAGGAGAGGCAAAATCCTGCCCCAAAATGCTCTGGAAATACAAAATCCTGCCCCAAAATTCTCAGGAAATACAAAATCCTGCCCCAAAATCCACACCCGGGCCACCAAGCCAGGCCCTGGTCCCCAAACCAGCCCAGAGTGACTCAGCCCAGAGTGCAGGACGCTGCTGGGTGTGGGTTTTCTGCTTTTTTTTCGGGGTGGTTTTTGTTTTGTTTCGCTTTGGTTTTCCGGTTTTCGGGGGGGTTTTTTGGTGTTTTTTGGGTGTTTTTTGCAACGCTGCGTCTGTGGGGATATTTTGGGCCTGCTCGGGCGCAGCGAGGCCTGCATGCAAAGGTTGCCATGGAAACATGCAAAGGGAGAATGGGGCGGGTTTGGGGGGGCCTCGGGGGGTTTTGGGGTGCAGGGGGAGCTCAGGGTGAGGGGGGCACTCCCAGGGGGTTGGGGTGTGGGTGGAATTTGGGGTGCAGGTGAAAATCGGGGTGCTGGCGGCTCCCAAATTTGGGCGAGGGTGGCTGCGAGGGGTTGGGGTGTTGGGTGAAAATTGGGGTGCAGGTGAAATCTGGGGTACAGGTAGCTCCTAAATTTGGGTGTGGGTGCCTGGGAGAAGTTGGGGTGTTGGTGAGAATTGGGGTGCAGGTGCCTCACAGGGTTTTGGGGTGTTGGTGGCTCCCAGATTGGGGTGTGGGTGCCTGGGAGGAGTTGGGGTGCAGGTGAAATCTGGGGTGTTGGTGCCTCACAGGGTTTTGGGGTGCTGGTCGCCCCTAAATTTGGGTGTGGGTGCCTGGGAGGAGTTGGGGTGAAGGTGGAAATTGGGGTGTTGGTGCCTCACAGGGTTTTGGGGTGCTGGTCGCCCCTAAATTTGGGTGTGGGTGCCTGGGAGGAGTTGGGGTGCAGGTGAAATCTGGGGCGTTGGTGCCTCACGGGGTTTTGGGGTGTTGGTGGCCCCTAAATCGGGGTGTGGGTGCTTGGGGGGTTTGGGGTGTTGTTGGTGGCTCCCAGGGGATGGGGTGGGGCGAGTTGGGGTGCAGGGGGGGTTTGGGTGTGGGTGCTGGCTGGGGAGGAACTGGGGTGCAGGTTCCTGGAGCAGTTTTGGGGTTTCTGCAGCAGTTTTGGGGTGCAGGGGCCTGCAGCAGTTTCGGGGTTCCTGGGGGGTGTTAGGGTGGAGATTTCTGTAATAGTTTTGGGGTTTCTGCAGCAGCTTTGGGGTGCCTTTAGCAGCAGTTTTGGGGTGCTTTTGGCAGTTTCAGGGTGCCAGTAGCAGCAATTTTGGGGTGCCTTTAGCAGCACTTTTGAGGTGCCTTTAGCAGCAGTTTTGGGGGGCCTTTAGCAGCAGTTTTGGGGGGCCTTTAGCAGCAGTTTTGAGGTTTCTGTAGCAGTTTTGGGGTGCAGCTTCCTGTAGCAGTTTTGGGGTGCCTTTAGCAGCAGTTTCAGGATGCCTTTAGCAGTTTTGAAGTTTCTGCAGCAGTTTTGGGGTTTCTGCAGCAGCAGTTTTAGGGTGCCCATAGCAGCAGATTTGGGGGTTCTGCAGCAGTTTTGGGGTGCCTACAGCAGTAGTTTTTGGGTGCCTGTAGCAGCAGTTTTGGGGTACAGATTTCTGCAGCAGTTTTGGGGTGCCTTTAGCAGCAGTTTCAGGGTGCTTTTAGCAGTTTTAGGGTGCCTTTAGCAGCAGTTTTAGGGTGCAGGTTCCTGCAGCAGTTTTGGGATGCCCTTAGCAGCAGTTTTGGGGTGCTTTTAGCAGTTTTGAGGTTCCTGTAGCAGTTTTGGGATGCCTTTAGCAGCAGTTTTGGGGTTTTTGCAGCAGTTTTGGGGCACAGGTTTTTGCAACAGTTTTGGGGTGCCTTTAGCAGCAGTTCTGAGGTGCCTTTAGCAGCAGTTTTGGGGTTTTACAGCAGTTTTGGGGTTTTACAACAGTTTTGGGGTGCTTTTGGCACTTTTGGGGTGCCTTTAGCAGCAGTTTTAGGGTGCCTTTAGCAGCAGTTTTAGGGTGCAGGTTCCTGCAGCAGTTTTGGGATGCCCTTAGCAGCAGTTTTGGGGTGCTTTTAGCAGTTTTGAGGTTCCTGTAGCAGTTTTGGGATGCCTTTAGCAGCAGTTTTGGGGTTTTTGCAGCAGTTTTGGGGCACAGGTTTTTGCAACAGTTTTGGGGTGCCTGTAGCAGCAGTTTCGGGGTGCTTTTAGCAGCAGTTTTGTGGTGTTTTTAGCAGTTTCGGGGTGCTTTTGGCACTTTTGGGGTGCCTTTAGCAGCAGTTTTGGGGTGCTTTTGGCACTTTTGGGGTGCCTTTAGCAGCAGTTTCAGGCTCCGTTTCCTGGAAGCCGCCCGGCCCCGCCGATAACCCGGAGCTTTCCGGTTCCGTCCCCACCGGGGCTTTTCTCAGAAGCCGCCGCCGCTTCCCCGAACCGGGCTGTAAATAAGAGCTGGGGGAGGGGAAGGGGGGGGGAGGATTCACCACCGAAAATTCAAAAAAATTCAAAATTCAGCTGCTGCAGGAAGGGGGGGGAAGGGGTGCTGCAGCAGCTTGCGGCACCCCAACACCTGGCCCGGGGAATTTTGGGGTGGGGGAATTTTGGGGAAGCAGCTCCGAGCCCGAAATCTGCCCAGGAGGGGTTCATGCAAATGCACCAAAAATCCCCCCCACCCCCGAAATACCCAAATCTGGGCTCATTTTTGGGGTTTCTGTCACGCTCCAGGTGTGGGGTTTTTCCCCTGGGGCTCAGGGGTGTTGTGGGGCAGAGATTTCCCCTTTTTTTGGGGGGGGGGGGTCGCTGCCCCTTTCCCCCTTTTATGGGGGTCCTTGGGATCCTTTATTGGGGGATCCTTGGGATTTTTTTATGGAGGGGGGTGTCCTTTTTATGGGGGATCCTTTTATTAGGGGGGGTCCTTGGGGAGATCCTGGGATTTGGGGGGGACCCCACCCTAGGACAGAGATGATTTTTTGGGGAGAGGGGTTGCCCTCCATCACTGCCCTTTTCCCCCCATTTTTGGGCAAGGGGAGGGAGATCCTGGCAATTTGGGGGGGACCCCACCCCAAGAGGGGCTCTGCCAATGGCAGGGAAGGGACCCTGAGGTTTTCGGGGTGCCGGGACCCCCCCTCAGCTCGCCGGGATTGTCCCTGCGGGGGGAGGAAGCGGGGGTGGTGGGTGACTCATTTGGGCTGAGATGACGAAGATTTGGGGTATTTAGGGTTGGGTTTTTAGGAGTGGGCGGGTGTCACATCCTGACCCCTCCTCCCCAGGGGGGGGTTTTGTTCTTTTTCCCAGGAATTCGGGTGTCGCCGGCACCCCAAATCCCCTTCCCGGCCTCCCCGAGCCTGGCATTGGGCACTGGGCTGCTGCTCCGTGAAGGCTCCTCCTCCTCTTCCTCCTCTTCTTCTTCATCTCCTCCTCTTCCTCCTCCTCTCCCCAACTCCCAGCCCCCCCCTGGCCTGAGGGTTATGGGGGGCACTGAGGGTGTTGGGGAGGATTTGGGGGGATTTAGGAGCTATAGGGGGCACAGGGGCTGTTTGGGAGGATTTAGGGCTTGTGGGGGCACAGAGGGCGTTGAATGGATGCGGTTTGGGGGGAATTAGAGGGATTTAGGGTTCTGGGGGCACAGGGGCTGTTTGGGGGTGTTGGGGAGTGTTTGGATTTAGGGGTTCTGGGGGCATAGAGGGTATTGAATGGATGCGGCTTGGGGGTGCTTGGGGATTTGGGGTTCTGAGGGCACACGGGTGTGCAGGCAGCGGGCAGGGGGTGCGGGGCAGTACCGGGACAGTACCGGGGCAGTACCGGGACAGTGGGTGCGGGGCAGTACCGGGACAGTACCGGGGCAGTGGGTGCGGGGCAGTACCGGGGCAGTACCGGGGCAGTACCCGGGACAGTGGGTGCGGGGCAGTACCGGGGCAGTACCGGGGCAGTGGGTGCGGGGCAGGGCCGGGCAGAGGCGGCGGTGACTCAGGCAGGAATGCGCTGGCAGCACACGGCGTTCCTGTGCCGGTGCCACCGCCCGGGCACGGCCCCGCAGTCACTGACCCGGTACTGCCCCGGTACTGACCCGATACTGGCCCGCACCCACTGCTCCCAGTGAGCTCCCAGTGTGCCCCACTAAGATCCAGTACACCCCAGGGAGCTCCCAGTGCACCAGAGCCGGTACCGGGGGGTCCCGGACCAAAGGCGGTACCAGAGGCAGTACCGGGGGGTCCCGGACCAAAGGCGGTACCAGAGGCAGTACCGGGGGGTCCCGGACCAAAGGCGGTACCGGGGGGTCGCGGACCAGAGGCGGTACGGGGGTCCCGGACCAAAGGCGGTACGGGAGGGTCCCGGACCAAAGGCGGTACGGGGGTCCCGGACCAAAGGCGGTACCGGGGGTCCCGGACCAAAGGCGGTACCGGGGGGTCCCGGACCAAAGGCGGTACCGGGGGACCCGAACCGGGCCGGCCCCGCCCCGCACACGGACAGCCCGCAGGGCGCTGTCGCCGCCCGGTGGCCAAAGGCCGGTACTGCACCTCAGGCTCCGCACATGCGCAGTGGCGCTGCCAGCACCCGCCGATACCGGCACCGCGGGGCTGAGAGGCCCCGGTACCGGCACCGAGGGGTTGAGGGGCTCCGGGGGCTGCCGCCGCTGCCTCCCGGTGAGGAAAGGCCGCCGGTGCTGCCCCTCCCGGGCTGTCGCGGAGACCAAAGCGCGGAGCGGCAGCGCCGGTGCCGCACTCGGGCCCGCGCCGCTGCTGCCGCCGCCTCGTGGTGAGAGCGCGGTACTGCAGGGGCCGCACGAGCGGGGACCCCCGGGATGGGGAGGGGGCGCTCTCAGACCCCTCATCCCGCCCCAAACCCCTTATCCTGCCCCCGGGATGGGGAGAACCGCGCCCCCAGACCCCTCATCCTGCCCCAGACAACTCATCCTGACCCAGACCCCTCATCCTGACCCCCGGGATGGGGAGAGGGGCGCCCCCAGACCCCTCATCCCGCCCCAGACCCCTCATCTTGTCCCAGATCCCTCACCCTGCCCCCAGACCCCTCAGTTCTCTGCTCAAAAACCACACCGAGCTCCCCACGGAACCTCCCCCAGTTTCCCTTCCTGCCCTCCTTTGGCTGCAGGGGAGCAGGGGGTTCCTGCTCTGGAGGGCTGAAAGGGAAGTTTGGAACTTTCTGCTGAGCTTTTTTTTCCTTGTTCCTCTTTGAGGACACGGATCTCAAGCAGTTCCCTCAGTGAGGGCAGCTCCTGTGAGCAGGGACAGCACCGCAGGGATCCTGGAGCTGTGTCAGGGAGGTTTAGGATGGATTATCAGGGAAAAGTTCTTCCCCCCTGAGGTTCCCCAGGGCTGCCAGAGCTGCAGGAGGGTTTGGACAATGCTCCCATTTTGGGGTGTCAGTGCAGGGCCAGGGGTTGGACTGGGTGATCCCTGTGGGGAGATTCCAGGATTCTGTGACTCTCCCAAGCGACAGCCCAGCCCTGGACCCTCAGTGACCCCACAGCTCAAAGGAACCCCTGTCCCCCTCCCCAAATCCCACACCTCAGTCCCTTGGCTCCTGCTGAGCTCCAGCACCTTCCCAAGAGCTGCCCTCCTCCTCCTCTTCCTCACCCCAGGACAGCATTCCCACAGGAAGCTGTGTCTAGAAATCCACTTTATTTGGTTGAAGACAAGTCAGTGATGGAGAATTCAGAGCCAGCAGGGCCCCGGATCCCTGTGAGGAGCTCAAGCTGAAGGGAACCCCTTGCTCAGCTGAAGCTACAGCTCCTCCCCAAATCCCACACCTCAAACCAGGGTAGAGGCTCCTGCTGAGCTCCAGCATTGTCCCAACCCTGCCAGGAGCTGCCCTCCTCTTCCTCACCCCCAGGACAGCATTCCCACAGGAAGCTGTGTCTAGAAATCCACTTTATTTGGTTGAAGACAAGTCAGTGATGGAGAATTCAGAGCCAGCAGGGCCCCGGATCCCTGTGAGGAGCTCAAGCTGAAGGGAACCCCTGCTCAATTGAAGCCACAGCTCCTCCCCAAATTCCACACCTCAGTCCCTTGGCTCCTGCTGAGCTCCAGCACCCTCCAAACCCTGCCAGGAGCTGCCCTCCTCCTCCTCCTCCTCACCCCAGGACAGCATTCCCACAGGAAGCCGTGTCTAGAAATCCACTTTATTTGGTTGAAGACAAGTTAGACAATGGAGAATTCAGAGCCAGCAGGGCCCCAGATCCCCGTGAGAGCCCCGAGGAGCCCCGGGCCATGGGCTGAGCTGGGATCCAGCCCTGCAGGACACACCTGAGCTTGAGCAGTGCTGGGAGCGGCACTGGGGGTCCCAGCAGGAACGGGGAGCGGGGAGGAGCTGCTGGGATGGGCTGGGAGCACAGCCCGGGGTGTGGCACTGGGGACAGTCCTTGGCCAGCAGTGGTTGTGTCCCTTGGGAGAGGAGGAGGAGGAGGAAAGAGAAGAAGAAGAGGAAGACAGAAGGAGAAAAGGATGAGGAGGGAGAGGGAGGAGGAGTAGAGAAGAAGTAGAAGAAGAGGAGGAGGAAGGGAAGGAGAAAAGGAGGAGGAGGAGTAGAAGAATAAGAGGAGGAAGAGAAGGAGAAGAGGAGGAGGAGAAGAAGAAGAAGAGGAGGAGGAAGAGAAGGAGAAAAGAACGATGAGGAAGAGGAGGAGGAAAAGAAGAAGAGGAGGAAGAGAAGGAGAAAAGGAGCAGGAGGAGGAGTAGAAAAGGAGGAGGAAAAGAAGAAGAGGAGGAAGAGAAGGAGAAAAGGAGGAGGAGGAGGAGGAGTAGAAAAGGAGGAGGGAGAGAAGAAGAAGGAAAAAAGAGGAGGAGGAGGAAGAAGATGAGGAGAAGAGGAGGAAGAGAAGGAGAAAAGGAGGAAGAGGAGGAGGAGAAGGAGAAGAAGAAAAAAAGAAGAAGAGGAAGAGAAGGAGAAAAGGAGGAGGAGGAGGAGAAGAGGAGGAAGAGGAGAAAAGGAGGAGGAAGAGAAGGAAGAAAGGACGACGAAGAGGGAGAGGAGGATTTTCCCGACCAAGCTCCCCCCATCGCTTCCCTTTGCTGCGTGGATCAGGAAGATCCCGGGCAGGGAGTGCAGCAGTGGCACCGGGCAGGGGGACACGGGGGGTGAGGGGGGCACCTGCAGGTGTCCCCCGGGCCCCTCGGGGGGCAGAGGGGGCGGCACAGCCACGGCCACTCCCGGGCAGGGAATCCGGGAATCCCGGCAATGGGAGGATCCGGGATTTGAGGGGAGGATCCCGGGGGAGTCTCCGGCCCGGCCCCCTCAGTTGATGGGCTCGTACTCGGAGTAGCGCCGTCTCCGCGCCAGCAGCAGCAGCAGGCAGCCGCCCAGCAGCAGCACGGCCAGCGGCGCGCCCAGCGCCACGGCCGCGATGGAGATCACCAGAGGGGAGAAGCTGTCCCTGGGGGGCTCCCCGAAGCCCAGCAGCACCGACCTGCCAAGGGGGGACGGCGCCCATCAGGGCAGGGTGGGCTCTGTCCCCGTGGGGAGAGGGGTCGGGCCCGGGTGAGGCTGCTCAAGGAGCCGTGGAGCCTTTGCTGCAGGATTGCAGAGGGAACTCTGACTTTGGAATGGAGATCGACACTGAATAGGGAAACCCTGAGACCTGCCAGTGCCCAAAGTGCACGGCCTTAGTGACCAGGAACATCTCCTCAGACCCTCAGCACATCTTTAGTGACCAGGAACATCCTGTTAGACCCCTCTGGACCAGCAGCATCCCCTCAGCACATCCTTAGTGACCAGGAACATCCTTTCAGACCCCTCAGTCCACCCTCAGTGACCAGGAGCATCCCCTCAGACCCCTCAGCACATCCTTAGTGACCAGGAACATCCTTTTAGACCTTTCAGACCCCCCTGCACATCCTCAGTGACCAGAACATCCCCTCAGACCCTTCAGCACGTTGTCAGTGACCAGGATGATCCTTTTGGACCCCTCTGCCCATCTTTAGTGACCAGCAGCATCCCCTCAGACCCTTCAGAGCCCTCTGCACGTGGTGAGTGACCAGGAACATCTCCTCAGATGGAGCCCTCTGCACCAGCAGCACTCCCTGAGACCCCTCAGAGCCCCCTCACTCACAGCTGGGCACCCCAGAGCCCCCAGACCCCCCAGTCACCCTCTGAGGTACCCCTGACCCCTCACTCACCATCTGAGGTACCCCAGATGCCCCTCACTCACCAGCTTTGGTATCTATCCCCCAGACCCCTCACTCACAGCTGAGACCCCCCAGACCCCCTCATTCACCAGCTGAGGTACCCCAGACCCCTCAGTCACAGCTGAGACCCCTCAGACCCCCCTCAGTCACAGCTGAGGTACCCCAGACCCCCCAGATCCCCTCACTCACAGCTGAGACCCCCCAGACCCCTGACTCACCATTTGAGACCCCCCAGACCCCCCTGACTCACCATCTGAGGTACCCCAGATCTCCCTCACTCAGCAGCTTTGGTATCCATCCCCCAGACCCCTCACTCACCATCTGATACTCCCCAGACCCCTCACTCACCAGCTGAGGTACCCCAGACTCCCCTGATTCACCAGCTGAGGTACCCCAGACCCCCCAGACCCCTCACTCACCATCTGAGACCCCTCAGACCCTTCACTCACACCTGAGGTACCCCAGATCCCTCACTCACCATCTGAGGTACCCCAGATCCCCTCACTCAGCAGCTTTGGTATCCATCCCCCAGACCCCTCACTCACCATCTGATACTTCCCAGACCCCTCACTCACAACTGAGACCCCCAGACCCCTCACTCACCATCTGAGACCCCCCAGACCCCCTCATTCACCATCTGAGGCACCCCAGACCCCCCTCACTCACCATCTGAGACCCCCCAGACTCCTCTCACTCACCATCTGAGACCCCCCAGACCCCTCACTCACCATCTGAGACCCCCCAGACCCCTCACTCACCATCTGAGACCCCCCAGACCCCTCACTCACCATCTGAGGCCCCCCAGACCCCTCACTCACAACTGAGACCCCCCAGACCCCTCACTCACCATCTGAGACCCCCCAGACCCCCCCTCACTCACCATCTGAGACCCCTCAGATCCCCCTCACTCACAGCTGAGACCCCCCGGCCCCCCTCACTCACCAGCTGAGGTACCTCCTCTCCTGGTAGACGTGTCCCTCCTCGCCGCCGAAGGACACGTTGAGGAGGCTGAGGGCGGCCGGGCCGTCCCCGAGGAAGGCGCGGGGCACGGCGGCCGCGGGCAGGCTCCCGTTGGCCGCGCGCAGCCGCCCGGCCCGGCACCGCACGCCGTCCTCGCGCCGCGGGCTGGGCGAGCCGTAGGCGGCCGCCTTCCACTGCAGGAAGGACAGGGCAGAGCCGGTGCCGTTTCGGGGGCTCGGCCACCAGAGACAGCTCCTGCGGACACACGGACAGACGGACACACGGACAGCGGGTCACTGGGGCACCAGGACAGGGATTCGTGTGCATTCTGTTAATGGGTACAGAGCTAGCTAATGGATTGATAGTAGATAAATATCATCTATGTTAATGGATATTGAGCTATCTAATAGATTAATATCAATTCTATTCATGGATATTGACCTATCAAATGGATTGATAGTAGACAGATTAATATCAATTCTATTAATGGATATTGATCTATCAAATGGATTGATAGCAGATAGATCAATATCAATTCTATTAATGGATATTGATCTATCTAATGGGTTGGTAGTAGATAGAGTAATATCAATTCTATTAATCGATCTAATCGACTGATATGAGACAGATTAATATCACTGCAGGAAGGACAGGGCAGAGCCGGTGCCGTTCGGGGGCTCGGCCACCAGAGACAGCTCCTGCGGACAGACGGACAGACGGACACACGGACAGACGGACACACGGACAGCGGGTCAGCCCAGGGCAGCAGGACAGGGATTCGTGTGCGCTCTGTTAATGGGTACTGAGCTAGCTAATGGATTGATAGTAGATAAATATCATTCCTATTAATGGATATTGAGCTATCTAATAGATTAATATCATTCTATTAATGGATACTGATCTATCGAATGGATTGATAATAGATAGATTAGTATCAATTCTACTAATAGATACTACTCTAACTAAGGGATTTGTAGTAGATAGATTAATATCATCCCTATTAATGGATATTGATCTATCGAATAGACTGATATTAGACAGATTAATATCAATTCTATTAATGGATATTGATCTATCTAATGGATAATAGATTAGTATCAATTCTATTAATGGATACTAATCTATCTAATGGACTGATAGCAGATAGATTAATATCAATTCTATTAATGGATATTGATCTATCTAATGGATAATAGATTAGTATCAATTCTATTAATGGATACTAAGCTATCGAATGGATTGATAGCAGATAGATTAATATCAATTCTATTAATGGATATTGATCTATCAAATGGATTGATAGCAGATAGATCAATATCAATTCTATTAATGGATATTGATCTATCTAATGGGTTGGCAGTAGATAGATTAATATCAATTCTATTAATCAATCTAATTGATTGATATGAGACAGATTAATATCACTGCAGGAAGGACAGCGCGGAGCGCCGGTGCCACCGTTCGGGGGCTCGGCCACCAGAGACAGCTCCTGCGGACAGACGGACACACGGACACACGGACAGCGGGTCACCCCAGGGCAGCAGGACAGGGATTTGTGTGCGTTCTGCTAAAGGGTACTGAGCTAGATAATGGATTGATAGTAGATAAATATCATCCCTGTTAATGGATATGGATCTATCGAATGGATTGATTGTAGATTAATATCAATTCTATTAATGGATATTGATCTATCTAATGGGTTGGTAGTAGATAGATTAATATCAATTCTATTAATTGATCTAATCGATTGATATGAGACAGATTAATATCAATTCTATTTATGGATATTGAGCTATCGAATGGATTGATAATAGATTAGTATCAATTCTATTAATGGATATTAATCTATCTAATAACTGATATTAGATTAATATAAAATTCTATTAATGGATATTGATCTATCTAATGGATTGGTAGCAGATAGATTAATATCAATTCTATTAATGAATATTGATCTATCTAATAGACTGATATTAGACAGATTAATATCAGTTCTATTAATGGATATTAATCTATCTAATAGATTGATATTAGCTAAATATCAATTCTACTATTTCCTAGATTAATATAAATTCTATTAATTGATATTAATCGACCTAATAGACTGATATTAGCTACATTGATATTAGATATATTATTATAAATTCTATTAATTGAGATGGACTATCTAACAGATTAATATTAGCTAGATTGATATTAGATAAATATCAAGTAGATCATTAATGGACATTAATCTTTGTAACAGATTGATATTAGACAGATTAATATCAATTCTATTAATCTAATATCAATCTATTAGATAGATGAATATCAATTCTATTAGTTTATATTACTCTACCTAATATCAATCTATCAGACAGATTAATATCAATTACCAGACGGACGAACCGATCCGTCTATTGACTGAGAGGCCACTCCCGGCTCACCTGGAAGACGCTGGGCGTGTACTCATCGTCGATGGAGCTCCGCGCCCGCAGGCGCCGCTGCGCCCCCGGCGGCTCCAGCGCGGCCAGCTGCAGCACGAAGCGGGAGCCGTTGCCGCGGGGCAGCACCCCGGCCAGCACGAACTGCAGCTGCGAGCTGTCCGCAGTGTGCAGCAGCCGCGGCAGCCGCACCGCGCGGCCGCTGCCCTCGTACGCTGTCACCTGAGGGGACACGGGGACAGCGAGGGACAGCGAGGGACACAGGGCACGGGAGAGAGGGACACAGGGACAGTGAGGGACACAGGGACAGAGAGGGACACAGGGACACGGGGCACAGGGACAGCGAGGGACACGGGGCATGGGACAGGGACGGAGGGACAGTGAGGCAGTGAGGGACAGCGAGGGACAGCGAGGGACAGCGAGGGACACAGGGCACGGGAGAGAGGGACACAGGGACAGTGAGGGACACAGGGACAGAGAGGGACACAGGGACAGCGAGGGACAGAGGGACACAGGGACAGGGACAGTGAGGGACACGGGGCACAGGGACAGTGAGGGACAGTGAGGAGCAGGGGGCACAGGGACAGTGAGGGTCAGGGGGACAGGGACAGCCAGGGACAGTGAGGGACAGCAAGGGGCAGTGAGGAGCAGCAAGGGACAGCGAGGGACACGGGGCACAGGGACAGTGAGGGTCAGGGGGACAGGGACAGCCAGGGACAGGGGGCACGGGGACAGCAGGGACAGCGAGGGACACATGGCAGAGGGACAGCCAGGGACAGGGGGCACAGGGACAGAGGGACACGGGGCACAGGGAGAGCCAGGGACAGGGAGGGACAGTGAGGGACACGGGGCACAGGGACAGCGCCTGCCACCTGGGCAAGCTCTCTGCCCCCAGGACATGTTCCCTGTCCCCTGAACAAGTGCTCTACACCCTGGACCAATTCTTTGCCCCCTGGATGTGCTCCCTGTGCCCTGGACACGCCCTCTTGAAACAGAGATTTTTGGAGTTCACTCGAATTAGCAATATGAATTAAGCATTGAAATCTTAGCCTGTAGAACTATGGGTTGAATTTTAACCTTTTTACTTAAGAAACTTCTGCCATGGCACAAAGGGCACAGGAAAATGCAAATTTCTGAAGTTTCTTGCATAAAGAACAATACCCCCTGGACATGTCCCTTGCCCCATGGACATGCTCTCTATCCCCTGGACCAGTTCTCTGCCCGCTGAACAAGTTCTCTTCCCCTTGGACATGCTCTCTGCCCCCTGAAGGTGCCCCCTGCCCCCAGAACAAGCTATCTTCCTCCTGGATGTGTGCCCTGTCCCCTGCACATGTTCCCTGCCCCTGGACAAGTTCTCTGCCCCCCGAATGTGCTCTCTGCCCCCTGGACACACCCCGTGCCCCCTGAACAAGTTCTCTTCCCCTTGGACAAGTTCTCTGCCCCCTGGACGTGTCCCCTGCCCCCCGGACATGCCCTCTGCCCCCTGGACATGCCCTCTGCCCTCTGGACAAGCTCTCATCCTCCTGGAGCTGCCCCCTGCCCCCTGGACGTGCCCCCAGCCCCCTGCCCGTGCCCCCTGCCCGTGCCATACCCGGAATGCCAGGCTGCCGTTGGCGAAGGCGCCGCTGGGGTCGCTGGCCGGGACCCCCCTGAGCTCGGCCGTCAGGGCCGTGTGGTTCAGGCTGTGGTTGAGGCTCTCCCAGGAGAACTCGGACAGGTCGTAGGTGGGGTAGAAGAGCTCTCCCAAAGGTTTGGCCTCGCTGAACTCGAAGAGCTGCAGGGAAGGGAGGGGAGAGGGGCTGGGAGCACCGGCAGGACGGGGGATTGTGCTGCGATCCAGGGGACGGGGCAGAGCTGCCTCAGCCAACACTTCCCTGGATGGGAATGGGAATGGAGGGGATTTCCCTGGAGCTGGGAAGCTGCCCAGGGACCCTCAGCACCCCCAGCTGTCCCAGAGCAGCCCCTTGCCAGCAGTACCTTGGTGAACACCACGGCCGTGGAATAGACCACGCTGTCGGGAGGGTCGATCCAGACGGCCCCAGCAGGGCTGGGTGACAGCAGCTGGGTCCAGTTGACCCTCAGGGCACTGCTGGGGCTCCGGGTGGCCACCAGGAGCACAGAAGGGGCCCCGATGCTGCTCCACACGTAGTGCAGGGTGTCCTCAGGCCCCACGGCCCGCACGTGCAGCAGGTTCACAGAGGAGCTGTTCCAGCCAGGGTTGTACTCCATGGACACCTGCGGGGCAGGGACGGGGCTGGGGGTGGCTCTGAGCCCGGCAGGACAGCCCCAGTGTGACAGGAGGATGGGACACTGCAGCTGCCCGGGCTCCCGTGACTCTGCAGCCCTGGTGTTGCTCAACACGCTCGGTCAGCATTTCACAACTCTGAGCTGCTTCCCATCCTCATGGCCCTTTGCTTCCACAGCCCCTTCCCCTTCCACAGCCCCTTCCCATCCTCATGGCCCTTTGCTTCCACAGCCCCTTTCCCTTCTACAGCCCCTTCCCATCCCACAGCCCCTTCCCATCCTACAGCCCCTTCCCTTCTCATCCCACAGCCCCTTCCCTTCCACAGCCCCCTTCCTTTCCCATCCCATCCCATCCCATCCCATCCCATCCCATCCCATCCCATCCCATCCCATCCCATCCCATCCCATCCCATCCCATCCCATCCCATCCCAATCGCCTCTCCGACCCCACAGCCACGCTGGTCCCACTGGATCAGGACAAAGGGACACACATGGGACATGTCGCCGCAGGACAGGGGTGGCAGGGCGGGGTCACCCAGGACACAGCGAGGGCTGCTTCAGCTCCAGCCCCACCTGGGAGCCCCTTTTCCCCCCCCAAACCCCGCAAGGTTGGAGCCCCAGCGGGTCCAGCCCAGCCCCTGCTCCGCACAGGATCCCCCGAGAACACAAACTATCCCACAAGTTTCTATCCCACAAACTATCCCACAAGTTTCTATCCCACAAACTACCCTACAAGTTTCCCCTCAGCACCGAGGCTGGCAGAGCTGTCCTGGGCGAGCACAGAGTCCCACCCGCACCCACCAGGATGTCCCTGGCTGGGTGACCCCGGTGTCTCCGCACTCCGAGATCCCAGGAGGGGACACGGGGGGGTCTCAGCCACCGCCGCAACGCGGGACGAGCTCCCAGCTCCGCACCCAGCCCACCCGGCCCCGGTACCCTCGGTAGCCCCGAGCCCCGCTCACCTTCCGGCCCCGCTCGGCCCCGGCCGCCGCCAGCAGCGCCAGCAGCGCCAGCCCCGCAGCGGCGGCCATGGCGCCACCGGCCCCGGCCACGGCTCCGCCCCGGAACCGCCTCGGGACCGCCCCGGAACCGCCCGGGAACCGCCTCAGGACCGCCCCGGTACTGCCTGCGGACCGCCCTGGAACGGCCCCGGAACCGCCCGGGAACCGCCTCAGGACCGCCCCGGTACTGCCTGCGGACCGCCCTGGAACGGCCCCGGAACCGCCCCGGAACCGTCCGGGAACCGCCTCAGGACCGCCCCGGTACGGCCCCGGAACCGCCCGGGAACCGCCTCGGGACCGCCCGCGGACCGCCCTGGAACGGCCCCGGTACGGCCCGGTACCGCCCCGCGCGGTAAAGGAGCCCTTGTGAGCGCCGCTGGGTGCGGGATGTGGATGGAGACAGAACCGCTCGGGATTTGCCGCTCTGCTTCTGCCCTGGTGGGCGCTGAGCCCCTTCCGGGCTCCAGGGCGGCAGAGACATCTCATATCCATCGTGCCGTGGAGTGGAGACCCCCACTCCATCATCCCACCGAGCAGAGACCCCCATGTCCCTCTCCCAGGGCACCTGAGAACCCCCCTCCCCATCCATCACCCCATGGAGCGGAGACCCCTCTCCTTCATCATCCCATCCAGCACAGACCCCCCATGTCCATCACCCCATGGAATGGAGACCCCCACTCCATCATCATCCCATCCAGCAGAGACCCCCCATGTCCATCACCCCATGGAATGGAGACCCCCTCTCCTTCATCATCCCATCCAGCAGAGACCCCCAGATCAATCCAGCAGGACAGCAGGACAAGGCAGACCCCCCCTTCATTCACGTCGTGGAGCTTCTGGACCCTTGGGGGGTCTGGAGCCTCACCCGTGGCCTCTGGAGCACCCCATGGTCCCCTCACTGTCACTGCCCCATACTCTGGAGACCCTCAGAGACCCCCACCCTCAGCAGAGACCCCCATTTCCATCCCCCAGCAGGGCACTGGAGACCCCAACCCTTCAGGATCCCATACAGGGCCAACTCTCTCCCCTCCCATTCCACAGGGCTCCAGAGACCCCCCCAGGCCACCCCAACATCCAGAAACCCCTCACCTTCACTGCCCCATACTTTGGGGACCACCAAATCCCAGTGAGACCCCACCTCCATCCCCCAGGACACTAAAGACCCCCACCCTGCCCATAGTGTTGTTGCCCCCTGAAGTGCAGCCCCCGTCCTTGGGCACCCCAAAGCTTCTGGTGTTGGCACAGACCCCTCAGAGCCCCCAAACCCGGGGGGGGTTTGTACCCCCCAACATCAACAACCAGCCAAAAATTATAAATTTATTTAGAGATAAACCTGAACCCCAAATTCTGGGAGCTACTGGAGGAACCCAACATCTCCTCCATCCTGATCCTTGCTGGATCTGGGGTGCTCAGAACCCCAAACTCAGGGGGTTTTGTCACCCCAACATCAACAATCAGCCAAAAATGATAAATTTAGAGATAAACCTGAACCCCAAACCCTTTACAGATGAACCTGAACCCCAAATTCTGGGAGCTACTGGAGGAACCCAACATCTCCTCCATCCTGATCCTTGCTGGATCTGGGGTGCTCAGAACCCCAAACTCAGGGGGTTTTGTCACCCCAACATCAACAATCAGCCAGAAATGATAAATTTAGAGATAAACCTGAACCCCAAACCCTTTACAGATGAACCTGAACCCCAAATTCTGGGAGCTACTGGAGGAACCCAACATCTCCTCCACCAGATCCCTGCTGGATCTGGGGTGCTCAGAACCCCAAACTCATGAGGTTTTGTCACCCCAACATCAACAATCAGCCAGAAATGATAAATTTAGAGATAAACCTGAACCTCAAACCCTTTACAGATGAACCTGAACCCCAAATTCTGGGAGCTACTGGAGGAACCCAACATCTCCTCCATCCTGATCCCTGCTGGATCTGGGGTGCTCAGAACCCCAAACCTGGAAGGTTTTGTACCCCCCAACATCAACAATTATCCAGAAATGATGAATTTATTTAGGGATAAACCTGAACCCCAAACCCTTTACAGATAAACCCGAACCCCAAATTCTGGGAGCTACTGGAGGAACCCAACATCTCCTCCATCCTGATCCTTGCTGGATCTGGGGTGCTCAGAACCCCAAACCTGGAAGGTTTTGTACCCCCCAACATCAACAATCAGCCAAAAATGATAAATTTAGAGATAAACCTGAACCCCAAACCCTTTACAGATGAACCTGAACCCCAAATTCTGGGAGCTACTGGAGGAACCCAACATCTCCTCCACCAGATCCCTGCTGGATCTGGGGTGCTCAGAACCCCAAACTCATGAGGTTTTGTCACCCCAACATCAACAATCAGCCAGAAATGATAAATTTAGAGATAAACCTGAACCTCAAACCCTTTACAGATGAACCTGAACCCCAAATTCTGGGAGCTACTGGAGGAACCCAACATCTCCTCCATCCTGATCCTTGCTGGATCTGGGGTGCTCAAAGCCCCCAAACTCAGGGGGTTTTGTCACCCCAACATCATCAATCAGCCAGAAATGATAAATTTATTTAGGGATAAATCTGAACCCCAAACCCTTATAGATGAACCTGAACCCCAAATTCTGGGAGCTACTGGGGGAACCCAACATCTCCTCCATCCTGATCCTTGCTGGATCTGGGGTGCTCAAAGCCCCCAAACTCAGGGGGTTTTGTCACCCCAACATCATCAATCAGCCAGAAATGATAAATTTATTTAGGGATAAATCTGAACCCCAAACCCTTATAGATGAACCTGAACCCCAAATTCTGGGAGCTACTGGAGGAACCCAACATCTCCTCCATCCTGATCCCTGCTGGATCTGGGGTGGCTTTGGGAAGCCACGAGGGTGAAAAATTCCTCAAGGATCAGAGGTGTCCAACCTGAAATGAAACCCAGCTTTTATTGCCTGTGGGAAAGGAGATTCCAGGTGAGAATTCCACCATTTCTTGTTGATTTTAGGGACGGCAGGGGAGGAACGTTCCAGAGTTTTTCTTGGTTCTAGAGTCGTCAAACAAGCATCTCATTGTTTTTGTTGGGTTTAGGATTGCCAGGGGAGCATTCCATAATTTCTGTCACTTCTAGGGTTGCCATGGGATCATTCCACTGTTTCTGTTTGTTCTAGGGTTGCCAGGGGAGCATTTAATTTTATTTTTTTTTAATTTTAGGGTTGCCAGAGGATAATTCCACCTATTTTTTTTTTCAGTTCTTAGGTTCCAGAGGAGCATTTTACCATTTCTGTGGCTTCTAGAGTCGCCACAGGACCATTCCACCATTTTTGTTGGCTCTAGGTTTTCCAGAGGAACACTCCACCAATTTCTAGGATTGTCATGGGATTATTCCACTGTTTCTCTTGGTTCTGGGGTTGCCATGGGCTCATCCCACTGGTTTTATTTGTTTCCAGAGTTGCCATGGTAGAATTCCACCCTTTTTGTTGGTTCCAGGATTTCCAGAAGAGCATTCCACCATTTCTGTGGGTTCTAGGATCACCTCAGGACCATTCCACCATTTCTGTTGGTTCTAGGATCACCACAGGATCATTCCATCATTTTTGTTGGCTCTAGGGTCATAAAAGGATCATTCCACCATTTTTGCTGGCTGTAGGGTTGCCATGGGCTCATCCCACTGGTTTTATTTGTTTCCAGAGTTGCCATGGTAGAATTCCACCTTTTTTTTTCCAGTTCTGGAGTTGCCAGAGGAGCATTCCACCCTTTTTGTTGGTTCTAGGATCTCCAGAGGAGCATCCAGCTGTGGATGCACAGAACATCCCTTAGGAAGAAGGTATCAAAAATGGGACAGTACTGGGGGGACATGTGGGCTTAAAACACCTGCTTGGAGGAGAAACTAAAGGAAAGGGGGAGATGATGGAGGAGAAATGCCTGGAGAAGGGAGCACAGGCATGTTACATCCATCAGCTATGCCAGGAAAATTCATTCCCTCCCCATGCAAACTCTCAGCGGTGTTATAAAGGTAAGGGATCAGGACCTGGGAGGGAAGTGGCCCTAAAACAGAAGAGACACCTGCCTGGAGATCATCTCTGAGGGGGAATGTCACTAAAAAAGAAGAGACACATGCCTGGAGATCCTGGAGATCATGTCTGAGGGAAATGGCACCAAAAGAAAAGAGACACCTGCCTGGAGATCACATCTGAGGGGAAATGACACCAAAAGAAAAGAGACACCTGCCTGGAGATCATGTCTGAGGGGAAATGGCACCAAAACAAGAGACACCTGCCTGGAGATCCTGGAGATGATCTCTGAGGGGAAATGGCAGTCAAAGAAAAGAGACACCTGCCTGGAGATCATCTCTGAGGGGAAATGGCACCAAAATAAAAGAGACACCTGCCTGGAGATGATATCTGAGGGATATGGCACCAAAATAAAAGAGACACCTGCCTGGAGATCATGTCTGAGGGGAAATGGCACCAAAAGAAAAGAGACACCTGCCTGGAGATCATCTCTGAGGGGAAATGGCACCAAAAGAAAAGAGACACCTGCCTGGAGATCACCTCTGAGGGGAAATGGCACCAAAAGAAAAGAGACACCTGCCTGGAGATCATGTCTGAGGGGAAATGGCACCAAAAGAAAAGAGACACCTGCCTGGAGATCATCTCTGAGGGGAAATGGCACCAAAAGAAAAGAGACACCTGCCTGGAGATCATCTCTGAGGGGAAATGGCACCAAAATAAAAGAGAAACCTGCCTGGAGATCACCTCTGAGGGGAAATGGCACCAAAACAAGAGACACCTGCCTGGAGATCCTAAAGATCATCTCTGAGGGGAAATGCCATTAAAAAAGAAGAGACACCTGCCTGGAGATCCTGGAGATGATCTCTGAGGGGAAATGGCAGTCAAAGAAAAGAGACACCTGCCTGGAGATCATCTCTGAGGGGAAATGGCACCAAAAGAAAAGAGACACCTGCCTGGAGATCATCTCTGAGGGGAAATGGCACCAAAAGAAAAGAGACACCTGCCTGGAGATCATGTCTGAGGGGAAATGGCACCAAAAGAAAAGAGACACCTGCCTGGAGATCATCTCTGCCGGGACTCGAACCCGGAACCTCTGGATTAGAAGTCCAGCGCGCTCGTCCATTGCGCCACAGAGACCTCACCGTGAGGGGAGCGTCGGCTCCAGAACTGAAAAATCCGCAGCGCCCGCCGGGTCCGGCGCCCATCGACACCTCCCTGGCACAGCAGCACCTCCAGAGTGCCCTCCCTGCACAGGGACAGGCAGGAATAATCCCAGGGATGATCCACATCTCGCTCGGCAGCGGGGATGCAGCAAAAAGCTGGATGCAGGCTGGTATCCGCCTCTCTGGCAACCTTTCCGCAGCATCCCCGGCGCTCGGGGCAGAGCTAAATCCTGGAGCAGAGTTCCTCGCTGCATCTCAGCAGCATCACAGCATCCTCCTCGCTGCAGAAGCCGAGGGATAAAGATGAAAGAGGATTTAGCTCAATGGCGAGGGCAGCTCGGCTTGTCGGGGTGGAATAACGGCGAGAAGCTGAGGTTGGAGCAGAGGAATGAAAGGGAAAGCGGCTGCCGTGGGTTTCCTTTCAGCGAGCTGTCAATCAGGGCTTTAATGAAGAAACATTTGTGCCTTTTCTGTAGGGGAAAAAATGAAGACAGATGTCAAAACAACAGGAAAGGTCCATTTACAGCCACTGACCTATTAACAATGGATCAAACTCTGGCACGGAGCCGTCGCTGGGAATTCGGAATCCCCGAAAGGAACAGATTTCAGGCTGGGAATGGCACATTTGGAATGCCTGAATGGAACAAATTTCAGGCTGTTTTTTGCTCCCAAACACGCCCTCGATTCCTGTGAAAGGGGAGATGTGAAGTGCAAACCAAGAGGAGGAATTCCCTGACACAGGGGTCAGTGTGACCTGAAGCTCAGGCAGCTCTTCCTGGGGGAGAACAAACCAGAGCAGGAATAAAAAGGAGATTCAGCCTCCCTCAGAACTGAGGATAAACCTCAGAACCTCAAAATTGAGGATAAACCCCCCCAATTCCCATGAAAGGGGAGATGTTTAGTGTAATCCAAGAGGAGGAATTCCCTGACACAGGGAGATTTTGCCTCGAGGTCAATGTGACCTGAAGTTCAGGCAGCTTTTCCTGGCAGAGAACAGCCCAGAGCAGGAATAAAAAGGAGATTGACCCCCAGTGGAACCAGGACCTCAAAATTGATGATAAACCCCCCAATTCCCATGAAAGGGGAGGAATTCCCTGACTCAGGGAGCTTTTGCCTTGAGGTCAATGTGACCTGAAGCTCAGGCAGCTTTTCCTGGCAGAGAACAAACCAGAGCAGGAATAAAAAGGGGATTCACCCCCAGTGGAATCAGAATTGAGGATAAACCCCGCCCCCCAAACACCCATTTTTAGATGGTGAAGATCACACCAGGTGTGTTCCACCTGCACAGGACAAGCTCCTGCTGCATCCCTGCTTTCCTCAGTGCCTGTCCTTCCTGCCTCAGGCTGGGGCACCTCTGTGCTCATGGCTAAAATCCCATTCTGTGCCAAATCCTCCCCTGAGGTCTGGCAAAGACCTGACTTCTGCCCAAAGTGAGCTGGCAAGGTGTGTGGTGCTGGAGAGAAGAGGCACAGCACTGACAAACTCAGCACACCTCATGCAAACCCAAAGGACTTGGTGATCCTTTTACTCATGGAAAGCTTTAGGGTGGTCTTGACAAGTAAAATCCACCTTGGAGTGGTGGGAAAGAAGGCAGGTGTTGAACTTCTGTCAGAAAAACCCTTCCTGCTGCAAAAGATAACCCAGTGAATTGTTAATCCTTGATATAAATCCCTCTGTGATCACACTGGGAACCTGGAGAAAACTCAAAAGTCTAGAAAACACCCATCTGCAGGGTGACCAAAGGCTGTGTTTAAAAAAATGTCATAAAAAAAATATATCTTAGAGGTAAAAAACTCTAAAGGATGAGCAGAATCTCCCACAGCCCTGGGAGAGTGTGTGCTCCTCCTGGGGGATGAAGACACCAGCTTTCAGTATCATTTTGGGTGGCTGTACCTCAAGAGTGCCTGCTTTGAAGTCAGCAGCAAGCAGAAAATCTGGAGATGATTAATGGAAGAGCAGAAACTCTCAGAAGAGTGGCTGTGGCTCTCTGGGCAGCCACATCCCTGGAATCAGAGGTTTGAAGGAATTCCTCCTGCTTGGAGCTTCCCCTCAGCCCTAATTGCACCAAACTCGGCAAAAGAACAGGAGTTTGAGCTGATGAAAATGTCACATTTCTGTCAGGGGAAGTGTGGGGAGAACCAGGGGCTGCAGAGCTTCATCCCCATCCTCATCTTCACTCCAACACACAGCTCTGGAGGGCACCTGCCAGGTGTTTCTGTACCTCCAACATCCCTTCAGTCCTCCCTGAGCTCCTTGGAAATGTGACAAATTCGGGGAGCAGAGACTGGAGGGAGCAGCACCAGGTTGGTTTTGGTGCCTCCCCTTCTGCGGGAAGAGCACGGTCCTGAGGCAGGAGAACATCTCTGTGAAATGTGTCAGGAGTTAAAAAATATGTCAGGATTTAAAAAGCTGGCCCCCAGCTCATCCTCAAATCATTTCCCACAGACAGCAGGAACACGAGCCACGACCAAGGATGCAGTGGCCCAGGGTGAACCCAGAGAATTTAGCACCTCATAAACAGCTGGGAAAGGCCTTTGGGATGACAAAACTCGGAGCAATTTGGTGACTGATGGAGCTTTCAGATCCAGGGCGGCATCACCAGTGCTGGGAGATCCAGAAATCTTGTGTACACTGAAAGAAACAGCAACGGAAAGTCCCTACAGAAAAACCCAAAAGAAATCCTCACAGAAATCCCTACAGAAAAACTCTACAGAAATCCCTACAGAGCTGGGACTGCTTTGTGGTTTCCAGAGAAAGGTTTTACAGTAAATATAAATATATAATATAAACATAAACATATACTTTATACTATACAATATTTATATATTATATATTATACCTATATTATATATTATAATATATAATAAATACAAATATATAGTAAATATATATATATTATATGATATAAACTATAAAATGCAACCACCCAATTCCCCAATAAAACCTTCCCCAAGAGCCACCAAGCTGTGTGGCTTGAGGCCAAAAATCCACTTACACCTGTGGGATGGTGCAGGCTCTTTCAAAAATCCTTTCAATAGGTATATTCTTATTTTTTTTTCCTAAATTTGTAATGCCTTTTTTCTTCCAGCAGCACTCAAAAGGCAGCCAGGTGTCTTGTTCTTGGTTTTATCACATATATTTTAAAATCCTCCAGTGCCTAAGCCTTGCTTTGTCTGTGGGACTGGGTTCATCTAAAAAACACTTACTAAGAAATCCCAAATTTTGCTCCCCTAATATGATCACACAGACACAATTTTGGGAGGTTTTGCCATGGGCTGGAATCGGTGGCTGTGCCAAAACTTGCTGGGTAAGTGGCTGATTTTCCTGATTTTTACTTTGCTAAGCTTTCAGTTAAAATACAGCGTGTGGCCTTTTGAATAGCAGCTCAAGTACCACAGAAAAATGATTTTTTTTGCCGGCCATCAATCCCCAGAGGGGATATTTTTGCATCTCAGGCTGAAGCAAAAACCATGAGGGAGAAAAGGAGTGGAGAGAGGCTGTGATGATCCTGGGGAAAACGCTGGATAAACTGGAAAATTATAAATGGGCACTGGCCTTGATTACAGAATTGAGGGATGGTTTGGGAAAGGATCCAGGGTGATCCTTCGGGTGTGAAAAGATCCAGGACAATCCTTTGGACAGGAAAGGATCCAGGACAATCCTCTGGCTGGGAAAAGATCCAGGACAATCCTTTGGGTAGGAAGGGCTCCCCATGCCAGGGACACCTTCCACCATCCCAGGTTTCTCCAAGCCCCATCCAGCCTGGCCCTGGACCCTTCCAGAGATGAGGCACCCCTGGAATAACCCGTTCCAAGCCCTCTCCGCCCTCACAGCGAGGAATTTCCTCCCAAAACCCCAAAACTTCCCCTCCAGTTTAAACCCATCCCCTTTGTCCCACACCCCACGCCTTTTCCAAACTCCCTCTCCAGCGCTCTTGGAGCCCCTTTAAGCACTGGAAAAAAAAAATTCCCTTCCATCCTCCGCCACCTCCTCCCCTCAGCATTCCAGTTTTTGAATGTTTTCCTTACAAAATTCCCCTCACTCGGACGCTTTTCCCGTCCCCTCACGGCCCGTCCCGCGCAGGCCGCGCCTCACCCTCAGGGCTCGCTGCGGGGCCGGCGCCGCTCCGGCCGCTGCTCCCGGGGCCGCTTCTCGGTGTTCCCGGTGGTTCCTGGTGCTCCCAGGGCTTAGTTCACGGTGTTCCTCAGTGTTCCCGGTGTTTCCCGGTGCTCCCGTGTTCCCCGGGCTTGGTTCTTGGTGTTCGTCGGTATTCCCGGTGCTTCCCGGGGTTGTTTCACGGTGTTCCCGGTGCCCCCCAGAGCTTCCCGAAGTTGTTTCTCGGTCTTCCCGGGGTTGTTCCCCGGTGCTTTTCGGTGTTCCCGGGGTTGTTACCCGGTGTTCCCGGGGTTTCCTGATGTCCCCCTGGGTTGTTTCCCCTTGTTGTTCCCCGGTGTTCCCCTGGGTTGTTTCCCGGTGCTTCCTGCAGTTGTTTCCCGGTGTTTCCCCATGTTCCCGGTGTAGTTCCCTTTGGTTGATCCCGGTAAAGTTCCCTTGAGTTGCCCCGCGGTGTTCCCGATGCGGTTCCCGGTGCAGTTCCCCGGTACAGTTCCCGGTGTTATTCCCCGGAGCAGTTCCCCGGTGTTATTCCCCGGTACAGTTCCCGGAGCAATCCCCGGAGCAGGACGCGGCCCGCGGGCTCACAGCAGCTCCAGGCCCGGCCGTGCCCCGTGCCCGTCCCGGTCCCGCCCCGCTCTTTGTGCCTCCGTCCGGCCCTTTCCGCCGGGCCCGGCCGGGTTTCCATGGGGACGGGGCCGGCCCCGACTAAAGGCCCGGGGGAGCGGGGCCGGCCCGGGGAACGCGGGGCCTTCCCGGGGAGGACCCGCTGGGATCTGCTGGGGGATACTGGGATCCACTGGGATCGGACGGAAGCTGTTGGATCTGCTGGGTTCCACTGGGATCTGATAGGAGCAGCTGCGACCTGCTGGGATCCACTGGAGTCCATTGGGAGATACTGGGATCCGCTGTGGGATACTGGGATCTGCTGTGGGATACTGGGATCCGCTTTGATCTGAGAGGAGCTGTTAGATCTGCTGGGATCCGCTGGGGGATACTGGGACCTGCTGGGGGACACTGGGATCCACTGGGGGATACTGTGGTCTGCTGGGGGATACTGGCATCTGTTGGGGGATACTGGGATCCGCTGGGATTGGATAGGAGTGGTTAGATCTGCTGGGATCCACTGTGGGATATGGTGGGATTCTGGGATCCACTGGGTGATACTGGGATCTGCTGGGGGATACTGGGGTCTGCTGGGGGATACTGGGATCCACTGGGATCAGATGGGAGCTGTTAGGATCTCCTAGGATGCACTGGGGGACACTGGGATCTGCTGGGGGACACTGGGACCCACTGGGATCAGATAGGAGCTGTTGAGATCTGCATCCAACCCCACTCAGGGACGAGCCAATAATATAAATTAGATAATAATAGAAATTATATAAAAATATAAATGATATAATAAGGGAATATAATAATATAAGGGAATATATTATATATAATATAAGGGAACATATATTATATATATTATAAATACATATATAATTACATATATGTAATATCTGTAATATATAAATTACATATATAACATAACATTACATAACATAACATAACAACATAACATAACAAATATATAATATATAATATATAATACATGTTATATGTTATATATTATACATTATATATATTATATATTATATATTATATACGATATATTATATATTATATATTATATATTAGGGAATATATTATATATAAGGGAATATAAACCAGGCTGGGACAAAACTGGCCCATTTAATAATGAAATTTCTGAATTTTTCACCTGCTGACCCCAGAGCTCTGTGCCAAGTCAATATTTACTCCCGCTCTGCAAACTCAGGCAGTTTGGGGCGCTCTGGATGTGATCATCAAGCCTTGCTGACAGCTCAATTTATCACTGAGCAGGTTTTGGAGCTCGGACTGGGCAGAATTTCCCCCCTCGTCGCTGGTTGTGTTTTATTCCTGCTGAAAAATCTCCGTGGAAATTCCCAGCGACAGCAAAATTCCCTTTGCATTCCTGGTGCACACTCAGGCAGCCAAGCAAGGCTGTAAATAATTGAGAACCCATCATTTTCCCTTTGCAGTCCTCACCAGAACCAGCCTGCTTTGCTCTCAACAGCAAATATTTAGTGAGGTAATCAATCCAAGGGGGAAAAAAAAAAATAAAAAAAAATCTTAATTTGGATAAGAAAATTCAATGTTTTTTCCCCCAGATCTTCTGTCTGATTATCTCTGGCATCCATCCTGCTGTTCTCAGGGTAGGTGCTGTAGCAGGAGATAATTACGAGGATCCCAATTAACTGCAGCTAATGCTTCTTATTAGCATTTTGCTGGGGCTTGTGGAGTTTTTCAGCTGAAACAGATAAACAAGCTCAAACATCCTCATAGGAAAGCTCAGACAAAAACAGAAACAAAGAGCCACGGAGGGAAAACCCAGAGCAGCTCTGGCTGGAAATCTCACAGTTCACAGCTCCAAATTATCCATATCTGGGTGGGGTTTTTTTGGTGGGTTTTTGGGGAGCTGCAGGGTGGGAAGATCCCAATTTTTGGACAAATTCCATCTCAGGAGCTCCTGTCCTTGTCCTCACCTGCCCCAGGTGTGCTCCCACAAGAACCAGGCAGTTTACAGCTCTGAATTTGGGGATTTTTTGCTCCATATTTTGATTTTTAAAATGGGTATTTGGGGAGCTGCAGGGTGGGAAGATGCCAGAAGTCACTCCCAATTTGTGGACAAATTCCAGCTCAGGAACTCCTGTCCTTGTCCTCACTGGCCCCAGGTGTGCTCCCACCAGAACCAGGCAGATCACAGCCCCAAATTGTCTAAATTTGGACATTTTTTAATGGGTATTTGTGGACAAATTCCATCTCAGGAACTCCTGCCCTATTTTTGATACCTGTTGGCTCTGCAGGCCCCCAGCTCACCCTCAGTTCCGCTGGGCAGGGATTTGGGTCGTTTTCCTGCATTTTGGTCATTTTTCTGCATTTGTCCTCATTTCCAGGAGTTTTTCAGATGCTCCAGGGGCAGCAGCATCTGTCAAAGCCTAGAAAAATGCAGCTTTTTTTCCCCTAAAATATTATAAAAATATAATATAATGTAATATAATGTAATATAATGTAATATAATGTAATATAATGTAATATAATATAATATATAATATAATATAATATAATATAATATAATATAATATAATATAATATAATATAATATAATATAATATAATATAACATATTGTAACATAGCATAACATAATATATGCTATATGATATATAACATTATCATATAACTTATAACATATAACATAACATATAATATATAATATATCATATATAATATATCATATATCATATATATCATATATCATATAATATCTATACTATGTATAATATATATCATATATATAATATATATAATATATACCATATACCATATATAATATATAACATAATATATAATATATAATATATAATGTATAATGTATTATATATGATATGTAATATATAATATATAATGTATAATGTATAATGTATAATATATGATATGTAATATATAATATATAATTTATGATGTATAATGTATAATGTACTATATATTACATATAATAAATAAAATACAATTAAATACAAATAGAAATATATAAATATAAATGTATGAAAATATAAAATATATAAATATATATAAATTAAAATTGTATATATATAAATTAAAATTATATATATAAAAAATTAAAATTATATATATAAAAAATTAAATATATATATATATATATATATATATGATATAAAATATAATAAATTTCCAAAATATCTCCAAAATCTATTTTGGAGAGCATCATTCTCCCAGCCCATCACTCCACCAATAAATATCCTTGGGATGGCTCAGAGCCCGTCCCTCACCCCTGGAGCTGCCAAAGCAACGGGAAGCCCTTTGAGGAGAGGTTGGTTGTGGCAGCCTGGAGCTGATAAGCCATCGATTTCTTCTCCTTTTTGGGCTGGAGGAGATTGTCAGCCCAGAGCCACAATAGCTGATAACAGCCCAGGCTGCTGGAGCATCCTGGCAGCCCAGGGTGGGATGTCCAGACAAAAACATCCTTCAATTTCTCTTCCTCAGACTGAGACATCCCAGATAAAGCCCTTATCTGCTCTTCTCTCCAAATCAATGAGATGCTCCCGCCTGGCTCAGCAGGGCAGCAACAGCTTTATCACAGCAGCCACGCTCGGGGAATTTGTCTAAATTCCCAATATCCGAGCCCAGAGGGGCCTGGGTGTGTCCCTGGCACGGTGGCAGTGCCAGGCTGGGGCTCCAGGCAGCCTGAGAGTGCCAGCCCAGCCCAGCCTGGAGGTGCCAGTTTGAACTCATCAAACCAAGGCAAAAATACCCTGGGCTCACCTCAAATAGTGGAAAATAAAAAGTGGAAACCCCTTTTCCCCTTTTCCTTTTCTCTCCCTTTTCCCATTTTCTCCCCCTTTTTTCCTTTTCCATTTTCTCCCCCTTTTCTCTTTTCTCTCCTTTTCCCTTTCCTCCCCCTTTTTCCTTTTCCCTTTTCCATTTTCTCCCCCCTTTTCCCTTTTCGCTTTTCTTTCCCTTTCTGATTTTCTCCCCCTTTTCCATTTTCACCCCCTTTTTTCTTTTCTCCCCCTTTTCCCTTTTCCCTTTTCTCCCCTTTTTCCTTTTTCCTTTTCTCTCCTTTTCTGTCCTTTTCTATTTTCTCCCCCTTTTTCCTTTTCTCCCCCTTTTCTATTTTCTCCCCCTTTTTCCTTTTTCCTTTTTCATTTTCACCCCCTTTTTCCTTATCTCCCCCTTTTTCCTTTTCTCCCCTTTTTTCCATTTTCACTCCCTTTTTCCTTTTTCCCTTTCCATTTTTTCCCCCTTTTTTCCCCTTTCTCCCCCAATTCCAGCCCTTTCCCGGCCGCCTTCGAGCAGGAGAGGGCAGCAAATCGCTCTTCTGGAAGGCAGGGAGAGCACGAGTTCTCCATTTGGGGATGTTTTTTGCTGTTTGCTGTGGAAATCTTCACTCACAATCGTTTTCTCTTCCTCCCGAGGGCTTCCTGCAACCAAAATATTTGGATCTGTTCCCACGGCTCCTCCCAAAATCGGGATTTTTTAAGGATGTGATGATGCACGTGATGCTCAAGTTTTGAGTCCCAGACACTAAGCCTCGACCTGAATTGGTTTTTGCAGCCTTGAGCTTGAACCTCCAGCAGTAAATTGGGATTATCAGCTACTCCTTGGCACAGGGATTGCATAATTTGGCCGCTTTTTAGCCCATTTTCAGCCACGAATCCACCTCCCAAACCATCCCCAAGGGGCTCCTGCTGGGGACACCCTGCTCTGCAGGATCTGAGCCACCACAGCCCAAACTCCACTCCTGGGAGGGCCCAGGGATGTTTAAATATCAGCTGTGGGATGTTTAAATATCAGATGTGGTGATCCCCCTCGCATTCCTGCAGGATTCCCCGTCAGGATTGAGGCAATTCCAGAGCCTCAGCTGAGCCCTCATCACCACCGGTGGCGGGAGAGTCATCCTCCCAAATTAAACAACTGCAAAGTTGTCTCCAGTGAAATCATCAGGTTTCGGGGTTTTGGTGCTGTTGGAGCCACTGGTGAGGTGTGGGAGTGGATCCCACACGCCCCCTTGCTCTCCACCAGACTCTGAACTAAAAAAAAAAAACTATTTTAAAAATAATAAACTAAAATATCTAAATTTAATTTCTTTACATGACCATTAAAAAAAATATAACCCCCCCAAAAAATTCTAAAAAAAATTATATCAAAATATCTAAAAAATTCTAAAAAATTTTAATTCCTACTACTTCTTTTTTCTTTTAATTACTATTAATAAAATTTGCTTTATACCCTTTTAAAATTTTAAACCTGCTTGACCTTTCTCCTAATCCTATATTATAACAAAAACACACGAATAATTAACCAACACCAAGTCTGGACGCTGAAATCCACAGAATCAAACCCAGAATGGGCTGGGTTGGAAAGGACCTTAAAGATCACCCAGTGCCACCCCTCTTACTGCACGTTTCCCCCGAGACAGCTTGAAAAACTAAAAAGAGAAAACAGAAAAAACCCCGAAAGTTCAACTGAAAGTACTACAGAAAACCTTGCAGGGTGGGAGCAGCTGAAAATAGAGCTGCCTGCACACACCCACCCCCCTGGCTCGTGCTTGCAGAGCCATCTCCAGCTCCTGGGTTTGTATTTATAGCCCAGCAAGGCAGGAGCCGGGGGATTGTGCTCAGCACGAGCAGGGAGAGGCATGAACCCAGCAGAGAGCTCGTTGGGCCCTGGAATTCCTCCTGGAATTCCTGCGGGAGCTCGGCCCCGAGCAGCAGCAGCAGCAGCAGCAGCAGGGCCCTCCATCCATGCCACTGACCAGGATAATGCTCCACTGACCAGGATCCTGCTCCTTTTGGGAGCCCCAACCCAGATGGACCAAGCCCAAAATGGCCAGGATGAGCCCAGCTCAGATGGACCAACCCCAAAATGATCAGGAGCCCAACCCAGGTGGACCAACCCCAAAATGGACTAGGATCCTGCTCCTTCTAGAAGTCCAACCCAAAACAAGCAGGATTCTGCTCCTTTGGGAGCCCAACCCAAATGGACCAACCCAAAATGAGCAGGATCGTGGTCCTTTGGGAGCCCAATCCAGATGGATCAACCCCAAAATGACCAGGATGAGCCCAACCCAAATGGACCAACCCCAAATGACCAAGATCCTGCTCCTTTGAGAGTCCAACCCCAAAATGACCAAGATGAACCCAACCCACGTGGATCTCCCCAAAAATGAGCAGGATTCTGCTCCTTTGGAAGCCAAATCCACATGGAGCAACCCAAGTGGACCACGATCCTGCTCCTTTTGGGAGCCCCAACCCAGATGGACCAAGCCCAAAATGGCCAGGGTGAGCCCAGCTCAGATGGACCAAGCCCAAAATGATCAGGAGCCCAACCCAGGTGGACCAATGCCCAAATGGACTAGGATCCTGCTCCTTTTAGAAGTCCAACCCAAAATGAGCGGGATTCTGCTCCTTTTGGGAGCTCCAACCCAGAAGGACCAAGCCCAAAATGGCCAGGGTGAGCCCAGCTCAGATGGACCAAGCCCAAAATGATCAGGAGCCCAACCCAGGTGGACCAACCCCAAAATGGACTAGGATCCTGCTCCTTTGAGAGTCCAACCCCAAAATGACCAACCCAAAATGACCAAGATGAACCCAACCCACATGGATCAACCCAAAATGAGCAGGATTCTGCTCCTTTGGGATCTCAATCCAAATGGACCAACCCCAAAATGGACCAGCAGGATCCTGCTCCTTTGGGAGCCCAACCCAGATTGACCAACCCCAAAATGACCAGGATGAACCCAACCCACATGGATCAACCCAAAATGAGCAGGATTCTGCTCCTTTGGGAGCCCAACCCAAATGGACCAGGATCCTGCTCCTTTGGAAGCCCAATCCACATGGATCAACCCAAAATGACCAGGATGAGCCCAACCCAAATGGACAAACCCCAAAATGAGCAGGATCCTGCTCCTTTGGGACCCCAACCCAAATGGACCAACCCAAAATGAGCAGGGTCCTGCTCCTTTGAGATCCCAACCCCAAATGACCAGGATCCTGCTCCTTTTGGATGCCCAAACCCATTTCCCTTCACTGAAATGGGCTGAAGCCACCAGAGCTGTCTTCTCCTGCTCTTTGGGGAGTGGAAAAGACATTTGGGACCCCCCCAGCCCTGAGGGACTGCTCACGGCAGGGAAATGCCCACAAATCCAGGGAAAAGCCAGCTCGAGGTGGTTGGAAACTCATTCCCCAGGCCGGGGCTCCTCTGGTTTAGGCTGGAGCCAAGCTGAGGAGCGCAGCTGATCCCTGGGTGCAGACCTGGCCCATCCTGCCAGCTCCGAGAGGGCAGATCTGCAGATCTGCAGAGCAAAGCCGAGCTCCAGGCTCAGCAGTGCCCGGGGGTTCCTAGGTAAGCGCCAGCTCTGGCAGTGTCACTGCTGTTGTCACTTTATCAGCCTGCTGCAATCTGCTTTTCTGCTATATTTGCCTGTTTATAATTAGCCTGCTGGGTTTGCTGTTCTCTCGGTTTTCTTATCTGGCTCCTGACAGTTTTCGAGATGGCTCCATCTTCAATCTCTCCTGTGCTTTAAGAAAAGAAGCTCTTCTCCAGCTCCCTTTGAAGCTCAGCACGCCGGGGAGAATGCCAGGAGACAGGCTTTGCACTCCCAGAGAAAGGGACAATTAGGTGGCAGCAAACATTTAATTATCAAATGGATTGGTGCTTCTCACGCTGCCTGCAGTTAAGCAGGTGCCTCACACGCAGGATCCTTCAAATATCAGATGTGAGGAGCCTTTGAGAGCTCACCCAAACGAGCTGATGAGCGCATTGAGGCTCTGAATGAGGCAGGAGCATTCAGCACAAGGCTGGGAGAGGCTTCACACCTGCAGGGAGCAGCTTCCAGGTCACTGCACACCTGGCCTGGGGCACAGGGGACCTGCTCCTGCCTGGAAAAGCCTCCATGGATGCCAGGATCCTGCTCCTTTGGGGGACCAACCAAGATGGACCAACCTAAAATGGCCAGGATGAGCTCAACCCAAATGGATCGACCCCAAAATGAGCATGATCCTGCTCCTTTGGGAGCCCAACCCAAAATGACCAACCCAAATGGACCAGGATCCTGCACTTTTGGGATCCCAACCCCAAAATGAGCCACGACCCTGCTCCTTTGAGACCCCAACCCAAAATTACCAACCCAAATGGACCAACCCCAAATGGACCAGGATCCTGCTCCTTTGAGAGTCCAACCCCAAAATGACCAACCCAAAAGGACCAGGATGAGCCCAACCCAAATGGATGAACCCAAAATGGACCAAGATCCTGCTCCTTTGGGAGCCCAACTCAAAATTACCCCAAATGTGCAGGATCCTGCTCCTTTGGGGGCCCAATCCAAAATTACCCAAAATGAGCAGGATGAGCCCAACCCAAAAGGACCAACCCCAAATGGATCTACCCCAAATGGCCCAGGATCCTACTCCTTTGGGATGCCTAAACCCAAATGGACCAACCCCAAATGGACCAGGATCCTGCACTTTTGGGATCCCAACCCCAAAATGAGCATGATCCTGCTCCTTTGAGACCCCAACCCAAAATTACCAACCCAAATGGACAAACCCCAAATGGACCAGGATCCTGCTCCTTTGGGATCCCAACCCAGATGGACCAACCCAAAATGGACTGGGATCCTGCTCCTTTGGGAGACCAACCCAAAATTACCCAAAATGAGCAGGATCCTGTTTTTTTGAGAGCTCAACCCACGTGAATGAACCCAAAATATCCAGGATGAACCCAATGCAAATGGACCAGAATCCTGCTCCTTTGGGATGCCCAAACCCAAAGGGACCAACCCCAAAATGACCAGGATGAGCCCAACCCAAATGGACCAACCCAAAATGGAGCAGGATCCTGCACTTTTGGGATCCCAACCCCAAATGAGCAGTATCCTGCTCCTTTGGGAGCCCAACTGAAAATTACCCAAAATGAGCAGGATCCTGCTCTTTTGGGATCCCAACCCAAATGGACCAACCCAAAATGAGCAGGATCCTGCTCCTTTTGGATGCCCAAACCCATTTCCCTTCACTGGAGTGGGCTGAAACCACCAGAGGTGTCTTGTCCTGCTCATTGTGGAGTGGAAAAAACACTTTTTGAGACCCCTCCTTCCGTGGTGTGCAGGGTGGATCAAAGCTGGGGGAGAAGGTCTGAGCCATTCCCTGCCATCCACTGGGAGGTCAGGGATATTTCCCTGGATGCTGAGGGGAGAAATCCCAGCCCCAGGAGGGAGAGGAGGGTGAGACAGATCCTCCCTGAGAGTTTCAGAGACGAGGCTGCCAGAGCTCCCAGGAAAGCTGCAAACAAACCCTGAGTTTTTCCAGGTGAAAACAGCAGCACAATCCAGGTGCAAGGCAGGAAACAGAGGCACAAAACTCCCTGCAGCTCTGGTTCATCCCAGGATGATCTCAGAGGTCTTTTTCTGTGGAGGTTTTGCTTCTTTTTTATCGAGGATTAAATGTGCGAGATGGCATTTCTCATTTGGACTCAGATGTTTTTTGATGTTTTGTTGCTCTTATTTATATTACAGTCTTACAAACTGTGAGTTCTACATCACTTCACTCTAACAAACTAAAAAAATGGAGCCTTATCTCTCTCTCTCTCTCTCTCTCCAAGGCCTTTTAAGGATAAACTGTTTAATTAAGAAGTGACACCTAAATTATTTTTACTTTTGACCCAATTACTAACTACCTGTGGCCTGTAATGCCAGACTTTTTAATCTAATTACATAATAACTCCTAAACCCATGGAGGAGGAGGAGGAGGAGAAGGAGAAAAAGGAGAGGAGGAGAAGGAGGAGGAAGAGGAGGAGGAGGTGAAAAAGAATAAGAAGGTTAAAAAGAAGGAGAAGAAGAAGAAGAAGAAGGAGAAAAAGGTGAAGAAGAAGAAGGAGAAGAAGAAGGACCAGCCACTGCCCTAAAACCTCCGTCTTGCTTTATATATATTTCTATATCTTAAATCCTTAAACTCTAAGATTTCCACCCTGTGATATTACCCACTTCTAATCAAACTCCACAACCATAATCCCAGTGCTATCATTCAATTTTGGAAGATTTCTCAGGTCAATTTTGGGAGATTTCTCAGGTCAGTGTTCTCTTGGGGGTCAGTGCCTGCCAGCACAGAAAAATTGAAAATTCGCAGCATCCAGGGTTCCAACATTTTTCAACCTAAAGAATTAAAAATTCCATGTTTCTGTCTCGGACATGCCAGCATCAAGAAGAAGGGACACAGCAGCACCGTGTCCCTGTCCAGGTAACACCCCCTGAGCTGCAATTCCAGCAGGAATTATCCTGGGATCTTCACCAAGCACCAGGCAGGAATATTTGCCAACATAAAAAAAAAAAAAAAAAAAAAAAGAGCTTTTCCCACTCTCCATTCTCTGCCACTCCAGACTCCCCAGCCCTGACCATCTGCACGAGGGCCAGGCCAGCTCTGGGAAATGGGAAATTAAAAAAAAAAAAAAGATTGATTAAAGCAGGCTGTTAGAGCCACTTCCTAATGCAATTTCCCAAACATTTCGTGCTTCAGCTGGGAATTTCTGTTCTTGCATCTTGCAGGGAACAGCACATCCCCAAGACAGAGGGACAAACAGACAGACAGACAGACAGACAGACAAACCCCCAGTCTCATCCTTCGGGAACTCCACGTCCTGCTTTTCCCCACTCTCAGGGTGGGGATGGATTTCTGGCACTCCAGCCCAGTCCTGTGGTCTCCAAAGGTGTCCCCGTGCGTGGAACTCCAGCTCTGCTGCCTTGAGCTCCTCCTGCTCAAATCATTCCAGGCTCAAATCCTGTCCTGAGCGTGGTGGTGGCACCTCCCCGGGGCCATCCTGCTGCTCTGCTCCGAAGCTGAGCTCTCCTCCCACCCCGAGCTCTCCTGAGCATTGCAGGGCAGCAGGTTGGACCCCGTCCAGATCTGGTGGCATTTGGAGGCACGGAGAGGGTTGGGTTTGGTTGGGTTTGGTTTGGTTTTCTTTGCTTTGCTTTGCTTTGCTTTTTTTCCCCCCCCATTAAGTGTTGATTTGAGCTTTACAAACCCCACCAAACTCTCTCCTCCCTCCTGATGGAGCAGCAGGGCCACGAAAATGGGGAAGGGTCTGGAAGAGGAAGGTCTGGAGTGGCTGAGGACACCGGGTTTGTCCAGCTGGAGAAGACACTGAGGGGAGACTCAGCTTCTCCTGAGGGGTCAGCTCTGCTCTGTGACCAGGACAGGAATGGCTGGAGTTGTGCCAAGGGAGGTTTGGGTTGGATTTTGGGAAAAGTTCTTCCCCCAGAAGGTGATGGCACTGCCCAGGGAATGGTCACAGCTCCAAAGCTGCCAGAGCTCCAGGAGAGCTTGGACAACGCCCCCAGCGCAGGTTGGGATTTTGGGATGCTTTGTGCAGGGTCAGGAGATGGATTTGATGATCCTTGTGGGCCCCTCCAGCTCTGAAAATTCTGTGATTTCAATCCTTCAAATTTCCAAACTTTCCCAGGCAGCTCCTCCCCACCACCTCCTAGGAAAGACCCCGTACACAAGCCCTGCCTTCCAGGCGCCCTTAAATCTGATTTTTCAGCCCAAACCTCACTTGTCTGAGGCTGGAAGGCCAAAGTGGGCTCCAAAACGCTGCTGTGGTTCCTCCCCCGTTTGCTCCCTGCCGGTTGAGCCAAATCCCTTGGAGACGCAGCACGGGGGCTTTGCTCGTGGCTGGAGAGTGCAGCTGAAGCAAGGCATTAATTCCACTTACAGGATGGAATTGGCAGCAGAGCGACTGAATTTTCCGTCCAGCTCTAAAGTGCTCTCAAAAGTGATCTAATTTATCACTGCGGCAGCAGCAGCAGCAGCAGCAGCCATTCAAAGGCTGTCCCAGCTCCCTGCCTCCGCCGTGGCGGGAGGAGATGACTTCAGCAGCAGATGGATCCAAATTCTTTGTCTGGCTCCAGCTCTGGGTCCTCACCAGACCTCGGCTCTGGCAGGCTCGAGCTTGGTTTTTTGTGCTTCAGAGCTCCGCGGGAGGAGGAACGGGTTCAGGTTGGACATCTGGAGGAATTTTGATGTGGGAAGGGTGGTCTGGGCTTGGAAGGGGCCACCAAGCTCCCCAAAAGCACCTGGAGGAAGGTGTGGAGGTGGCACTCAGTGCTCTGGGCTGGTGACAATTAATTATTGCAGACCGGGATAATTAGGAGCATCCTGGAGACCTCATCACAACGTCCTGGAGACCTCAACATTTGGGAGACCTCATCACAATGTCCAGGAGATCTCATCACGACATCAAGGAGACCTCAACATCCAGGAAACCTCATCACAACATCCTGGAGACCTCAACATTTGGGAGACCTCATCACAATATCCAGGAGACCTCATGACAACATCCAGAAGACCTCAACATCCAGGAGACCTCATCACAACATCCAGGAGACCTCATCACAATGTCCAGGAGACCTCAACATCCAGGAGACCTCATCACAACATCCAGAAGACCTCATCACAACATCCAGAAGACCTCAACATCCAGCAGACCTCATCACAACATCCAGGAGACCAGAACATCGGCTCCAGCAGGCTCGAGCTTGTTTTTTGTGCTTCAAAGCTCCACAGGAGGAGGAACGGGCTCGGGTTGGACATCTGGAGGAATTTTGATGTGGAAAGGGTGGTCAGGGCTTGGAAAGGAGTGGCCAGGTGGGTTTGGGGACACCAAGCTCCCTCAAACCACCTGGAGGAAGGTGTGGAGGTGGCACTCAGTGCTCTGGGCTGGTGACAATTAATTATTGCAGACAGGGATAGTTAGGAGCATCCTGGAGACCTCATGACAACATCCTGGAGACCTCAACACCCAGGAGACCTTGTGACAACATCCAGGAGACCACAATGTCCAGGAGACCTCAACATCCAGAAGACCTCATTACAAAATCCAGGAGACCTCATCCTAACATCCAAGAGACCTCATCACAACGTCCAGGAGAACACAGCGTCCAGGAGACCTCAACATTTGGGAGACCTCATCACAATGTCCAGGAGACCAGAACACCCAGGAGACCTCATCACAACACCCAGGAGACCTCAACACCCAGGAGACCTTGTCACAACATCCAGGAGACCTCAATATCCAGGAGACTTCATTACAACATCCTGGAGACCTTGTCACAACATCCAGGAGACCTCAACATTTGGGAGACCTCATCACAACGTCCAGGAGACCAGAACATCCAGGAGACCTCCCATGGGGAGATGCTCCGCCCAGGGGAGGAGCCAAGCATTCCTACCTGGGCACAATCTGAGCTTTGGGACACCACAGCATTGCCAGAGGGGGACCAGGCCCATCTCCAGCAACCCTGGACCTTCAGAAAAATCAGTTTTTTTCAGAGGAAAACTCCACCCTTTTACAGGATCACTGTTTCAATAAAGCATTTGTAAAAAAAACAAAAAAAAATTTCCAAAAAAAACTCCAGCCACCATTTAATCAAACTGCTGCCACCACCCTGACCCACAGGGTGTCAGGTCCTGTTCTGACTCTGTCAGTGTTGTTTTGTATTTATTTTATTTTAATTTTTTTATTTTATAAATATTTTATTTTAATTTCATTTCATTTCATTATTTCATTTCATTTCATTTCATTTCATTTCATTTCATTTCATTTCATATTTTATTTTTATTTTTTATTTTTTATTTTTTATTTTTTATTTTTTATTTTTTATTTTTTATTTTTTATTTTTTATTTTTATTTTTATTTTATATTTTATATTTTATATTTTATATTTTATATTTTATGTTTCATATTTTATATTTTATATTTTATATTTTATATTTTATATTTTATATTTTATATTTTATATTTTATATTTTATATTTTATATTTTATATTTTATTTTATTTCCTAACAAAACACTGTTATTCCTACTCCCATATCTTTGCCTGATAGCCCCTTAATTCCAAAATTACAACAATCCACAGGGAGGGGTTAACATTTTCCATTTCTGCCTTCCTTAGCAGACACCTGTCTTGTCAAACCCAGCCAGGAGAGCCCAGACCTTTGTGGAAATTCATCAAAAACCCCACTATAAAGCTTTTTTGGCACTGCAGGGTGGCCGCTGAAGGACGGTGGCTCCATCACGGCCGATGAGCCGTGCAGAGCGTTCAGCCTTTGTGGCTTTCCCCACGTGCTGCTGGATTTATTGGGGACCTCTGCTGCCCTGAACCTCCTGCGATGGCCCCATCCATCCAGGAGAAACGAGGCAGCTGCAGCTCTGTCAGAACCCAGGAAATCCCTCTGGATGCCCTGGATGGCTCAAACCCCTGCCCAGGGGGCTCAGAGCCCTTGGCACAGAGCCCCAGACCCCTGGAACTGCGATTTAGCCCTTGGATAAAACAATTACCAACCTTTGCATGAAGGATTACAAGCCACGAAAAATTAAGTAGGATGATAGTGAATTTATCACGGGGTGAAAAATAGATTTTTTTGGGGTTTTTGGAATGGGGGTTCAGGGGGCAAAATGGAGGAATCTGAGTGTGTCCAGCCTTTCTTCTTCTCCTTCTTCTTGGCCTCCATCTTCTGCTGTGATGGTGGCACTTTGGGATTGGTTTAAGGTAGAAACTCACTTTCTAACATAGGTGATAGGTATTGGGAAGTTATTGTAAATATTGTACAGGCAGTTTTTAGTATAAAAAATAACACTGCCCTGGGGGCAGGCAGAGTGCCTCTGTCTGACCTGCTGAATGGACCTTGGCAGGCCAGAGAAAGAATTTTAAAAAAACGCAACTTGGTGCTTTTAAAACCTCCAAAACCAACTTGGTGCCATTATAACACCCCCCAAATCCTCCCAAACCCAACTTGGTGCCTTCAAACCCTCCAAATTCCAAGCAGGGCTCCTCCTAAACCCCCAAATTCCAGGGCTCATGCCAAACCCAACTTGGTGCTTTTAGAATCCCCAAACCCAACTTGGTGCCATTAAAACCCCCCCAAATCCTCCCAAACCCAACTTGGTGCCTTCAAACCCTCCAAATTCCAAGCAGGGCTCCTCATAAACCCCCAAATCCAGGCAGAGCACCTCCCAAACCCAACTTGGTGCTTTTAGAACCCCCAAACCCAACTTGCTGCCATTAAAACCCCCCCAAATCCTCCCAAACCCAACTTGACGCCTTCAAAACCCCCCAGATGCAACTTGGTGCCTTCAAAACCCCCAAACTCCAAGCTGGGCTCCTCCAAAGCCCCCAAATCCAGGCAGGGCTCATCCCAAACCAAACTTGGTGCTTTTAAAACCCCCAAATCCTCCCAAACCCAACTTGGTGCCTTCAAAACCCCCAAATTCCAAGCAGGGCTCCTCATAAACCCCCAAATCCAGGCAGAGCACCTCCCAAACCCGACTTGGTGCTTTTAAAACCTCCAAAACCAAACTTGGTGCCATTAAAACACCTCAAATCCTCCCAAACCCAACTTGGTGCCTTCAAACCCTCCAAATTCCAAGCAGGGCTCCTCCTAAACCCCCAAATTCCAAGCAGGGCTCATGCCAAACCCAACTTGGTGCTTTTAGAACCCCCAAACCCAACTTGGTGCCGTTAAAACCCCCCCAAATCCTCCCAAACCCAACTTGATGCCTTCAAACCCTCCAAATTCCAAGCAGGGCTCCTCCTAAACCCCCAAATTCCAGGGCTCATGCCAAACCCAACTTGGTGCTTTTAGAATCCCCAAACCCAACTTGGCGCCATTAAAACCCCCCCAAATCCTCCCAAACCCAACTTGACGCCTTCAAAACCCCCCAGATGCAACTTGGTGCCTTCAAAACCCCCAAATTCCAGGCTGGGCTCCTCATAAACCCCCAAATCCCAAGCACAGCTCTTCCCAAACCCCCAAATCCAAGCAGGGCACCTCCCAAACGCAACTTGGCGCCTTTAAATCGCAGGGCTGGGAGCTGAGGAATGTGGAAAGGTTTGGAGGAGAGGCAGGAGATGCCAGCCCTTTTCGGAGGAGCCGGTTGCCATGGAGACGGGCTCGTTTAACCCAATCAGGGTCAGGCAACCCTTTTTTGTGTCGGAGCTAATTTAATTAAAGACATGCGGGGATGAGCGGAAAAAAAAATATAATTTGGGCCCAGAGCTCACCTCGGGGTGGTGAACCCCCCAGGCTGGGCAGGATTTTTAGTGCCAGGTTTTAGGGGGGTGGAAAATTTTTGGGATGGGGCCATCCCAAGCCCCACAGGAGAGGGAGGAATCGGTGAGGAAGGTGGAGGGAAAAATAAAGGAGGGAAGACGGGGAGGGGGAAATGCCCCATTGCCTCTCAGCATCTCCTGGGGTGTGGGAGCTTCCTTGCCTGAGCCGCTGGGAACGTGGCTTTATCTCCCCCCCCCGCCCTGCACTCCCTGAATTTTGAAATGTGGATAAAGCAGAGCTGGCAAGGTAATTATTCCTCGCTGTCAAACATTGCTCTGGGTTTGCTGGCTGCAGACAGCCCGAGAGTGATGAATCCTTTTGTGTTTGCGGCAGCCCTGGGTTGGCTCCAGGGAGAGGCGCAAACGGGCAGGGGGAGTTTGGCACGAACCTGCCCCAAATCTGCTCCCAAATCCAGGTGTGGAACCCCCATTTTTGGGTCATTTCTGCCATTTCCTGGATCGTCCTCTCCCAAATTCAGGTGTGGAACCCCCATTTTTGGGTCATTTCTGCCATTTCCTGGATCATCCTCCCCCAAATCCAGGTGTGGAACGGCAATTTTTGGGTTATTTCTGCTGTCCCCTCTCCTGGATCATCCAGTCCCAAATCGAGCTGTGGAACCCCATTTTTGGGTCATTTCTGCCATTTCCTGGATCGTCCTCTCCCAAATCCAGGTGTGGACCCCCATTTTTGGGTCATTTCTGCCATTCCCTGCCCCGGATTTTCTGCTCCCAAATCCAGGTGTGGAACCCCCGTTTTTGGGTTATTTCTGCTGTCCCCTCTCCTGGATCATCCAGTCCCAAATCGAGCTGTGGAACCCCATTTTTGGGTCATTTCTGCCATTTCCTGGATCGTCCTCTCCCAAATCCAGGTGTGGACCCCCATTTTTGGGTCATTTCTGCCATTCCCTGCCCCGAATTTTCTGCTCCCAAATCCAGGTGTGGAACCCCCGTTTTTGGGTCATTTCTGCTGTCCCCTCTCCTGGATCATCCAGTCCCAAATCGAGCTGTGGAACCCCATTTTTAGGTCATTTCTGCCATTCACTGCCCTGGGTTTTCCTCTCCCAAATCCAGGTGTGTAGTCCCCATCCCAGGGATTATTTCTTGATCATCCTGTCCTAAATCCAGGTATGGAACCCAAATTTTTGGGTCACTTCTGCCATCATCTCCCCTGGATCATCCTGGCCAAAATCCAGCTGTGGAACCCCCATTTTTGGGTTATTTCTGCCATTCTCTCACCTGGATTTTCCTCTCCCAAGTCTAGATGTAGAACCTCCATTTTTGGGTAATTTCTGCCATTCCTTTCCCTGATTTTTCCTCTCCCAAATCCAGGTGTAGAACGGCAATTTTTGGGTTATTTCTGCCATCACCTCCCCTGGATCATCTTCTTCCAAATCCAGGTGTGTAATCCCCATCCCAGGGGTTAATCCTTGACCATCCTGTCCCAAATCCAGGTGTGGAACCCCAATTTTTGGGTTATTTCTGCCATTCTCTCACCTGGATCATCCTGGCCAAAATCCAGCTGTGGAACCCCCATTTTTGGGTCATTTCTGCTATTTCCTGGATCATCCTCTCCCAAATCCAGGTGTGGAACCCCCATTTTTGGGTCATTTCTGCCATTCCCTTCCCTGGATCTTTTTCTCCCAAATCCAGGTGTGTAATCCCCATTCCATGGTTATTTTTCCCCCCCCACATTTTTAGGGAGGAAAATCCCCTTTTCATCCCATTCCTCAAGCACAGGATCTGCTCTGTTGCTTAGCCCAGGCTCAGAACCCCTTTCTGTGGATTTTTTTTTCCTTCTTTTTCTTTTTATTTTTTTTTTCCCTCCCTGTTTAAACAATAAATAAATCTCTTTTCCCTTCCTGAGCCTTGTCCAAATTCATTCACTGGCCCTCTGCCTCTCTCCTGAATGACTCCATGGGAGTCCTTGAGTCTCAGCATTATTATATTTTATTTATACAGCACAATAAACGTTCGTGGCACTTCCCAAACATACATCAACCAGCAAGGTCCATTTTCTGATGAGTGCACAATTTGATTCAGAAAAACACTTTTTATAAAATGCAGCAGCCCCCTGGCACGGAGAGGCCGAACTGTGCTGGTGGGAAGGATCTTCCTCAGCCCCTAAAATTGAACCAAGCAGAAGAAATCCCCACCTGGAGAGGAGAATTCGATTTGGAAATGAAATTTCTGGAGCTGCTCAGGTTCCAGGTTTGGGGAGCTGCAGGGGAATTTTGGCTTTGGGGAATTTTTATTCTCTGGGTTTGGGGAATTTTTATCCACTGGGATAAAAATTTGAGGATCTTCAGGTGAATTATAGGCTTGGGGAATTTTTATCCTCTGGGATAAAAATTTGGGGATCTTTAGGTGAATTATAGGCTTGGTGAATTTTTATCCTCTGGGTTTGGTGAATTTTATCCTCTGGGTTTGGTGAATTTTATCCCCTGGATTTGGTGAATTTTATCCTCTGAGTTTTGGGGAACCTTTATTCTCTGGGATAAAAATTTGGGGACTTGCAGGTGAATTATAGGCTTGGGAAATTTTTATCCTCTGGGTTTGGTTAATTTTATGCCCTGGGTTTGGTGAATCTTTTTCCTCTGGGTTTGGTGAATTTTATCCCCTGGGTTTGGAGAATTTTTATCCTCTGGGATAAAAATTTGGGGAGTTGCAGGTGAATTGTGGATTTGGGGAATTTTTGTCCTCTGGCTTTGGGGAATCTTTATTCTTGAGGTTTGGGGAATCTTTATCTTCTGTCTTTGGCGAATTTTTGTCCCCTGAGTTTAAGCAGCTGCGGGTGAATTCTAGATTTGGGGAATCTTTATTCTCAGGGTTTGGGGAATTTTTATCCTCTGGGATAAAAATTTGGGGAGCTGAAGGTGAATTCTGGGTTTGGGGAATTTTTATCCTCTGGGTTTGGTGAATCTTCTTCCTCTGGGTTTGGTGAATTTTATCCCCTGGGTTTGGTGAATTTTATCCCCTGGGTTTGGGGAATCTTTATCTCCTGGATTTGGGGAGCTGCAGGTGAATTCTAGATTTGGGGAATATTTTTATCCCCTGGGATAAAATATTGAAGGGCAAGAAGGGATTGTGCAGGATCAGTTGTGGCCAGAGCAGTGAGAGAAGAGGCACCAAGGGCAGGGAGGAGGGAAATGTGAGGAGCAGAATCAGGAACAAAGTTCAGCTGGGAAGGAGGCAGAGGTGAGGGAAAAGTGTTTTTATCACTTGGGTTTACTTCTCATTACCTGCCTCTGCTCTCACTGGTAATAAATTCAATTAACTCAATTAATTTCCCAACTCGAGCCGGTTTTGCCTGTGGTGGGAGTTGCTGAGTGAGCTCTCCCTGCTTTGCTCTGAGCCCAGGAGATTTTTTTTTTGTATTTCCTTTCCTCTGTCCAGGTGAGGGGAGAAGTGCTGGAGCAGCTTTGGGGGACAGCTCAGGACCCCTCAGGACGATGATCCTCACAATGGAATTTTTGGAAACTTTGGAAATACCCCAAGAGAATCTCTTGGTGAAGGTATGGATCCCTCAGGAGGGGAATGTGACTCCAAAGGGATCTTCTCCAGATCCGTGGAACCGGTGGGGTGGCCTCAGGATGGCCCCGGCAGGGCCACCAAGCTCCAGCAGCAGCCAGAAGAGCCCCAGATGATCCCAAACCCCATTTTCTGCCTCAACCAGCAGCTGGTGACACAGGGTGACAGCTGATGGCAGTGACCACCCCGAGCTCCATCTGCGCTCCTGGAGCGGTGCCACCACCCGTGAGGAGCAGGGTGAGGTCCCGGCGGCGTCACCTCAGGGGTGGTGGCCCGGTGCCATCTGTGGTGCCGTGACCTCCCAAGCGAGGATCTGAGCAATCTCTGCCAAATTAATGACAGGAATGTGACCCCAGGGGCTGCTGCCACTAACGAGGGCAGGGCCGGAGCCAGATGGGATGGGAGGGATCTGTGGAGTGGGCAGCTCCAAGGCCTTAAAACCCGTGGAGCTCAGCTCAGCACCGGAGCTTGGGAGAATTCCCTGGGTGAGCCTCCCCTGGAGCTGGGTTTGAGCTGAGGGAGGGCGGCAGCAACAGAAATTCCCCCTCAGCAATCTCTGGTTTGGGTTTTGGGCAGGTTGTGCGCAGCTCTGGGACGCTCGCGGCAAGGCCTGGAGGGGATGGAGCGTGTCCAGAGTTTGGGAAGGGGATGGGAAATTCCTGAAGGAGCTGGAAAATTCTTGAGGGAGATGGAAAAGGGAATGAAGGATCCCTGAGGGAGCTGGGAAGGGGTTGGAGAAACCCTGAGGGAGCTGGGAAGGGAATGGAGAATCCCTGAGGGAGCTGGGAAGGGAATGGAGAATCCTTGAGGGAGCTGAGAAGGGGCTGGAAAATTTCTGAGAGAGCTGGGAAGGGGATGGAGAATACCTGAGGGAGCTGGGAAGGAAATGGAGAATTTTTGAGGGAGCTGGGAATTCCTGAGGGAGCTGGAAATTGAATGGAGAATTCTTGAAGGAGCTGGAGAATTCCTGAGGGAGCTGGGAAGGGAATGGAGAATTCTTGAAGGAGCTGGGAAGGAAATGGAGAATTCCTGAGGGAGCTGGGAAGGGAATGGAGAATTCCTGAGGGAGCTGGGAAGGGAATGGAGAATTCTTGAAGGAGCTGGGAAGGAAATGGAGAATTCCTGAGGGAGCTGGGAAGGGAATGGAGAATCCCTGAGGGAGCTGGGAATTCCTGAGGGAGCTAGAAATTGAATGGAGAATTCTTGAAGGAGCTGGGAATTCCTGAGGGAGCTGGAAATTGAATGGAGAATTCTTGAAGGAGCTGGAGAATTCCTGAGGGAGCTGGGAAGGGAATGGAGAATTCCTGAGGGGCTGGGAATTCCTGAGGAGCTGGGAAAGAGGTTGAAGAATTCCTGAGGGAGCTGGGAATTTTTGAAGGAGCTGGGAAAGGAGCAAAGGAAGCTCAGAGGCGATCTTGTGGCTCTGCACAGCTCCTGACAGGAGGGGACACCCAGGGAAGGTCGGGTTCTGCTCCAGGGAGCAGGGACAGGAAAAGGAGGAGAGATTTAGATCAGATTTTAGGAAAAATGTCTTCCTAGGAAGGGTTTTAAGGCCTTGGAGCTGCCCAGGGAGGTTTGGAGTGCCCATCCCTGGAGGTGGCACTCGGAGCTCTGGGGACAAGGTGGGGATGGGGCACAGCTGGGACTGATTTTCCAGCCTCAGTGATCCCATAATTCTGTTCCATCCTCTCCACTTCCCATCCTGATTCCCCTCTGGAGCAGGAGAAGGTATTCCATCTTCCATCCATCTTCCTGCTGGTTTTAAAATTCCAGGCAGGAATATCAGTTGCAGTGCCTGGCTCTCCTCTCTGAGGAAGCAGCTCCCATGTGGGAGTGCCAGGGCTGCCATTCCCATTATTCCTGGTAGGAAAACAAATAAATCCATAATCCCCTTTAATTCCTGCAGACAAAGAGCTGCTGTGGAGCTGTCCCCCACCACCAGGGGATTCCCAAAAGGACATTTTGGGCCAGAAATTGAGGATTTCCCCGTGGAATTTGGTTGTGCTTTGGGCTCTGGGGTGGCAGGGTCAGAACAGGAATCCGAAAATGAATCAAGGATCCAAACATAAACCAAGGATACAAAAACAAATCGAGAATGCAAACATTCAAGAATCCAAACATAAACCAAGGATACAAAAACAAATCGAGAATCCAAACATAAACCAAGGATACAACAATGAATCAAGGATCCAAACACAATTTGATGATCCAAACCCCAAACACCAAACAAGGATCCAAACAAAAATTGAGGATCTAAACATGAATTGAGGATCCAAGCACAAGCAAGGATCAAAATACAAATTGAGGATCCAAACAAGAATAAAAGATCCAAACACAAACAAGGATCCAAACACAATCAAGGATCCAACACAAAAAAGGATCCAAACAAGAATTGAGGATCCAAGCACAAATCTAGGATGCAAATACAAATCAAGGATCCAAACACAAACAAGGATAAAAATACAAATCAAGGATCCAAACACCAAGCAAGGATCCAAACACAAAAAAGGATCCAGACAAGAATCAGGGTCCAAACACAAAAAAGGATCCAGACAAGAATCAGGGTCCAAACACAAAAAAGGATCCAGACAAGAATCAGGGTCCAAACACAAAAAAGGATCCAAACAAAAATCAAAAATCCAAAAATCCAAACAAGGATCCAAACAAGAATCAAGGATCCAAATACAAACAAGGATCAAAATACAAATTGAGGCTCCAAACACAAATCAAGAATCCAAACACAAATTGAGGATCCAACCACAAATCAAGGATCCAAAACACAAACAAGGATCCAAGCAAAAATTAATGATTCAAACACGAACCAACGATCCAAACATGAATCAAGCTCCCAGACACAGGAATTTTCTCCCTGCCCAGGGATTTCTCGCTGCTGTATCAGCAAAGTCTCCTGGATTTCAATCCCTCACTGAGGCTGCCGAGGTTGGACAGGAGAAGGAGCAGAGTTCCACCCTGAGGGGCTGAACATCAGCTTGGCTGGGTTTTTATGCACTTGGTGGGTTTTTACTGCTCACCAGCTGGAGCAGCTCTCCCTGTCAGGTTTTTCCAGCCAGCCAGCAGCTCCCTGATGTGTCTGTAATGAGCCCCATGGATGTATAATTTAGGAGATGTTTAATCTCGCTGCCTCTGGAATAAAAAAAAAAAAAAATTCAATATTTTTAGTCTGTGCCTTTTTATTTTATTTAATTTTTTAAAAACACCTTCATTTTTTTGTTGTTTCCCAGGGAATCCCATGCGGGGTGAGGATGGGGAATACCTGATGGGGATGACGACCTCTGTGCTGTGTTTCCCTCTTTTCCCTGCTCCAAGTCCCCTCTCAGCGTGCTTTGTTTGCCTCCAGCCTCTGATGGATGGGGCACAGACTTAATGAGGTCGTGTTTTCCCACCAGCTCCATTTGGAGCCATTTAATGCTCAGCTCAGAGCAGGAATTCGAGTTAAAGGCTGGTTAAGAGTCTGTGATGCAGAGGAGAATTTCTGCCCGGTTTTCACTCCTTTCCATATTTGCTAACGAGCAGCTCCAGGGGGAAGGTGAAACCCAAAGCTCATTTTTTTGGGGGGAGATGAGGATGATTTGGTGTCCCTGGATGAGGATGGGACGTCCAGCAGAGCAGGAATTTGTCCTGAACATGGGGAAAAACCTCACCAGAGCAGAGTTAATGTGTGAAATTCCAGGGACACTGTGGGGACACCTGGGTTTAGGCTCCATCCTGCTGGATCTGAGAGGGAAAACCCTCCTTGGATTCCAGCTGGGCTAAAGCTGGTAAACCAAGAAACACTTGGTATAAACATTAGTAGTAGTAGTAGTAATAATAATAATAATAATAATAATAATAATAATAATAATAATAATAATAATAATAATAATAATAATAATAGTTGCTGTTGTTGCTGTTGTTGTTGTATAATACATAAACAAACAACATAAATAAATTAAAATTAGTTAGCTTCTAATTATAATAACGTAAATTATAACATCGACCTTCTCACAAAACGCAAAACAGAATAAAGTTTTTAAAACACCTCTCAATTACCCCATCTCTAAGTCAAAATAAAATGTTAAATCCCACAGTCTCCCATCCCTGATGAGGCACCCTGTAATTCCTGCAGGGAATTACAAAAAGCTTTTACAACATAGTGTAGCTAAAGCTGATAAAAAAAACCACTTATAGCGGATTATAATAAATAAATAAATATATAAAAATAGTCAGCTTCTAATTATAATAACATAAATTAAAACATCTGTAGTAAAATTATATACTATATAGTATATAGTGAATATATATAGTATATATTATGTAGTATATATATAGTATATATTATATAGTATATATATAGTATAATTATAACATCTAATGTATAGTGTATAAATAAATAAATTAATTAAATAAATAAATTTAAAAACATTAAACTTCTAATTATAATAACATAAATTATAACATCTATAGTATAATTATATACTATATAGTACAGTATATAGTGAATATATATAATGTATATTATATAGTATGTATATAGTATAATTATAACATCTAATGTATAGTGTATAAATAAATAAATTAATTAAATAGGTAAATTTTAAAACATTAAACTTCTAATTATAATAACATAAGTTATAACATCTATAGTATAATTATATACTATATAGTATAGTATATAGTGAATATATATAGTATATATTATATAGTATATATATAGCATATATATATTATATATATAGTGTATATATATAGTATAATTATAACCTCTAATGTATAGTGTGTAAATAAATAAATTAAATAAATAAATAAATTTAAAACATTAAACTTCTAATTATAAAACTTCTAATTACAATAACTATATTAAAACTACTATATATAGTATATAATTATAATATAGATGTATACTATATATTATAGTATATAATTATACAAATATATATATAGTATATAGTGAATATATATAGTATATATTATAGTGTATATATAGTATATGTTATATAGTATATATATAGTATATATTATATACTATATATATAGTATAATTATAACATCTAATGTATAGAGTATAAATAAATAAATTAATTAAATAGGCAAATTTTAAAGCATTTAACTTCTCATTATAATAACACAAATCTATATTGTCCCCCCCTTCTCATAAAACGAAAAATGGAATAAAATTTTAAAACACCTCTCGGTTACCCCATCTCTAAGTCAAAATAAAAAATGAGATCCCACAATCTCCCATCCCTAATTCCTGCAGGGAGTTCCCCGGAACAGCTCCCAGCTCCGTTTGCAATTCAAAGTGAGAACGCCTCATTATCACCACTGATGGAGCATCAGATGCTCCTCGCTTGTGGAATAACTCCAAAAGCAGCATCCTCCTCACTGAGGAAGCGAATCTGCTGCTCCAGCTCTTTGAGCAGGAGAAAGCAACACGCCAGCATAGCTGAGAAAACAGATCTGCACAAAATCCCTTTAATAATCTCCTTTAATAATTTCATTTTTTTTTCCCCCAACGAGTCCTGGGGAGTTTTGGGGGGTGTCAGGGCGTAACCAAATCCCTGCCCCTGTGTCTCAGGGAACTCCCCAGGCCCAGGATGGAATCTTGCAGGTTTAATGGCCCTTGCTGCGTTATTTCTCCTTCCACCCAAAGTGCCCAGCTGCTTTTTTGGCCTCCTCCCAGGCTGGCACAGCCTCGCTGTCCTCAGCTGACCCTCCGTGCCAAGGCTGCTCCTTCCTTATTTCCAGACCTGGGGAAACTCAGGGAAACCAAAGCTCCATCTCCGCTCAGGTCTCGGGTTTCTGTGCTTGAGATGACCCCCAAGGTGTCAGAAAATCTTTTTTTTTTTTTTCTGAGCTCTGCGACTGTGAAAAACACCAATCGCTTAAAAAAAAAAAAAAAATTAAAAATTCGTAGTAATAAAATGGTTATAAAAATAGCAATATAATTAGAATAATAACAATTTGGACAACTCGAATTAGGACAATATAAGACAATAGAAACAAAGAGTTATGGAAAGTCTGGGTACCTTTTCTTGGCAAAATAAACCCCAAAAAGGAGCCACGTTAACAGAGGATTAACCCCAGCCAAGGCTGCTCCTTCCTTGTTTCCAAACCTGGGAAAACTCAGGGAAACCAAAGCTCCATCTCTGCTCAGGTCTTGGGTTTCTGTGCTTGAGATGACCCCCAAGGTGTCAGAAAATCTTTTTTTTCTGAGCCCTGCAACTATGAAAAACACTTAAAAAAAAAAAAACTTTAGGAATTTCATAGTAATAAATGGTTATAAAAATAGCAATATAATTAGAATAGTAATAATTTGGACAATCTGGATTAGGGCAATATAAGACAATAGAAACAACGAGTTATGGACAGTCCAGTTACCTTTTTCTGGGCAAAATAAACCCGAAAAAGGAGCCACGTGTTCCCAGAACACCTGATACCAAAGATTCCTCTCTAATGTACAACCCTCCCTTTCCATTTTAAATTTTTACGGAATTTAGGGGTTTTTCTTCCCCGTTGTTTCTTTCATCTTTCAGTGTCTCATTTCATTCATCAGCAAACCTGAAGTTTACTTGTAAAAGCAAATATCTTTTTCCATTCATCAATCAGTGGAACCCTTCCCATTGTTTCTTTTATCTCCCAGTGTTGGTTTTATCTACCAGAAGACCCAGAGGTAGTTTGGAAGGACAAATCCACCATTCCTCTCACTATCACCTACGTTAGACAGCGAGTTTCTACCTTAAACCAATCCAAAACCCAGAAGATGGAGGCCAAGAAGGAGAAGGAGAAAGGCTGGGCATACCCAGATTCCTCCATCTTGCCCCCTGAACCCCCATTCTAAAAACCCCAAAATTCTGTTTTTCACCCCGCGATAAATTCACTATCGTTCTACTTAAACTTTTGTGGCTTGCAATTCTTCATATAAAGGTTGGTAATTGTTTTTTTCCAAGGACTAAATCACAGTCCCAGGGCTCTGGGGCTCTGTGCCAAGGGCTCTGAGCCCTCCAGGGAATTTCAGAGGAATTTCATGGGTTCCCACACCTGGATCCCTGCAAGGAGCCAGGACCAGGCTGGATGGGGGCTTGGAAGGTCATGGAAAGTGTCCCCATGGATGATCCTTAAGGTCCTCCCAGCCCAAACCATTCCGGGATTCTGCGATTCCGTGACTCATTCCCAAATTGCTCAATTGAATGTTTTTGAGGCATTTCACTTCCTCTTGGCTCAGGATCTCGCTCTGATTTAACTCCTTCCATGTCCTCCCTGCCTCAGGCCGTTCTCATTTCCTGGACTCTCTTCCCAGCCCAGTTTAGAGCAGGGTACCCAGGGCAGGGTCCAGCAGTGACTTTTGTCACACCAATCCCAAAACAATCCCAAAACAATCCCAAAACAATCCCAAATCCTGGAGTTCCTGCTGTCCCTGTTCCAACCATGTGCCAATTATGGGGTCCAGCAGTGTCCCTTGTCACACCAATCCCAAGTCAATCCCAAATCCTGGAGCTCCTGCTCTCCCCATTCCAGCAATTTGTTAATTATGGGGTCCAGCAGTGTCCCCTGTCCCACAAATCCCAAAACAATCCCAAATCCTGGAGCTCCTGCTCTCCCCATTCCAAAAATTTGTCAATTATGGGGTCCAGCAGCGTCCCCTGCCCACCAATCCCAGCTCAATCCCAAATCCTGGAGCTCCAGCTCTCCCCATTCCCAATGTCTAGTTTGGGGTCCAGCAATGTCCCTTGTCCCACCAATCCCAAAAAAACCCCAAATCCTGGAGTTCCTGCTGTCCCTGTTCCAAGCATGTGCCAATTATGGGGTCCAGCAGTGCCCCTTTGTCACACCAACCCCAAAACAATCCCAAATGTTTATTATATTAAATAAAATATAAAATATTTTATTTTATTTTATTTTAAATAATAAAAGGAGCACAGGCTGTAAATTAACAGGATTTTAGCCACCAGAGAAGCTGGCTCTGAAAACCCCAAGGCAGGCAAGAAACCCTCCTGATTCCAGGGTTAATTTTCACCATTCCTGGTTCGTGGGAGGACAAGGACAGGCATGGACGAGGCTCTAATGGCCAGAAATCCGTGTGTACAAACATTAAAACCAGAGCAAACAGGAGCAGCTCGAATTCTTCCCACAAAGCAAAATTCAGATTTAATTGGCACAAGAGGCTGGTTGGGAAAATTTCTGTCTGGAATATTAATATCCCAGTGGATGTTGCGAGGGAAGGGGAGGCAAGGAGAAAAAGGAGGATCTCAAGAGCAGAGGTGCACACTGAGCAGGGGACTGAGCGGGGAGGAGACATTTAAATTAAAGAGGGGAAAAATCCGTGTTGCTACAGCACAGGCACCAGGAATGGGCTGGGAAGAGCCATTTGAAGCATTTATTTTTAAAAAAATCACCAGGATCTGGTGGTAGAGAGGGATTTCTCTCCCAGGTGGGGATTGGGATTTGTCTGGGAGCCTCTTTTCCTTTCCTTTTCTCTTTTCCTTCCCTTTCCTTTCCCTTTCCCTTTCCCTTTCCCTTTCCCTTTCCCTTTCCCTTTCCCTTTCCCTTTCCCTTTCCCTTTCCCTTTCCCTTTCCCTTTTCCTTCCCTTTCCTTTCCTCTTTTCCTTTTCCTTCCCCTTTTCCTTCCCTTTCCTTTCCTCTTTTCCTTTTCCTTCCCCTTTTCCTTTCCCTTTCCCTTCCCTTTCCCCTTTTCCTTTTCCTCCCCCTCCTTTTTCCTTTTCCTTTTCCTTTTCCTTTTCCTTTTCCTTTTCCTTTTCCTTTTCCTTTTCCTTTTCCTTTTCCTTTTCCTTTTCCTTTTCCTTTTCCGTTTCCTTTTCCTTTTCCTTTTCCTTTTTTCCTTTTCCTTTTTCCCCTTCCCTTTTCTTTTCCTTCTCCCCTCTCCTCCCTCCTGTCTCAATCTTCCTCTCTCACCCTTCATCCTCCTCTCCCATCCTTCGTCCTCCTCTCCCACCCTTCATTCTCCTCTCTCTCTTCATCCTCTCTCACCCTTCATCCTCCTCTCTTTTCTCCCATCCTCCTCTCTCACCCTTCATCCTCCTCTCTCACCCTTCATCCTCCTCTCTTTTCTCTCATCTCCTTCTCTCACCCTTCATCCTCCTCTTTTCTCCCATCCTCCTCTCTCATCCTTCATCCTCCTCTCTCACCCTTCATCCTCCTCTCTCACCCTTCATCCTCCTCTCTTTTCCCCCATCCCTCCTCTCCCTCTCTCTTTCTCCCCTCTCCTCCCTCCTCCCCGCTCCCATTTTCCCAGGACTCAGCTCCACACACGGATAACTCCTGTGAAATCCCAACACAAACCTTTCTTTCTCTGTTTATTTTTATTTTTTTTTTGGGAGAGGAATTCGGGCTGTGAAATCGAGCTTAAAAATGAGCCAAACCGACCCTTTTAAGTGTGGACTCCTAAGCTGGGCTTAAGAGGCTGCAAATCCCCGGCAGGCTCGGACTGCTCCCAGCCCAGCTGCCAGCCTGGAAATAATTTGGTTTTTTTGTAATTAATGACCCCCGTGCCTCACCCAAAGTGTCGGATCTGCTCCTTCACATGGAAAATTCCCCCTGTCCGTGCCCATTCTGGCTCTTCTTGGGAACAGCAAGGAGCCAAAAGGTCCCAAATTCCAGCTGGAAAATGAGGTGGGAACACGGCGGGGATGTGGCCGAGGTTTGTGATGCCACGAGGGGGTGGAGCAGAGCTGCCCTTCCTCCAAAGTTCCACAGAATTCGGTGTATAAATAAATATATTAATAAAAAACAACATGTCTTTGATAGTGAAATATTGATCCAGGCCCTGTTTTATTACCTGGAATAAATCAAAAGTTACTTCTCTCTGTAAGGATGTTGTCTGGCTGCCTCACCAGTTGTCATTTTCAGCGTTTAAAACTCATTTTCTGTCCCCTCAAAAGCTCCTCCAAGCTCAGATTTCACCCAGTTGTTCAAGGCGTTTTCCCCAGAATAACAAAAAATCTCATTTTCGGAGCTGAGGACGGCAAAGCTGGGTCTATAAAATGTCAATGTTCCATGGATTAAAGCAGAATTTCACTTAGGACACACTCAGGGAATAACCAGGAGTTCCTCTAAACAAGGTTCTGAAGTGTGCTCTGAAGTGTGAGAGTTACCAAGGAGAAAGTTCTGCTGCATTTATCTTTTTTCTTCTTTCCTGTTAATTTTCCTGCCAGCTTTTCAAAACCCATTTTCTTTTGGCCGGGATTTTTTTTTTTTCCTTGGTTTGTGGCTCTCTTTTGACACTAGATGTGCTCAAATCAAATACACAAATAATATTAAAGGTATATAATATAAACTATTATTAATTAAACAATATAATAATTAATAATATTTATTATTATCGATACTATTATATTAATTAAATACATATAATATTAATTTGAGTTCTCTGCCACTGAATTCTGCTCCACCAGGCTCCAGAGCCGTTACCAGGGTGGGATTTTTCCCCTTCCCAGGGTGAGATTCTGCCCTGCAATCTGAGAATTCTCTGCAAGAATTTGATTTAGGCAATTGGTGATGAAATAGTGCCTGAGGATTTTAGATTTTATAATTTTTATTGATTTGTAATCCTGCAATTCTTAGTGTAGAACTTTAATAATATAATAATTCTAATATAATAATATATAATATATAAATATGATATATAAAAATATACAATATAATATAATATAAATTATATTATATTATATTATATTATATTATATTATATTATATTATATTATATTATATTATATTATATTATATTATATTATATTACATTGTATTATATTATATTATATTACATTATATTATATTGCATTATATTACATTATATCACATCACATCACATTATTTAACTCTAATAACATAATAATTATAATACAATATAATATAATATAATATAATATAATAATAATTATATATAATGTTATATATAGAATTATATTACATCATAGTCTATTATATAATATACCTTATATTAAATATATAGTATAATATATAACATATAATATATATACAATACATAATATATTTTATATATTTTACATATATAGTATATATACTATATACTATATACTATATACTATACCTATTATCTATTATCTATTATCTATTATCTATTATCTATTATATTATATATATTATATAATATATATTATATTGTATATTGCATATTGCATATTGTATATTGTATATTGTATATTGTATATTGTATATAATATATATTCTGTATTTTATATACACAAGCATCAGGTTCTGGCTCCTGACTCACAGCAACGTGACTCAGGAGGAGCAACCAAACCTCAACAGAAGCAAATCAAGGACAAGATATTTCCGTGCAGAATAATTCTGTAAAATCAGCTCAGCTCTAATTTCAGGAATTCCACAAGAGCCTGCACTGGTCAGGAACCAGCTCCAGAGCCAGCCTGGCACGGGGAAAAGTGGGTTTGTTGGAAAAGGAGGTGCAAAGGTGGAGTAAAAACCAAAACATGTGGCTGGCAGCTCCAGTGAGCAGCCAAAAAGCTGGATGGAATTGTCACTCCTGGATGGAATTGTCATTCCCAGATGGAATTGCTATTCCTGGATGGAATTGTCATTTTTAGATGGAATTGCCATTTTATGATGGAATCGTCATCCCTGGATGGAATTGTCATTCCTAGGTGGAATTGTCATTTTTAGATAGAATTGTCAATTTTAGATGGAATTGTCATTCCTAGATGGAATTGCCATTCCTGGATAGCATTGCCACTCCTGGATGGAATTGCCATTTTTTAGATGGAATTGTCATTTTAAGATGGAATTGTCACTCCCAGATGGAATTGCCATTCCCAGATGGAATTGCCATTCCTGGATGGAATTGTCATTTTTAGATGGAATTTTCACTCCTGGATGGAATTTCCATTCCTGGATGGAATTTCCATTCCTGGATGGAATTGCCATTCCCAGATGGGACTGCCATTCCTGGATGGAATTGTCATTTTTAAATGGAATTTTCACTCCTGGATGGGATTGCCATTCCTGGATGGAATTTCCATTCTCGGATGGAATTGCCATTCCCAGATGGAATTGTCATTCCTGGATGGAATTGTCATTTTTAGATGGAATTGTCATTCCAAGACGGAATTGTCATTTTTAGATGGAATTGTCATTCCTAGATGGAATTGTGATTCCTAGATAGAATTGCCATTCCCAGATGGAATTGCCATTCCAAGACGGAATTGTCATTCCTAGATAGAATTGCCATTCCCAGATGGAATTGTCATTCCTGGATGGAATTGCCATTTTTTAGATGGAATTGTCATTTTAAGATGGAATTGCCACTCCCAGATGGAATTGCCATTTTTAGATGGAATTGCCACTCCCAGATGGAATTGTCATTTTAAGATGGAATTGCCATTTTTAGATGAAATTGCCACTCCCAGATGGAATTGCCATTCCCAGATGGAATTGTCATTCCTAGATGGAATTGCCATTCCTGGATGGAATTTCCATTCTTGGATGGAATTGCCATTTTTAGACGGCATTGCCATTCCCAGATGGAATTGTCACTCCTGGATGGAATTGTCACTCCTGGATGGAATTGTCATTTTTAGATGGAATTGTCATTCCTAGACGGAATTGTGATTCCTAGATAGAATTGCCATTCCCAGATGGAATTGTCATTCCTGCATGGAACTGTCATTTTTAGATGGAATTGTCACTCCTAGATACAATCCTCATTCCCAGATGGAATTGTCATTTTTAGATGGAATTTTCACTCCTGGATGGAATTGCCATTCCCAAATGGAATTGCCATTCCTGGATGGAATTTCCATTCCTAGATGGAATTGCCATTCCCAGATGGAATTGTCACTCCTGGATGGAACCACACCCCTGCCCCCCAGGGAACTCCTGGCTACCTGCCCAGGTGAGAGGGACCAAAACACCAACAATGAGGTGACAAGGACGGGAACTGGGGACAGGAACCGCCCCCAGGCCGCCAGGGAGGGACGCAGCTCATCCCACACACCCCTCGGAGCAAGGAGAGGAGCAGGGAGGCTCCTCCTGGCTCGGTTTTGGGTGGAATTTGGGAATTTGGGGATTTGGAGCTGCTGAAGAGCAGCCCCTGCTCAGCTCAGCTCAGCTCAGCTCAGCTCAGCTCAGCTCAGCTCAGCGTGGAGCAGCGAATCCAGGACTGAGGAGTGCCACCAGACAGGAGCAACCACTCCAACCCAGCGTGGGGCTAATGAAGGGCTTTTTGAAGAGCAAAATCAGCCCAAGGTACAAAAACAAACAGGGCTGAGCGTGCTGCAGAGAGGCAGCAGCAGCAGCAGCAGCACACGAGGCCCTGCGAGTGACGGAGGTTAAAGGAAATGATTCTGGGGCACCCAGAGGATCTCACAGGGATGCTGGAAGCATCTCCCACGGCTTCCCTGGAGATTCCTGTGCCTTTGCAGAGCCTCCAGGGAGACGCCAGCAGTGCCTGGGGTGGCAGCAAAATGTGGCTGTTGAAAAGGAAATTGGTTATGGAGCCTGTTTGATGATTTGGGAGGATTTGTTGCATCTTTCAGCCTCAATCCCTGAGACAGCAGGGACTGCAAAGGGAAGGCAGGAGCTTCTGGCCTGATCCTAAAAGTCAGGAGATGGGTGGCAAGGCAAGAAATCATTAAATTGAGATGCTCAGAGAGGAAATTCTCCAGAGCTGTGAGGAAAGAACGGTCAGACAGACACAATTTTTGAGATTTGGGGGGGGCAAAGGGGGAAAGATCGCACCTGGCACTGCCCAGGGATTTGGGGAAATGTTTTGGCTCCACATTCCAGCTGGGTTTGGGTGGAAAATGAACCTTGGAGTGGTCAATCCTTGCCCTGAGGGGCTGGGATGGTGTCACAGGTGCCCATGGTTGGCAGCAGGAGAGCACTGAGACCTGCCCAGGGGTGCTGTGGTTGTGCCACCCACACCTGGCACTACCCAGGGATTTGGGGATTTCACATTCCAGCTGGGTCTGGGTGGAAAATGAAGCTTGGAGTGGTCAATCCTTGCCCGGAGGGGTTTGGGATGGTGCCACAGGTGCTCCTGGCACTGAGACCTGCTGGCCGCGCCCAGGGGTGCTGCGGTTGTGCCACCCACACCTGGCACAGCCCTTCCCACCTGGCTGAGGGATGCCCTGGAGGGCTGGCACCACACCCAGAGGAGGTGACAAAGCCTGGACTCCTGTGACAGAAGCAGCGAACGCCGAGAGCAGCTCGGCCAAACGGGAGCCGAGGGAGCTCCATCCTCCCCGGCCCCGTGCAGGGCAGCTCCGGTTCCCGGGGGCTCCGGGACGCCTCGGCAGAGCCGCTGCGGCTCCCCCGGCTCGTTCCCAGATGCTCCGGGGCTGAATCACAGCGATTCGCCGCGGCGAGCGTCGCCTCGGTACCTGCTGCACGCTGAACACCTCCTCTCCCTCCTCTTCCTCCCTCCTCTTCCTCCCCCTGCCCGAGTGACGGCGAGTGGGCGCTGCGCCCACGCAGGAGGAAGGGAAAGGGTTAAAAGCCGGGTGACAGCGACAAGGGACAGCATAAGGGGGCTCTGGGAGGGGCTCGGAGCTGTGGCGCAGCCTGGGGGAGCACGGGGTGCTCGGGGATCCCCAAAAAAAAACACCAGGAGAGCCAGTGTCACCCCAAAAAATCCCCTTTTCCAGATAAAACTGAGCTGAGTGAGAGGCCAGGAGCCCCCCAGACCCTCCCAGAGCCCCCCAGAGCCCCCCAGAGCTGGCCCAGCTCGCCCCCATCCCACGGGACCCTCGCCCTGCTCCAGTTTGGGTCCTCTCTGCTGCTCCCAAATCCCGGCGCTTCCCGAGCCCTTCTCCAAGAGAACAAAAAGGAACAAAAAACCTGGGAAAAGCCTCCTGTGACCCCCAAATTTGCAATTTTAGCCACCCCTAGGGTCATCTCCAGGAGGAGGGAGGCAGCGTGGGATGGGCAGGGAAGGTGCCCAAGCTGCTCCTGCCTCCCACGGGCGCTTCCCGAGCTCTTCTCCAATAGGACAAGGAGCAAAAACCTGGGAAAAGCCTCCTGTGACCTCAGATCTGACCCCAAATTTGCAATTTTAGTCACCTCCAGAGCCATCTCCAGGAGGAGGGAGGCAGCGTGGGGATGGGCAGGGAAGGTGCCCAAGCTGCTCCTGCCTCCCACGGGCACTTCCCGAGCTCTTCTCCGACCCCACAAGGAACAAAAACCTGGGGAAAGCCTCCTGTGACCTCAAATCTGACCCCAAATTTGCAACTTGCACGTCCGGGAGGCGGGAGGCAGCGCGGGGATGGGCAGGGACCGTGCCCAAGCTGTCGGTGCCTCCCACGGGCGCTTCCCACGGGGATTGTGACTAACGGAGCCATCCCTGGCACAGCTCCGCTGCAGGAGCCTCGGAGCAGCTCCTCCGGAGGGCTTGGAGCCTGCGGGAAAGGGGTTTGTAGGGAGTTTTTAGGTTCAGCAGGATGAAAGTTTTTAAAACGCCATCACGGCCGGGTTAGAAAAGGGTTTTGTGCCACAGGTGGCGAGCTGGGGAGGGAGCGCTGCCACAAAGGGTTAATTCTCCTCGGGAAAGGAGCTGGGGGCGTTTGGGCAGAGCCCTGAGATCCTCCAGGGCTGGAAATGGCAGAGCTCGGGGGATCGGATGATGGGTGGGACACGCTCGGGTGAGGGGGGATAAAGGGGTTGCCAGGGAGATGCCAGGGGACAGCCAGGACTGGGCAGCGACCTTTGGGGACTGGCACAGAGCGGGGTCCGCCCCAAACGGGGCCAGTGCGAGGGGAGGCTGCGGCACCGGGAGGGACAAGGGACAGGGACGGGCTGGGACACACAGGTGAGCAGAGGTGTCACCTCAGAACAGGTGACATCCCAGTGAGGGTGACATCCTAGCAAGGGTGACATCCCAGTGAGGGTGACATCTCAGTGAGGGTGACATCTCAGTGAGAGTGACATCTCAGCACGGGTGTCACCCCAGCATAGGCGACATGCCAGTGAGAGTGACACCCTAGCAAGGGTGACATCCTACCATGGGTGACATCCCAGTGACAGTGACACCCTAGCAAGGGTGACATCCTAACATGGGTGACATCCCAGTGACAGTGACACCCTAGCAAGGGTGACATCCTAACATGGGTGACATCCCAGCGAGAGTGACATCTCATCACAGGTGACATCCCAGCACATGTGACACTGTAGCAAGGGTGACATCCTAACATGGGGTGACGTCCTAACATGGGTGACATCCCAGCACGGGTGTCACCCCAGCATGGGTGACATCCTAACATGGGTGACGTTCCAATGAGAGTGACACCCCGGCACAGGTGACAGCCCAGCATGGGTGACACCCTAGGACAGGTGACACTATAGTGAGAGTGACACCCCAGCACAGGTGACATCCCAGTGAGAGTGACATCCTAGCAAGGGTGACATCCTAACATGGGTGACATTCCAGTGAGAGTAACATCCCAGCACAGGTGGCACCCCAGTGAGAGTGACACCCTAGCAAGGGTGACATCCCAACACGGGTGACATCCCAGCACAGGTGTCATCTCAGCACAGGTGACATCCCGGTGAGAATGACACCCCAGCACAGGTGACAGCCCTCATCTCTGCTCCTGCCCCTCTCCCTGCCAAGGGACCGTGCCCCATCCACCCAGCCGGGTGACAGTGACAGTGACAGTGACAGTGACAGTGGCAGGGCCCATCGCGGGGACACCGCCAGCCGAGAGAGGACCCTGCGGTGGGACCGGTCCCGTTTCTGCCGCCACACCGGCGAGACCCCGGTTCTATGGCGGGCATCCGGTATGGGGACGGCACTTTGAGGCATCGGGGGCGGGATGGGGGCCACGGGGACCGAGAGGACCACGGGGACCGAGGGGATGACGGGGACCTCGGGGATCACGGGGACCTCGGGGACCACGGGCACTGAGGGGACCACGGGGACTGAGGGGATGACGGGGACCGAGGGGATGGAGGGGACCACGGGGATGGAGGGGACCTCGGGGATCACGGAGATCACGGGGACTGAGGGGACCTCGGGGATCGCGGGGACTGAGGGGACCTCGGGGATCACGGGCACCGAGGGGATGGAGAGGACCACGAGGATGACGGGCACCGAGGGAATCAGGGGCACTGAAGGGATCACGGGCACTGAGGGGATCACAGGGATCACGGGCACTGAGGGGATCACGGGCCCTGAGGGCAGCCCCATTCCCGCCGTCCCCCCCCCGCCCTCCGCCGCCGCCGCCGCCGCCCCGCGCGCACCTGCCTCCCGCGGGGAGCCGCGCATGCGGCGCGCACCACCGCGCCCCAGCCCGCGGGGGGGGCCGGCGGCCGGAGCGGGCGTGTTTACACGGGGGCCGAGGGGGGCGGCATCGGCGCTGCCCCCCCCGCTCCCCCCCCCCACCCCGGCACGAATGGTCTCTTCCTCGCGCTCTATTTAATCGCCGCCGCTGCCGCACCGCCGGCTCCGGAGCTGAGGGAGCAGCGGAGAGAGCAGCGCTCGCCGCCCGCGCTGCGGCTCGGTCGCGCCGGCCCCGCGGGCTCCCGCCGCCGCCAGCATGCAGCCCCCCGCCCTCAGCATCCTCCTGCTCATCGCCTGCTTCGGCAGCGCCCGGGGAAACCTCTCCCGCGACGGTGAGTGGCGGCACCGCGAGCGGGCGAAGCTCCCGCCTTATCCCCGCCGCTTATGGCGGGGGATGCGGGGAAGCGAGCGACAGGTGCGGGGAGCGGCGGCGGCGCCGTTATGTGGGTCAGGCAGGTACCGCCCGCCCCGCCCCGCCCGGCCCTCGGGGCCCGCCCCGCCGCCGCCTGCGGGTGCGGCTCCCCGGGCGGCCGGCGGGGCTCAAGGTCACGGCGGCGCCGGTGCTGCCCGTCGTGTCCCCCCACGGCCGCGGCGGAAGGTTCCAGACAGGCCCCGGCGGGCGGCGGCGGCGGCGCTCGGCCCCTCCCGGCGCTGCCCGCGGAGAGGGCGGCGGGAGGGGGGGGGCGCGGATGGAGAATCCCCGGTGCGGCGGAGCCGCCCCGCCGTGAGGGTGCCGGGGCTCGGCGGTGACACACGGAGGGGCGGATGGAGCTCCCGGGGGAGCCCGGTGACATCCGCGCCGCGGCTGGGGCGGCTCCCCGGTGCCTCCGGTGGGAGCCGCCTCCCCGGGATGGGCGGCGGTCCCCGTCCCGCCGGGATGAGCGGGGCTCGCCGCACAAAGAGGGGTTCACCGGCGGCGACGGTCGCGACCGGCGCGGAGCGGGTGTGATTTGTGTCGGGGCTCGCCGCTGGCAGCGCCGCGTCCGCCGTCGCTGCGGGTCCCTGCGGGGCGGCCCCGGTGCCTCGGACCCGCCATCCCTGTCTGGCTGCTGGCGGCTCCGTTTGCCGTGCCGGGAGTCGCCTGTCGTGACAGGAGCGATGCTGCTGCTGCTGCGTGTGTTTGGGTGGGGAGGTGCAGCCGCCGGCCGGGGGCTGGGCTGGAGCCGCCGTGTTGTGATCTGGGGATGCTGGGGCTGGGTTCGGTCTCCATCCACATCCCTGCGCTCCATCGGGAGCAGCGCCGAGGGTCCCGAGGGCTGTGCGGGTGGGAGGTGACACGGTGGGGACAAGGGCTGAGGCCGCAGCCCCCGCGGCTCCCCCGCACCCATCGCTGTTGCTGTCACAGCCTCTGGGGGCTGGTGGCTGCCTTCCCATCCACGAATCCCGGGATTTGTTCTGGTTTTGGCCGCGGTCCTCCCACGGGCGCCCGAAAGAGTCACTTGGGTGTGGGTGATGCTCAGCCCCGGGGTGTGGGGACGTTGTGACAGCCCCAGCGTGGGGATGCTCAGCCTGCGGGGCTGGGGATGGCCGAGCATGCCAGGAAGGGAGGTGGCCGTGACCCAGAGCTGTCCTGGGACAGGACACAGCCCGGATGGTGACACTGCAAGATTTCCTCCTGGGCTGGCCTCTGCTGTGGCCCAGCCCTGGCCATCAGAGCCAGAGTCCAGCAGAGCTGGACAAACAAACCCCCCCAAAAATAAAATCCTTGAGGAGATGGGAGATGCTTGGAAAAGAAGTTGTGTTTTCATGGTTGGTGCCTCATCCTGAGCCATCCCGGCGTGACATCCCCTGCCTGGCACCTGTGCTGGGGAGGGATAGAGCCTCCTCCTTGGAGAACATTCCTCCAGCGCTGTGGATGGCTCTGCTACGAGCATAGCACGGTGTGGAGGAACCCCTGGAAGCCACCCAGGCCCTGCTCCAGCACAAGAGGGCCCTGTCTGAGCTCTTGGCTGCCGTTTGTGCTGCTGTCGGCACATTCGGGTGTGTTTGGGCTGGTGCGTGGTTGTCCTTGTGTGTGAGGATCATTCTCTCTCTGCAGGGTTATTCCACTCGGGAGTTGTGTAACCCTTTTGTTTGGACAGTGCCCTGGGAGGCCACCACGGGGCCGAAACCAGTTGACTTTGGGGTTGTTTTTTCCCTGAGGTACTTTAGGACATGGGGAGGTTTGCAGAGAGGCAGGTTCAGCACTCTGTCCCTGTCCTGCAGGGTGTTTTTGTCTCTCTGGAGGTCTCAGCTTGGCCAGACCACTCAGAAAACCTCCCTCTATCCTGGGGAGATGCCCTGCAACCTCCCAGCCCATGTGAGATGGGATCCCACAGGGTTTTTGTCACCTTCAGCTTCCAAGCAGGTGACACTTGCAAGTCCAAGGCCTTTTGTTTGGACAGTGCCCTGAGAGGCCACCCTGGGGCCAAAACCAGATGATTTTGGGGCTGATTTTTCCCTGAGGCACTGGAGGACATGGGGAGGTTTGCAGAGAGGCAGGTTCAGGGCTCTGTCCCTGTCCTGCAAGTTTTGTCTCTCTGGAGCTGCTGGAGCTCTCAGCTTGGACACACCACTCAGAAAACCTCCCTCTATCCTGGGGAGATGCTCTGCAATCTCCCAGCCCATGTGAGATGGGATCCCACAGGGTTTTTGTCACCTTCAGCCTCTGAACAGGTGAATCTGTAGGTCCAAACCCTTTTGTTTGGACAGTGCCCTGAGAGGCCACCCTGGGGCCAAAACCAGATGATTTGGGGTTGTTTTTTTTTTTTCCCTGAGGTACTTTAGGACATGGGGAGGTTTGCAGAGAGGCAGGTTCAGCGCTCTGTCCCTGTCCTGCAGGTTGGTTTTGTCTCTCTGGAGGTCTCAGCTTGTCCAGACCACTCAGAAAACCTCCCCTCTATCCTGGGGAGATGCCCTGCAGCCTCCCAGCCTGTGTGGGGTGAGGTCCCACAGGGTTTTTGTCACCTTCAGCTTCCAAGCAGGTGACACCTGCAAGTCCAAGCCCTTTTGTTTGGACAGTGCCCTGAGAAGCCACCACAGGGCCAAAACCAGATGATCTGGGACTGATTTTTCCCTGAGGTGCTTTAGGACGTGGTGAGGTTTGCAGAGAGGCAGGTTCAGGGCTCTGTCCCTGTCCTGCAGGGTGGTTTTGTCTCTCTGGAGGTCTCAGCTTGGCCAGACCACTCAGAAAACCTCCCTCTATCCTGGGGAGATGCCCTGCAGCCTCCCAGCCCATGTGAGATGGGATCCCACAGGGTTTTTGTCACCTTCAGCTTCCAAGCAGGTGACACCTGCAGGTCCAAACCCTTTTGTTTGGACAGCGCCCTGGGAGACCACCACGGGGCCAAAACCAGATGATTTGGGGCTGATTTTTCCCTGAGGTACTTTAGGACATGGGGAGGTTTGCAGAGAGGCAGGTTCAGCACTCTGTCCCTGTCCTGCAGGGTGGTTTTGTCTCTCTGGAGGTCTCAGCTTGGCCAGACCACTCAGAAAACCTCCCTCTATCCTGGGGAGATGCCCTGCAGCCTCCCAGCCTGTGTGGGTGAGGTCCCACAGGGTTTTTGTCACCTCCATCCTCTGAACAGGTGACATCTGTAGATCCAAACCCTTTTGTTTGGACAACACCCTGAGAAGCCACCACAGGGCCAAAACCAGGTGATTTTGGGGCTGATTTTCCCCCTGAGGCACTGGAGGACATGGGGAGGTTTGCAGAGAGGCAGGTTCAGCACTCTGTCCCTGTCCTGCAGGGTTTTTTTTTTTCTCTCTGGAGGTCTCAGCTTGGCCAGACCACTCAGAAAACCTCTCTCTATCCTGGGGAGATGCCCTGCAGCCTCCCAGCCTGTGCGGGGTGAGGTCCCACATGGTTTTTTTACCACCTCCAACCTTTGAACAGGTCCTGCTGGAATGTTGGAGAGCCCAGCACTGTCTGGAGCAGCAGAATTCTTTCCAGGGTGCTTTTCCCCAAGGAATGTGTGGATTGCCCCGTCCCCAGTGCCACTAGGGCTCTGCCATATGCTCCCAGTGCCTGTGCCAGCAGCAGCCCTTGGCTCCAGAGCTGAGGGAGCACTGACAGCCCTGGAGAGGCACGAAAGGGAAGGGAGGGCGACCTCTCTGCATCACTCACTACCCGCTCGGCCTGATTTTGGATGACTTGGATCAGCTGCCTGGGGGAAAAGGAGCTGTTCCAGGGCTGGGATCAGTGCTGAGCCCCAGGGGAGGGAGCAGAGCATCCCTGTGCAGGCTGGAGAGCACGGAATCCACCACTCAGCTGTCTGGCACAACGCGTTAGGCTCAACAGGCAAGGCTGGCTTTTAGGACAAAGCCTGGGATCAGGCTCTGTGGAGGTGCCCAGACGGTGAGGGATGTGCTGGCACCGCTGCCAGGACAGGAATTCTGCCTCTGGCCTGCCAACGCTGTAGGATTTGGCATGGCCAAACCTCTGCTTGTGCTGTTTGCTGCGAGGAGAAATCCCAAAGGGATGGGGCGACGCTGCTGGAACCCGAGCTGAGCATCCCGCGGTCCCACCCTCCTCTGGAGGGGAAAAACGCCCCGTTTGCCCAGGATTCCCTGCCTTGGGAGGTCTCCTGCCTGCAGAATTCTGCCTCTTCCCCCTGTGCCTGACGCTGTCACCTCTCCAGGGGTGTTGGAAGCGCCGGAGGAACCGGAGGCGGCGGCATCTGGGGAGTGTCCCGGGCGCTGGCACGGCGGCCGCGCAGGCAGATGGAGGGAGCTGCAGCAGAGCTGCTCCTGTTTGTTTTCTCTGCTTCCCAACCTCGTTCTGTGCCAATCCAGGGTGTCTCTCGCAGGAGAGGAGTGGGGCAGGGTCTGGTTGCGTGTCCAAGGTGGGTTTTGGTGGTGGTGCCAGCTGGGAGATTGGTGGGCTCTGCTTGTTCTGCTGTGCCAGTGTCGGGCCTGGCAGCCCCTGCCCAGCCCTGGTCTCCACCTGAGCTGCTTTTCTAGCCTTGGCTGTGCAGGCCCCCCCAGAGAGAGCTGGTTGTGCACAGATTGAGTGGAGTCCTCGTTGCTCTGGCTCTTCAGTGGGCCCTGGAAGGTGCTGCCAGCTCTGTGACACCCCCACAGTCAGATGGATCTGCTCCTCCTCCTCCTCTCTCAGTTACTGGGTCAGCTCAGCTTGAACCATCTGGTCCAGTTCTGGCCCCTCTGCTCTTGGCCGGGCACCATCAGCCGAGACCAGCAGAGCCTTCATCGGGTGGTGATGGAGGAAGGGGTGGCAGTGACCTCCGTGCGCTGCCCCATCTCCTCCGCCCGCCTGTGAGAGGCTGAGATTCTCCATCCTCCTCCCAGAGAGCTCCTCTTCCTCCCGGTGCTATCCCTGGGGGTAGGAGGACGAGGAGCAGAGGCAGGAACTTTAATCTGAGCAGCACCGAGGCAGACAACCCAAAGGCAGCCCGAGGGAGGCGGGGAAGGCGAGGCTGAGAGCGGGGATGTGCGGAACCATTCCAGGGATGCGGCCGAGGGCGCGGGGACCGCGGGCAGTGCTGGATGCTGCGGCTCCCCGGTGTCCGGAGGGTGACAGGCATGGCAGGAACAGCATTTCCATGAGTTTGGCTGGGAAATTGTTGCGTTGTGATCTCGGGGTTTAGCTCAGAACCTCGGGTCCCTCCCTTGATAATTCCCTGCCAGGTTTATCAATCATTTCTCCTTTCCCCTCCCAGCGCTGTCTGTCAGCACTGGAATTCCAGAAGAGCAGGGAGTGATTGGCACATTCAAACCCCTGGGGGGGCATTGGGCCATCCAGGTGTCCTTTGTCCCTTTGTCCCTGCTTGGTGGCTCCCTGCCCCTTCCCTGGGGTTAAAGGAGCAGCAACCACGGCCTCAGGGAGTTCTGTTGGAGCTGGTGCTGCACTCAGAGAATAAAGCTCTGGATCCCAACCCTCCATCAGAACGGACTCCTTTCCTTCACCATCACCTTAAAGCTTCTCCAGCAGAGATAAACCTGAGGAGCAGCCCCTGTTATGGGGGGAAGCTCCATCCCAGCACCACCAGAGCTCCTGCAGGCCTGGAATTGTCTCCATGCATCCAACTGCAGCACCCAGCCAGCCCAAAGTGTCTGTGGGGTGAAACACCACAAATCCAACCAGCCAAAAGTGTCTGTGGGGTGAAACACCACAAATCCAGCCAGCCCAGAGTGTCTGTGGGGTGAAACACCACAAATCCAACCAGCCCAAAGTGTCTGTGGGGTGAAACACCACACACCTAGCCAGGCAAAAGTGTCTGTGGGGTGAAACACCACACACCCAGCCAGCCAAAAGTGTCTGTGGGTGAAACACCACAAATCCAACCAGCCAAAAGTGTCTGTGGGGTGAAACACCACACACCCACAGCCCAAAGTGTCTCTGGGGTAAAACACCACAGTTGCCCCTACTTGGTTCAGCAGCAAGGGCCAGACAAGCTCAGGCACGTCCCCTCCTCCGGTTATATTTGTAAATATTCCAGCAGGAAACAGCAGATCTGTGTCCCTGCAGCGTCCCGGGAGCTGCCCCGTCCTCGGGTGATGCTCCAGGCGGTGCTTGAGCTGCAGATGTTTCTGCTCAGGCTCCAAACACCTCAAACGCTGTTTGTTGGCAAGCTCAGCTTTTTCCAGGCTGTTGCTTTCAGGCTGGGATTTGCAGGGAAATGAGTCCTGACGCTGCTGGGCTCAGTGGGCAGGGGGAGCAGCAGATCCCTGGGCTGGGGGCTGCTCTGGGGGACAGGAATTGCTGGGACCCCCAAACGCTGGGGAGATGTTTCCAGAGGTTCTCACATTCCCAAGGAGCTCCAGGAGAGTTTGGACGAGGTGCCCAGGCCCAAGTTGGGATTGTTGGGGTGTCTGTGGGTTCTTTGCCACTCTGACCATTCCAGGATTGAATTTTTGGCCGGTCAGGAGGAGGGATTGACTGTGCTGTCCCCCAGGAGAGGAGCAGAGCTGCCAGGGCTTCCCCACCCCTCAGTTCTGTTATTAAAAACAAAGAAATTATTAGGATTTATTTTTTATTATTATTATAAGTTATCAATTTATTATGTTTAATATTTATATATTTTTATATTTATATATTATATAAATATATATAAAGATATAAATATTCTATATATTTTATAATATATAAATATATATTTTATAATATATAGATATTATATATTCGTATATAAATATATAATATATAAAATATATATTATATATATAATATGTATAATATAATACATATAATATATATTATATATTATATATATTATGTATATTATATATTATATCTATTATATACTGTATATATTGTATATATTATACATATAAATTATATAATTTATATAATTCGTTTATAATATATATAATATATTATATATATAATATGTAATATATATTATGTATATTATATATTATATCTATTATATATTGTATGTATTGTATATATTATATATAAATTATATCATTTATATATTTATATAAATATATATAATATATATTATATATATTATCTATTTTATTTAAATTATATTATCATATTAAAAGTATAAAATATAATAATATAATGTATAAAATAAAATAATATATGAATAGATATTAAATATATAAAATAATATATAAATCTATAAATGAATATAATATATATTAAATATATAAAATAATTAATATAATATAAAAAATAAGGATATTAAAACCAAATCTCCTCTTACACAACCCCGTGCGGTTAATCCTGGGACACTTGGGGTGACACTGGCACTGAGGTGGCACAAACCTCGTGCCAGGGCACCCAGCTGGGCTGTGCCACCTCGTTGGGCAGGGAGATCCTTAAAACAGAACTGTCAGAGCACCGAGCCGGTTCCCTTGGCAACACTCATGTTGGGAGATTGGCCTTAGGGTAGGAGCTAAAAACCCACTCAGAAATTGGAGTTCTGAGCTCTGGGCTGCCACGCTGGGGGAGGGTGCTGCCACAGGGGTCACCCTGCCATGTGCCCCTGAAATTTGGGGGGAATTCTCTCGTTTTGGGGTCCCTCGGGGAGCTGTGATAGCAGAAAATTCTGTTAGAGGGATTTGTGGTGGCCCAGAACTGGGATTTCCATCTGCTCTGCCCCCTCTCACCACTCAGGTTGTGGGTGGTGGCACAGGGGTCACCCTGCTTGGGCCCTCAGATTTTGGGGGGAATTCTCTCATTTTGGGGTCCCTCAGGGAGCTGTGATAGCAGGAACTTCTGTTAGAGGGATTTGTGGTGGCACAGAATTGGGAATTTTCCTCTGCTCTGCCTCTCTCAGCACTCAGGGTTTGGATGCTGGCACAGGGGTCACCCTGCTCTGTGCCCTCAGATTTTGGGGGAATTCTCTCATTTTGGGGTCCCTCAGGGAGCTGTGATAGCAGGAACTTCTGTTAGAGGGATTTGTGGTGGCCCAGAACTGGGATTTCCATCTGCTCTGCCCCCTCTCACCACTCAGGTTGTGGGTGGTGGCACAGGGGTCACCCTGCTCTGTGCCCTCAGATTTTGGGGGGAATTCTCTCCTTTTGGGGTCCCTCAGGGAGCTGTGATAGCAGGAAACGCTGTCAGGGGGGTTTGTGGTGGCACAGAACTGGGGTTTCCCTCTGCTCTGCCCCTTTTCAGTTCTCAGCTGGCACAGGGGTCACCCTGCTCTGTGCCCTCAGATTTTGGGGGAATTCTCTCCTTTTGGGGTCCCTCAGGGAGCTGTGATGGCAGGAAATTCTGTTAGAGGGATTTGTGGTGGCACAGATTTGGGATTTTTTTTCTCTGCTCTGCCCCCTCTCAGTATTCAGGGTTTGGATGCTGGCACAGGGGTCACCCTGCTCTGTACCCCAGGATTTTGGGGGAATTTTCTGCTTTTGGGGTCCCTCGGGGAGCTGTGACACTCGGTTTAATGTGGGGAAGTGTGAAGCTCCTGGATTCAGGGAATGCTCATTTATGGTGAAATCCTCTGAAATTTGGGGTTTGGGAGTTTCATGTGTGAAGCTGCATTCTCTTGCTGTTCCCCTTCTCAGAAATGCTCATTTTCAGGGAAATCCTCTGAAATTTGGAGTTTGGGGTGAAGATATTTCATGTGGGAAGCATTCTCTTGCTGTGCCCCTTCTCAGAAATGCTCGTTTATGGAGAAATCCTCTGGAATTTGGGAGTTTGGGGGTTTAATATGAGAAACTGCATTCTCTTGCTGTTGCCCTTCTCAGAAATGCCCATTTATAGGGAAATCCTCTGAAATTTGGGATTTGTGGGAAGATGTGAAGCCCCTGGGGTCACGAGGAATGAGATCCCATTCCCTGCTGGAACTTCAGGATCCCCCCTGAACCTCGGGATCTCATAGCTGAGCTGGGAGCACACCCAGGGCTGTGTTTTTTTCCCACTTTTAGGGAATATTTCCATTCCTGTGCCAGCCCCTGGCACCCTGGCATCAATCCCTTCACCCTGTGGGAGCTGCCAGAAGGAATTGAGGCACCATTTTGGAGTTTCTGCGTGGATTTTATCCCCGTGAGGAGAACAGGAACACCCTGAATTCTGCAGCTCCTTCATCCTGCCTGTACCCAGAGCCAGGTGACACCACACAGGGATGTCCTAAATGCTGAAAATTTCAACTTTCTGACCTCAAAATGAACTCTGCATTTTACCTAACCCCTGTCCTGGATCTGCCTAGATCCTTCCCACCTTCACCTTTGGCTCTGAGCATCTTCTCCCTGCCTGGATCTGCATTTTGGGGACAGCCTGGATGGATCCCAAGGGACATTTGGATGCCACTGGACTGGGGAAGGAACCAGCCCTGGAGCTGCAGGAGCAGATGCACCCAAACAGGAGCAGGTTTCCCTCTCTCCTGGCAAATCTGGAGCTGCTCAGCTGCCTGGAATTTGTGCTCTGGATATTCCAGACTGTGGATTCGCACCCTGCGAAAATCAGCCTGCAAAGGGATGTGCGCAGCAGATGTCTGAGGTTTGCTGATCTGTGAGTTCAAAATTCCCTCCCTGCCAGGGCTGATTCCTGCAAGAATCCACCAAAAGTTTAAAATTCTCACTCTGCCAGGGCTGATTCCTTCATGGATCCACAAAAGTTGAAAATTCCCTCCCTTCCAGGGCTGATTCCTTCATGGATCCATGAGAATTCGAAATTCCCTCCCTGCCAGGACTGATTCCTATATGGCTCCACAAAAATTAAAATTTCCCACCCTGTTCCTGCAAAGATCCACAGGAATTCAAAATTCTCTCCCTGCCAGGGCTGATTCCTGCATGGATCCATGAGAATTCAAAATTCCCACCCTGTTCCTGCCTGGATCCACAAAAGTTCAAAATTTCCTCTCTGCTTGGGATGATTCCTTCATGGATCCATGAGAATTCAAAATTCCCTCCCTGCCAGGGCTGATTCCTGCAAGGATCCACAAAAGTTCAAAATTTCCTTCCTGCCAGGGCTGATTCCTGCCTGGATCTACAGAAATTCAAAATTCCCTCTCTGCTTGGGCTGATTCCTGCCTGGATCCATGAGAATTCAAAATTCCCACCCTGTTTCTGCCTGGATCAACAAGAATTCAAAATTCCCACCCTGCCAGGGCTGATTCCTGCCTGGATCCACAAAAGTTCCAAATTCCCACCCTGTTCCTGCCTGGACACACAGAAATTCAGAATTCCCTCCCTTCCAGGGCTGATTCCTGCAAGAATCCACGCAGGAAAAGTGGGGATGGAGCTGAGGAGGGAATTCCTGGAACATAAAATCCTTGAAGAGGAGAAAAAGGAGCTTTGGAAAACATCTGTGCCCAAGGGATGAATTGAATCTTTGTGATGATGAACACAGAGTAAATTGGAAAGAAAAAGGGGAATGAGGAGGGGTATTTTTTTTTGGGAAAGAAGGAGGGGAATTTTGGGAAAGAAGGAGGGGAATGAGAAATGTTGTTCTGGGAAAGAAGCAGAGAAATGAGATATGTTTTCTGGGAAAGAAAGAGGGAAATGAGAAGGGTTTTTTTTGGGAAAGAAGTAGAGAAATGAGAAATGTTTTTCTGCCAAAGAAGGAGGGAAATGAGAAGGAATTTTTTTAAAAAGAAGGAGGGAAATTTTGGGAAAGAAGGAGGGAAATAAGAAATGGTTTTTTTTGAAAATGAGGGAGGGAAATGAAAAGGATTTTTTGGGGAAAGAAGTAGGGAAATGAGAAGGAATTTTTTAAAAAAGAAAGAGGGAAATTTTGGGAAAGAAAGTGGGAAATAAGAAATGGGTTTTTTTGAGAATGAAGGAGGGAAATGAGAAACATTTTTGGGCCATGACTGTGAACCAGAGGCGTTGGAGGGCTTGGAGCAGTGGGTGGTTTTCCCTGGGGTTATTTCTGCTCCAGAGATGCTTTCCCAGCCTGGAAAAAAGGGAGGACATTCCTTGGAAATGCTCCTGCTCCAGTCTCGTCCTGCACATCTGCTGGGCTCTTCCCAGCCTCTGTCCCTGCGTCCTGAGGGTGAAATCAAACATTTCATTATTGATCTCTAGCAGTGAAGCTGCTCCGGGCAGGCAGCTCCGTGCCTGTGGTGCACAATTCCTGGGATGCAGAAAATCAATTTTTTCCTGCTTGGGAGCATCGTGGGGCTGGAGAGATTTGGGGACAGTCATTGCTGGATGGGGACACTCATTTTTGGATGGGGACAATCGTTTCTGGATGGGGACACTCATTTTTGGATGGGGACATTCATGGCTTGTTGGTGACAGTCATTTTTGGATGGGGACAGTCTTTTCTGGATGGGGACAGTCACTGCTGGATGGGGACAGTAATTTTTGGATGGGGACACTCACTGCTGGATGGGGACAGTCATTGCTGGGTTGGGACAATCCCTGCTGCATGGGACTGTCATTTTTGGATGGGGACAGTAATTTTTGGATGGGGACAATCGTTTCTGGGTGGGGACAATGGGGACATTCATGGCTTGTTGGTGACCGTCTTTTCTGGATGGGACAGTCACTGCTGGATGGGCACAGTAATTTTTGGATGGGGACACTCTTAGCTGAATGGGGACAGTAATTTTTGGATGGGGACAGCCACTACAGGATGGGGACAGTCATTTTTGGATGGGGACACTCACTGCTGGATGGGGACAGTCATTGCTGGGTTGGGACAATCCCTGCTCTATGGGACAGTCCCTGTTGGATGGGGACAGTCACCACTGGATGGGGACACTCATTGCTCGGTTGGGACAATCCCTGCTGCATGGGACTGTCATTTTTGGATGGGGACAGTAATTTTTGGATGGGGACAGTCCCTGTTGGATGGGGACACTCATTGCTGAATGGGGACATTCATGGCTTGTTGGTGACAGTCATTTTTGGATGGGGACAGTCTTTTCTGGGTGGGGACAGTCACTGCTGGATGGGGACAGTAATTTTTGGATGGGGACAGTCCCTGTTGTGTGGGGACACTCATGGCTGGATGGGGACAGTCATGGCTGGATGGGGACATTCACTGTTGGATGGGGACAGTCATTTTTGGATGGGGACAATAATTTTTGAACGGGACAGTCATTTTTGGATGAGGACACTCATTACTGTATGGGACACTCCTTGCTGGATGGGGACACTAATTTCTGGGTGGGGACAGTAATTTTTTTGATAGGGACCCTCATTTTTGAATGGGGACCCTTCTTGCTGGATGGGGACACTCCTTGTTGGATGGGGACACTAATTTCTGGGTGGGGACCCTTCTTGTTGGATGGAGACACTCCTTGTTGGATGGGGACATTTATGGCTGGTTGGTGACATTCATTTTTGGATGGGGACACTCATGGCTGCATGGACACCTGTGAGTGTCCCTGTCCCCCTCCCACTGCCACCCCTAAGGGCAAGGACATGCTCCTGTCCCTCCCCAGGCTGTTCCTTCATCTCCTCCTCCTCCTCCTCTCCTTCCTCCCTGGGAGCAGCCAAGGGCAGGGAGAGCAGCTCCAGGATCAGATCACCCCCCCAGCCCAAGGACAGCTATTTTTATTTTTAATTTTTTATTTTTATTTTTATTTTTATTTTTGGGAAGCTGCAGGGACAGGGACAAGGGGGACATGGCACGATCCCCATGCCCAGCAAATGGAAACACCTGAATTTCCTCCTTTGCCACACTCAAGGTGAAAAGAAATTTATCCTTGTGCTCCCATCAAAAACTCCTCAATAAATAAGTAAATAAACAAATAAATAAATAAATAAATAAATAAATAAACATTTATATAAGTGTATATATATATATATACACTTGTATATATATACTTATATATATTGTATGTATAGTATACATAGATAGTATATATACTTAAATATATAATATATATATAGTATATATATTATATATATAATATATATATAAAAGTATATATACTATATATATACTTATATACTATATATAAGTATATATATATAGTATATATACTTATATACATATGCTATATATATAAGTATATATATACTATATATATAAGTATATATATACTATATATACTTATATATATACTTGCATATATATATTTATATATAATATATATAAGTTTAAATATATGTAAGTATATTTATATATAAAATATATATAAGTATATCTATAAATAAATATATAAATATATACAAATATATATAAAAATAAAATTATCGAAATATCTAGAAATATAAATATGAATATATAAATAAAATATCTATAAAATATCTATTAATATATAAAGTATTAAAAATGCAATAATAAAAATAAATTCGAATAATAAAAATGACTAATTTCGTAAATAATAGAAATAAAAAATTACAAAATTTTATAACAAAATACAATTTCAAAATTAAGAGAAATAATTTCATAAATAAGAATATAATAGAAATAACAAAATATAAAATATCATTCTAATAAATGAATAAAAATAATAATGAATAAATCCAAATCAATCCCAGCCTGCAGCACCAGCCTGTCCCCAGCCCAGGGGTCTCAGAGCAGGGACTGTCCCCTGGTGCCACCCCAGAGCAGCCCAGGCTGGGCAGGGCTGGCACCACGAGCTGTGCCAGGTGCTGCACGCCGGGAGCATCCGCCCTGCCCGTGCCAGCCCAGGCTGTGCCACCTGCCAGGGCTGGCACTGTCCCCTGGCCTGGCGGCTGCAGGGACCCCTCAGGGCACCCTCCAGCCCCTGCTCTGGGACATGGAGGAGCGATCTTCTGGGGAAATATGTTTTTAAAATCTTTATTTTATATATATGATATATAAAATTTATATATATATATATATATATATATATATATATAATACATAGATATAGATATATAGATATTTAATATATATTCTATATTATATATTGAATATTTTCTTTGTATCATATAGACTATTATATAAATATATTATATAATATATATTTCTGATTTTAATATATTTTAATATTATACAGATATGTTATATGCTATATATATTAAATCTATTATGTATTTTAATATATATTTTATTTACATTATAATATATTATATATTTTTATATATTTATATTTATTTATAAAAATATATATTTTATATGTATATTTTATATATACATGTGCATTCTCTATATTTCTCTTTTTATATATGTGATATACATTATAATATTTTATACATATTTATATTTATTAATATAAATATATTTTATATGTATATTTTATATACATGCATATACATTTATTTTATATTTCCCTTTTGATATATATGATATACATTATAATATTTTATATATATTTGTATTTATTAATATAAATATATATTACATATATTATATATATACATATACATTTTATATATATTTCTCTTTTAATATATTTATATATATGTTATATTTTTGAACACCATTTTGGTATTCTGCGAGTCCCTCCCTGAGCAGGATTTCCAGAGAAGCCTCAAACTGGGATTGACCCTTCATCTTCATCCCCAATTCCATCCTCGCTGACCAAATCTGGGATCTGCTCCTGGCAGAACCCTCCAGCAGCTCTGGAGAAGTGCTCCTGTCCCTGGGAGCTGCCTTGGGGACAGCAGTGTCCCCTGTCCCCTCTGGGTGATACAGGTGGGGTGGCAGGGCTTAATCCCTCCCCAGATGCCACCAGCTTCTCCTGCTGCATCCCAGAGAGGGCTTGGAGCACCTGGGACAGTGTCCCTGCCATGGCAAGGGTGGCACTGGGTGACATTTAGGGTCCCTTCAACCCAAGCCATTCCATGTGTCCCTCACTGGCCAGGATTTCCAGAGAAGCCTCAAACTGGAATTAAAACCGTCCCCATCTCCAATTCCATTCTCCCTGGCCAAATCTGGGATCTGCTCATGGCAGGACCCTCCAGCAGCTCTGGAGAAGTGCTCCTGTCCCTGGGAGCTGCCTTGGGGACATCAGTGTCCATGTGGCTGCTGCAGATGGGGTGACAGCACCCATCCCAGCTCAGGAACGAGACAAACCCCCCCTCCAATGATTTTTGGAGCCATCTCTTCAAAGGGACAGGGCCACCACAGAGCTGTGCTCAGGTGGCTTTTGGGGGACACTGCTGTCCCCTGGGATGCTCTGGAGGGAGGTGACACCATCAGTTGTCCTTGTCCCCGTGCAGAGAGCCAGCCCACGACGTCGGACGAGACCGTGGTGGCCGGGGGCACGGTGGTGCTCAAGTGCCAGGTGGAGGATCCCGACGATTCCTCGCTGCAGTGGTCCAACCCTGCCCAGCAGACGCTGTACTTCGGGGAGAAACGAGGTAAAACCCCAAAGTTGGGGAAAATGGGGTAAAATCCCAACTGGAGGTAAAAGCCCGGAGCTGGGGAAAATGAGGTAAAATCCCGACTCCAGGTAAAACCCCAAAGTTGAGGAAAAATGAGGTCAAATCCCAACTCCAGGTAAAACCCCACAGCTGGGAAATAAAAGGTAAAATGCCACAGTTGGGGAAAAATCGGGTAAAACCCCACAGTTGGGAGAACACAAGGTAAAATCTCACAGTTTGGGGGAAATGGGGTAAAATCCCAACTGGAAGTAAAAGCCTGGAGCTGGGGAAAAAGGAGGTAAAACCTCAAAGTTGGGGAAAATGAGGTAAAGCCCCACAGTTGGGGAAAAAGGAACAAAAACCCCAAAGTTGGGGGAAATTAGGTCAAATCCCAACTCCAGGTAATCCCAAAGTTGGGGAAAAAGGAGGTAAAACCCCAACTCAAGGTAAAACCCCACAGCTGGGGAAAAATGAGGTAAAACCCCAAAGCTGGGAGAAATGATTTAAAACCCCAACTCCAGGTAAAACCCTAGAGTTGGGGAAAAATGAAATAAAATCCCACAATTGGGGAAAATAAGGTAAAACCCCAACTGGAGGTAAAACCCCACAGCTGGGGCAAAAGGAGCAAAAACCCCAAAGTTGGGGAAAATGAGGTCAAATCCCAACTCCAGGTAAAACCCCACAGCTGAGGGAAAAGGAGGTAAAATACCACAGTTGGGGAAAAAGGAGGTAAAACCTCCAAGTTGGGGAAAATGAGGTAAAGCCCCACAGTTGGGGAAAAAGGAACAAAAACCCCAAAGTTGGGGGAAATTAGGTCAAATCCCAACTCCAGGTAAAACCCCAAAGTTGAGGAAAAATGAGGTAAACCCCAACTCCAGGTAAAACCCCACAGCTGGGGAAAAATGAGGTAAAACCCCAAAGCTGGGAGAAATGATGTAAAACCCCAACTCCAGGTAGAACCCCACAGTTAGGGAAAAATGAAATAAAATCCCACAACTGGAGAAAATGATGTAAAACCACAACTGGAGGTAAAACCCCACAGCTGGGTAAAACCCCAGAACTGGGGGAAAAATAAGCTAGAACCCCAACTTGGGGTAAAACCCCAGAGCTGGGGTTGGTGGCACTGAGCTTGGGCACTGAGTTGGGGTGGTGGCACTGGGCTGAGGGGGTGGCACTGACCCCAGTGTCCCTTTTGTCCCCAGCCCTGCGGGATAACAGGATCCAGCTGGAGAGATCCACCCCCAACGAGCTGACCATCAGCATCAGCGACGTGGTGCTGGCCGACGAGGGCGAGTACACCTGCTCCATCTTCACCATGCCCGTGAGGACAGCCAAGGCCCTGGTCACCGTGCTGGGTAGGACATGGGCACAGCCCTAGGTGTGCCACCCTGGCTGGGAGATTGCCCTCTGTGCCTAAAATCCAGGCTGTACCACCCTGGCTGAAAGATTTCTCTCTTTTCCTAAAGTCCAGACTGTCCCTAAAGTCCAGGCTGTGCCAGGTTTGCTGAAACAGTTCCCTCTTTTCTTAAAGTCCAGGCTGTGCCACCCTGGCTGAAAGATTGCCTTCTGTGCCTAAAATCCAGGCTGTGCCACTCTTGATGAAAGATTTCTCACTGTGCTTAAAATCCAGGTTGTGCCACCCTCGATGAAAGATTTCTGATTGTTCCTGAAATCCAGACTGTGACACCCTGGCTGAAAGATTTCCCTCTTTTCCTAAAGTCCTGGCTGTGCCACCCTTGTTAAAAGATTTCTCTTTTTTCCTAAAGTCCAGACTCTGCCACCTTTGCTAAAAGGTGTCCCACTGTCCCTGAAGTCCAGACTATGCCTGAAGTCCAGGCTGTGCCACCCTGGCTGAAAGATTTCTCTCTTTTCCTAAAGTCCAGAACTATTCCTAAAGTCCAGGCTGTCCCTAAAGTCCAGGCTGTGCCAGGTTTGCTGAAACAGTTCCCTCTTTTCTTAAAGTCCAGGCTGTGCCACCCTAGCTGAAAGATTTCTCATTGTTCCTAAAATCCAGGCTGTGCCACCCTTGATGAAAGATTTCCCAGTGCCAGGGGCAGGATTTGGAGTACCAGGTGCAGGATTTAGAGTGCCAGGGTAGGATTTGGCGTGCCAGAGCAGGATTTGGGGTGCCAGGGGAAGGATTTGGGATGCCAGAGCAGGATTTGGGGTGCCAGATGCAGGATTTGGGATGCCAGATGCAGGATTTGGGATGCCAGGGAAGGTTTTGGAGTTCCAGGTGCAGATTTTGGAGTTCCAGGGCAGGATTTGGAGTTCCAGGGGCAGGATTTGGGGTTCTAGGGGCAGGTTTTGGGGTTCCAGGGCAGGATTTGGGCTGCCAGGGGCAGGGTTTGTGCTACCAGGTGCAGGATTTGGAGTGTCAGGAGTGGGATTTGGGATACCAGGTGCAGGATTTGGGGTGCCAGGTGCAGGATTTGGAGTTCCAGGAGCAGAATTTGGGATGCCAGGGCAGGATTTGGAGTTCCAGGAGCAGATTTTGAAGTTCTAGGGCAGGATTTGGAGTTCCAGGAGCAGAATTTGGGATGCCAGGGCAGGATTTGGAGTTCCAGGTGCAGATTTTGAAGTTCTAGGGCAGGATTTGGAGTTCCAGGGGCAGGATTTGGAGTTCCAGGAGCAGAATTTGGGATGCCAGGGCAGGATTTGGAGTTCCAGGTGCAGGATTTGGAGTTCCAGGTGCAGATTTTGAAGTTCTAGGGCAGGATTTGGAGTTCCAGGGGTAGGATTTGGAATTCCAGGGGCAGAATTTGGGCTGCCAGGTGCAGGATTTGGAGTTCCAGGGGAAGGATTTGGATTTCCAAGTGCAGAGTTTGGAGTTCCAGGGTAGGATTTGTGCTACCAGGTGCAAGATTTGGGGTGCCAGGTGCAGGATTTGGGATGCCAGGATGGGATTTGGGATGCCAGTGCAGGATTTCCGTGAGGAAAGAATTCCACAACCCCCATCAGCAGCTCCCAGACCCCATCACCTTGCCTGCATGTCACACCTTGCGGTGGCACTGCCAGCTCGGATTTAAGGGTTTTTTTTTTGTCTCCTCCTCCTGCAGGAATCCCCCAGAAGCCCCAAATCTTCGGCCACGAGCAGCCCATCGATGAGGAGAAGGTGGCGCGGCTCATCTGCCGCTCGTCCGGCAGCAAACCCGCGGCGCAGCTGCGCTGGAGGAAGGGCAACAGGGACATCAAGGGTGGGTGGCACCGTCCGGGGGTGGGGACAGCTTGGGGACAGCTTGGGGACACCGCACGGGGGGACAGGGTGCTGTTGGGAATGGAGGGTGGGGCTGGTTTCAGTGTGAGATGATTTGGGGGATGGCGCTGTTGGAGGTTGGGGGTGTTTGGTTATAGAGGGGTGGGAGTCAGGAGGTAATGTATAATTATATTATTATATATATAATATATAATAATATATTTTAATATATGTATAATGAAATGTCTTATATATAACATATAAAAATATAATAGATATATTTTAGGAGGTAATATATAATCATAGGAAGTAATATATAATTATATTATTATATATAATACATAAAATATATTTTAATATATGTATAATGAAATGTGTAATGTTATATATAACATATAAAAATATAATGGATATATTTTAGGAGGTAATATATAATTATAGGAGGTAATATATAATTATATTATTATATATAATATGTAAAATATATTTTAATATATGTATAATGAAATATATAATATTATATATAATATATGAAAATATAATATATGTATTTTAGATATATATAATATATAGTATCACTATATAATATATAGTAATATATATTATATCGTGATTATATTAATGATATAATATATAGTGATATATAATGATATGTAAAATATATAAATAATTATATATAGTATATAGTATATATTAAATAGTATATATTATATAGTATATATTATATGGTATATATAATATATTATGCCGTATAAAATCATAAAGTATAAATATATAATATACTTACATGTTATGTTATATTGATTATATAATGTATAATAATATATATAATAATTATATCATCTACAATATAATTGCATATTATATTATATTGTGTCATATCATATCATATCATATCAATGTTACATTACATTACATTATTATATATATAATAATATATATTATATAATATATAACCTTCTAAACTAATACAACTTTCTAAACTAAGCTATGTTTGTGATTTTTCTGCTTAATGTCTGTGTGTTTTATTTTTACAATTATAATATGTACAGTTATAATACAATTATAATATGGTTGTACCACAGTTTTAATACAATTATAATACAGTTATAATGCACTATATTATAATACATAATTAATATGTAGTATATGATATAGTTATAATACAGTTGGTTACAATACAATTATAATGCAGTTATACTACAGTTATAGTTCAGTTATAATACAATTATAATACAGTTATAATGCACTATATTATAATAATTAGTATGTAGTATATAATAGAGTTATAATACAGTTGGTTATAATACAATTATAATGCAGTTATACTACAGTTACAATGCGGTTATAATTCCGTTATAATGTACTGTATTAGAATACATATTAATATGTAATATATAATATAGTTATAATACAGTTGGTTATAATACAGTTATAATGCAGTTATGCTACAGTTATAATTCAGTTATAATGCAATTATAATACAATTATAGTACAGTTATAATGCACTATATTATCATATATAATTAATTTGTAATATATAATATAGTTATAATACAGTTGATTATAATTCAGTTATAATACAATTATACTCCAGTTATAATGAACTATATTATAATACATAATTAATATGTAGTATATAATATAGGTATAATACAGTTGGTTATAATACAATTATAATGCAGTTTTAATGCAATTATAATACAGTGATAATTCAGTTATAATGCAATTATAATACAATTATAGTACAGTTATAATGCACTATATTATATTACATAATTAATATGTAATATATAATAGAGTTATAATACAGTTGGTTATAATACAATTATAATGCAGTTATAATGCAATTATAATACAGTGTTAATTCAGTTATAATGCAATTATAATACAATTATAATGCAGTTATACTACAGTTATAATACAATTATAGTACAGTTATAATACAGTTATAATTTAATTATAATACAACCACCATAACATTTTTACAGCATTTACATCAATCCAACCTTCTCCTGCAGCTGCAGCTCAAACCCTTGAGTGGAAATTTCTGTCTTTCCCCTTGCCCCAGGCAGGGCTGTCCCCTGCTCAGTGTGCCATCTGTCACTGTCCCCTGTCCCCACAGACTCGGGCACCGAGGTGGTGGAGGACCCCAACGGCAAGACCTTCACGGTGACCAGCAGGGTGGAGTTCCGTGTCACCAAGGAGGACAACGAGGTCGAGGTCACCTGCACCGTGGACCACGAGTCCCTGCAGAACTCAGAGAGGTCCACCACGCAGAAGCTGCAGGTCCACTGTACGTGGGGGGACGTTTGGGGTGGGGTGGGAGCTTCAGGGGACACCACACAGGTGGCCTGGTGGGCTCAGGGACGCGGGGACATCGTGGTCTTGTCACACTTGTGGGGCATGGTGACACTTCCCGTGCGTGGTGACGCTTCCCCTGCGTGGTGACACGTGCTACCAGGTGCAGGATTTGGGGGTTCAGGTGCCGGATTTGGGGCACCAGGGCAGGATTTGGGATCCCAGGTGGAGGATTTGGGATCCAGGGGCTGGATTTGGGGTGCCAGGGGAAGGTTTTGGGGCACCAGGAGCAGGATTTGGAGTACCAGGTGCAGGATTTGGGGTGCCAGTGCAGGATTTGTGTTCCCAGGTGCAGGATTTGGGCTTCCAAGTGGAGGATTTGGGATCCCTGGTGCAGGATTTGGGATGCCCGGAGCAGAATTTGGGATGCCAGGGGCAGGATTTGGGGTTCCAGGTGCAAGATTTGGGGTGCCAGGGCAGGATTTGGGATCCCAGGTGCAGGATTTGGGATCCCAGATGCAGGATTTGGGGTTCCAGGGCAGGATTTGGGATCTCAGGAGCAGGATTTGGGGTGCCAGGGCAGGATTTGGGATGGCAGGTGCAGGATTTTGGGCACCAGGAACAAGATTTGGGATGCCAGAAGCAGGATTTGGGATGCCAGGGACAGGATTTGGAGTGCCAGGAGCAGGATTTGGCATTCCAATCAGAATTTGGGGTGGCAGGGGAAGGTTTTGATGTTCCAGGCCAGGATTTGGGCACCAGGAGCAGGATTTGGGGTGCCAGGCCAGGATTTGGGGTTCCAGGTGCATGATTTGGGATTCAGGAGCAGGATTTGGGGTTCCATGCCAGGATTTCGGATCCCAGGAGCAGGATTTTGGGGTTCCAGGTCAGGATTTGGGATTCCAGGTCAGGATTTGGGGTTCCAGGAGCAGGATTTGGGGTTCCAGGTCAGGATTTGGGGTTCCAGTCCCTCACCCCACTGTTTCTGTCCCCCTTTTCCAGACAAACCCACAGCGAAGATCGAGCCGCACCCGCAGTACCCACGGGAGGGGGAGAAGCTGCAGCTGCAATGTGACGGGCAGGGCAACCCCATGTAAGGCCTTCCTCACCTCCCTCCTCCTCCTCAGGGCCTGCCCTGCCTCTGCCAGGTCCCACATCCCACCCCAGGAGGGGCTGGCTGCGTTTGGGGTGTCCCTGTCCTGGGGGGTTCCATGAGAGCCCCCCTGTCCTCTCCTGGAGCAGCAGATCCATCCTGGATCACCCCTAAATTAAACATTTCCCCCTTTGTGTCCTGGGACGTCCTCAAGGAGCTTGATTTGGGTGGATTTAAAAGGAATAAAGTGAATTTTTATTGAAATGCCATCAAAAGCCACACCTTGGCAGTGCCCAGATGGCTCCAAGATGGAAGCAAAAGGGGGCTTGGTCACGAGATCTCACATTTTAATTAGTTTTAGTCCAGTTTATAAGTTTTAGTCTAGTTTGTAAGTTTTAGTCCAGTTTATAAGTTTTATTTTCATTTATTTGCATATTGACAGCTTCAAAAGACGAAGTTTTATCCTCCTTGTGTGCTTCTTTTCACGTTGTTTATGATTTGGGCCTGAAGTTTGAAGAGATTGGCCTTGGGTCTCCAGCTAGAATAGGATTGTTTGGTGAAAAGATCCCAGTAACATTAATACAAAGCTGAACTGAAAAACCCTAAGGAATCAGTTTATCCCCATCCCATTCCTTTAGGATTTTGTCCTCCCCACCCTATAAAAAGATCCCAGTGATATTAATATAAAACTAAAGAGAAAAATACAACAGTAAAACCCCAAGGTATCAGAACAGAAAAACCCCATGGAATCAGTTTATCCCCATCCTTTTCCTGTCGGATTTTACCTTCCCCACCCTGTGCAAAATCCTAGTAACGTTAATATAAACCTGAACAGAAGAACCCCAAGGAATCAGAGCAGAAAAACCCCAAATTATCAGCTGACCCCATCCCACTCCTATAGGATTTTATCTTCCCCACCCTATAAAAAAGCCCAATAACATTAATATTAAGCTGAACAGAAAAACCCCAAGGAATCAGTTTATCCCCATCCCATTCCTATAAGATTTTACTTTCCCCACCCTATAAAAGATCCCAGTACATTAATATTAAGCTGAACAGAAAACCCCTAAGGAATCAGTTTGTGCCCACCCCATTCCTATAGGATTTTATGTTCCCCACCCTGTGAAAAATCCCAGTAACATTAATATAAAACTAAACAGAAAAACACAACAGAAATACCTCAAGGAACAGTTTATCCCCATCCCATTCCTTTAGGATTCAGTCTTCCCCACCCTATAAAAAGATCCCAGTGACATTAATATAAAACTAAACAGAAAAATATAACACTAAAACCCCAAGGTATCAGAACAGAAAAACCCCATGGAATCAGTTTATCCCCATCCTGTTCCTGTCAGATTTTACCTTCCCCACCCCGTGAAAAATCCTAGTAACGTTAATATAAACCTGAACAGAAGAACCCCAAGGAATCAGAACAGAAAAACCCCAAGGAATCAGTTTATCCCTTCCCATTCCTATAGGATTTTGTCTTCCCCACCCTATAAAGATCCCAGTGACCCCAGGCTGCCCAGGAAGGCAGGACCTGGGTTCCCAAGGCCCGGTTCTGTCCCCAGCCCGCAGGAATTCCTCTGGGAGAAGGAGGGCAGCGACGCCCCCCTGCAGCTGAGCTCCGACAGCGTCCTCATCTTCCCCTTCCTCAACAAGAGTGACAGTGGCACCTACGTGTGCACGGCCACCAGCTCCATGGGCAGCGTGGTGGCCAAGTACAACCTGGACGTCAGCGGTGAGTGTGGCCCTGGTGGCACCGGGGCACCGCCCCCTGGGGGCCCAGAATGTGGCACTGTGTCATCTGTGCAACCTGTGTGCCCAAAATGTGGCACTGTGTCACCTGTGTGCCCAAAAAGTGTCACTGTGTCACCTGTGCATCCTGTGTGCCCACAATGTGGCACTGTGTCACCCGTGTGCCCACAATGTGGCACTGTGTCACCCGTGTGCCCAAAAAGTGTCACTGTGTCACCTGTGCATCCTGTGTGCCCAAAAAGTGTCACCGTGTCACTGTGTCACCGTGTTACCTGTGGGTGAGGGCACTGCATCCTGTGTGCCCACAAAGTGTCACCGTGTCACCCTGACACCTGTCCTGGGGTGGGAAGGGGCAGCTCCTGCTGCTCCCCACGTGGTGTGGTCCCCTGACTGTGCTCTGCTTGTCCCCATGTCCCCACGCCATGTGTCACACATGGAGCAGGCCTGGCATGCTCAGTGTCCCCATGTCCCCATGCCATGTGTCACACGTGGTTCAGGGCTCTGTGTGTGTCCCCATGCCATGTGTCACACGTGGAGCAGGCCTGGCATGCTCAGTGTCCCCATGTCCCCACGCCATGTGTCACACGTGGTTCAGGGCTCTGTGTGTGTCCCCATGCCATGTGTCACACATGGGACAGGGCTCTCTGTGTGTCCCCATGTCCCCATGCCATGTGTCACACGTTGTTCAGGGCCATGTGTGTCCCCATGCCATGTGTCACACATGGAGCAGGCCTGGCATGCTCAGTGTCCCCATGTCCCCATGCCATGTGTCACACGTGGTTCAGGGCTGTGTGTGCTGTGTGCTGCTGCCATCCCAGCTCCCTGTGCCCACCCCAGCTCCCTGTGCCCATCCCAGCTCCCCGTGCCCATCCCAGCTCCCTGTGCCCACCCCAGCTCCCCGTGCCCACCCCAGCTCCCTGTGCCCACCCCAGCTCCCTGTGCCCACCCCAGCCTGTGCCCACCCCAGCTCCCTGTGCCCACCCCAGCTCCCCGTGCCCATCTCAACCTGTGCTCATCCCAGGTCCCCGTGCCCATCCCAGCTCCCTGTGCCCATCCCAGCCTGTGCCCACCCCAGCCTGTGCCCATCCCAGCTCCCTGTGCCCACCCCAGCCTGTGCCCATCCCAGCCTGTGCCCACCCCATCTCCCCGTGCCCATCCCAGCTCCCTGTGCCCACCCCAGCTCCCTGTGCCCATCCCAGCTCCCTGTGCCCACCCCAGCTCCCCGTGCCCACCCCATCTCCCCATGCCCATCCCAGCCTGTGCCCACCCCCATGATCCCATTTCTTGCCATTTTCCCTTGGATTTGGGAAATCCGAAGGTTCCTGCTCTCCTCCCTTGCTCCAGCTCTTCCCTTTCCTGCCTCCTTCCCCTGCAGTGCGGTGGCACCTCACTGGTGGCACTTTGTCCCCTGTGTCCCCTCCCTCAGCCTGCCCAGAAGGAGCCCCCAAATGCCCAACCCTGTGCAGCCACTCCTGTGTCACCCTTGTGTGTCCCCTGTGTCCCCTGTGTGAGCACCCAGAGCTCTCTGCACCCATCCAGGAGCTCACCCTGGGTGCCTGGTGCTGTCCTTGACAGGTGGCACCCGCTGTCCTTGAGAAGTGGCACCCGCTGTCCCTTGAGAGGTGGCACCCGCTGTCCCTTGAGAGGTGGCACCCGCTGTCCTTGAGAGGTGGCACCCACTGTCCCTTGAGAGATGGCACCTGCTGTCCCTTGAGAGGTGGCACCCGCTGTCCTTGAGAGGTGGCACCCGCTGTCCCTTGAGAGGTGGCACCCGCTGTCCCTTGAGAAGTGGCACCTGCTGTCCTTGAGAGGTGGCACCTGGTGTCCTTGAGAGGTGGCACCTGCTGTCCTTGAGAAGTGGCACTTGCTGTCCTTGAGAGGTGGCACCCGCTGTCCCTTGAGAGGTGGCACCTGCTGTCCCTTGAGAGGTGGCACCCGCTGTCCTTGAGAGGTGGCACCCGCTGTCCCTTGAGAGGTGGCACCTGCTGTCCCTTGAGAGGTGGCACCCGCTGTCCTTGAGAGGTGGCACCCGCTGTCCTTGAGAGGTGGCACCCGCTGTCCTTGAGAGGTGGCACCTGCTGTCCCTTGAGAGGTGGCACCCGCTGTCCTTGAGAGGTGGCACCCGCTGTCCTTGAGAGGTGGCACCTGCTGTCCCTTGAGAGGTGGCACCCGCTGTCCCTTGAGAGGTGGCACCCGCTGTCCTTGAGAGGTGGCACCCGCTGTCCCTTGAGAGGTGGCACCCGCTGTCCCTTGAGAGGTGGCACCCGCTGTCCCTTGCCCACCTGGTGGCACTGCCCCTGTCACAGCAGACACAGAGTTCCACATCCAGCCTTGGTGGAATTGTCACTTTTGTCCCTAAAGCCACTCGTGTCTCGGGCACTGGAGCCACCTCCAGCCTTGCCCACCTTGGTGCCAGCACCCTGTGGTCCCCGAGGACATGGCGCAGGTGACACCTCATCATGGGTGACACCATGAGGATCCTTCTGGAGGTAACCAGGACAGGAGATGGTCAAGATGGTCACAATGTCCCAAAGGTTGGTGGCAGAAGAGGAAGGACCCATGGTGTCCCTAAAGCCACTCGTGTGTCAGTCACTGGAGCCACTTCCAGCCTTGCCCACCTTGGTGCCACCCCTGCCCCGCAGAGTGCAGGTGACACCTCATCATGGGTGACACCACGAGGGTCCTTCAGCGAGTAACCAGGACAGGAGATGGTCAAGATGGTCACAGTGTCCCAGAGGTTGGTGGCAGAAGCAGAAGGACCCATGGGGTCCCTAAAGCCACTCGTGTCTCGGGCACTGCAGCCACCTTCAGCCTTGCCCACCTTGGTGCCAGCACCCTGTGGTCCCCAAGGACATGGCACAGGTGACACCTCATCATGGGTGACACCATGAGAGTCCCTCAAGGAATAACCAAGGTCTGGCAGGACAGGAGATGGTCAAGATGGTCACAGTGTCCCAGAGGTTGGTGGCAGCAGCAGAGGGGTCACAGATGGACCCGCTCAGGGTCCCCTCAGGGCTCTGTCACCTCGCTGTCCCTTCGTGGCATTGATTCCTGTCCTGTGTTTTTGTTGTCCTCCCCAGATGTTCCCCAGCTCCCCACCCCACACGTTCACTCCACCCTGGGCCCTTCCCAGCCCATCTCTCATGCTTCCATGGCCTCGGCTCCATCCTTCACTCCAGCTCCCATCCAAGGTACCGTAAGCTCCTTTTCTGTCTCTTTGGCCTGGAGAAGCTCCACAGGAGGACGCTGGCCCTGCCCTGGCCTGGGGACAGCCCTGCCAGGTGGCTTCAGTCCCTCAGGTTTTCCAGGAGGAGCCCCAAGCTGTCCCTTGTCCTGCTGTGTGTCCGTGTGCCGTGTTGTCCCTCTGTCCTGCTGCCGCCCCTGTGTGTCCCTCGTCTTGTCCTTCCCAAATGTGGCTCTGTCCCCACCCTGAGCTGATGGGGCACGGCTGGCAGGAGGATTTGTCACCGTGCCACAGGGCTGGCACAGGATTCCAGCACGGGGTGGAATCTTTCCACTGGATTCCACAGCCAGGACAGGATTCAGGGCCACCTTTGGGGTCCTGCCATCACCTCTCGGGTGGCCATGCCAGCCTGCATGTCCCCTCCCACCCAAACCTTCTCACCCTCCCTTTTTGGGGCCAAAACCCCATTGAGGAGGATGAGATTTCCATTTTGCTTTTTGATTTTTTAATTTCTTTTTATGGAAGACGAGATTTCCCCTTTGCTCCCCTCATTCTCACTGCGCCAGCACCCTCAGCAGGATGGAGCTCCTGGTGGGGAGGAGCAGCATCTTCTGCTCCTCTGCAGGGTCTCAGGGTCTCCTTTTTGTGTCTCTTTTTTCTGCCCTTCCTGGGCAGATGCCAGCCCGGTGCCCTCGACCTCCAGCACGTACCACGCGATGATTGGCGGCGTGGTGGCCGTCATCGTCTTCCTCCTGCTCAGCCTCCTCATCGTGCTGGGACATTACCTGATCAGGCACAAAGGTACGGCCTGGGGGGCTGCAGGTGGGGCTGGAGGAGCCCTCGGGGGTCTCGGGGCAATGGGGGGTGAAGGGAGGCAGCTCCTGGTCCTGCCCAGCATGGGAATGTCCCAGGGAACGCAGGGGGAGGCAGCTCCCATCCCATGGATCCCATTGATCCTGTGCTATGGATCCCATCTTATGGATCCCATCCCATCCCATTGATCCCATCCCATGGATCCCACTGATCCTGTCCTATGGATCCCATCTTATGGATCCTGTCCCATCCCAATGATCCCATCCCATCGATCTCATCCCATCCCATGGATCCCATTGATCCTGTCCTATGGATCCCATCCCATCCCATTTATCCCATCCCATGGATCCCATTGATCCTGTCCTATGGATCCCATCTTATGGATCCCATCAATCCCATCCCATCCCATGGATCCCATCTTATGGATCCCATCCCATGGATTCCACCCCATCCCATTGATCTCATCCCAATGACCCCATCCCATGGATCCCTTGGATCCCATCCCATCCCATTGGTCCCATCCCATCCCATCCCATTGATCCCATCCTATGGATTCCACCCCATCCCATTGATCCCATCCCATCCCATCCCATCGATCCCGTTGATCCCATCCCATTGCTCCCATCCCATCCCATCCCATCCCATCGATCCCATCCCATCCCATCCCATCCCATCCCATGGATCCCGTCCCATCCCATTGATCCCAATGATCCCATCCTATCCCGTTGTCCCCATCCCATCCCATTGATCCCATTCCGTCCCATTCCATCCCATCCCATCCCATTCATCCCATCCCATCCCATCCCATGGATCCCATTGATCCCATCCCATCCCATTGATCCCATCCCATCCCATGGATCCCATTGATCCCATCCCATCCCATCCCATCCTGTCCCATTGCTCCCATCCCATCAATCCCATCCCACTCATCCCATCCCATCCCATCCCATTGATCCCATCCTATGGATTCCACCCCATCCCATTGATCCCATCCCATCCCATCCCATCCCATCCCATCCCATTGCTCCCATCCCATTGAACCCCTCCCACCCTGGTGCCTTTCCCATTGCACCCAACCCCAGCAGACCCTCCAGTCCCTCTGGCTCTGTGGGAGGGGTCTCTGCCAGAGCCCCCCGTGACCCCGACCCCTGTCCCCCCTTTTCCAGGGACGTACCTGACCCACGAGGCCAAAGGCTCGGACGACGCTCCGGACGCCGACACCGCCATCATCAACGCCGAGGGCGGCCAGGCCGGCGGCGACGACAAGAAGGAATATTTCATCTAAAAGGGTCAGAGAGAGAGGAGAGAGAGAGAGAGAGAGAGAGAGAGAGAAAGAAAAATGGAGCCAAGAGAACCCCGATGGCAACGGCAACCAGACCACAAACCCCACAAAACCCAACAGATTTTCTCTGGCGCCCGGCGCGGGCGGACGGACGGACGGACAGAGGGATGGCGGGACAGAGAGCAGGGAGAGCCACCGGCCTCGAGGCGCTGCTGACGCTTCTTGAACTTGTACAAATCCTTCACTCCAACAGCGAGAGCCCCGGCCCCGTTTGCTTGCTTGCACCTCCATCCCCACGCCCCGAACCGCACAGACCCAAAACCCGTGAGTGAGCGACTCCTTCCTTCCTTCCTTCTTCCTTTTTGGACCTTTTTTGATTTTTTTGGCTTTGGTTTCGTGGCTGCTCTTTGCTTCGGGCCCTTGGTTGGGGTGTTGGGCTGGGGTCGATGTAGCTCTTCCCTTTGTTTCTCTCCCTTTTTTTGGTTTCTTTGATGTCCAAGGATAAAATCCCAGCTCCGGGCGGGGGGGGGTGTTCCCGGGGTGAAGGTTGGCATCCTGGGTGTCCCCGTTGTCCCCTCCCCGTGGTCGGGGGGTGACTCCAGGTGGGAGCAGAGCGAGCCCCCGGCCCGGTTTTGTCCTTGGTGGTTCTTGTGGAGCAGTGTCCATGCGGGAGCAGAGCTGTCCTCGTGCAGTCAGTGTGTGAAAAGGGGGGTGAAAGGCCAGGGTGGGACCCCCAGAGACACCAGGAGCCCCCAGAGCTCCCCGGTCCCACCCCAGCGGGAGGGGGGGGAGGGCTCAGGTTTATTTTGGGGGTGTGGGAGGGGGGGGCAAATCTAGAAGAAAAAGCCCCTGATTTTTAAAAAAAAAAATTTATTTAATTTTTCTTAAATTCTCTGATTGGAAAATGCCAATTTGAACCATCTATTGAGATGTTCAGTGCAGGGAGCAGCGCCCCTGGGGCTGGGGCTGCTTCCCTGGGACCCCCCAGAGCAGAGCTGGGGGTCTCTCTGCCCCCCACTTCCCTCCCCAGCCCCTTCCCAGGGCAGGGATGAGCTTGGAAAGGGCTGATTTTCTTCTTGGCTCTGAGAATCCCAACCAGAACACCTGGATTTGGGGGTCTGGGCAGTTTGGGGTCACCACAGAGGCTTTGGGAGGGGGGGGGGTTCACCCTTCCTCCTTGCTCTTCCTCCTGCCTCTTTCACCTTCACTTCACTTCCAAGACAAAACCAAACACCTTTGCCCACCTCTCCAGCTCAGCCCCCCTCAAACTGGGCACCCCCAGGATGGGGCTGCACCCCCTTGGCATCCTCGGGGCACCGCCAGCCTTGGCATGAGGTGTTGTGGGATCCCACGTGCCAGTCTGGGCACAAGGGGGGTGGCAGGAGGTGCCCTTGGGCCTGGAACCCCCGTGGATTTGGGGTCATCTGGAGGAGAGGAACCTCCAGAGGGGTTCCTCACCTGGGAGGTCACCCCATGGATTTTGGGAGGGGTAACCTCACCTGGGAGGTCACCCCATGGATTTTGGGAGGTGTCACCTCACCTGGGAGGTCTCCTCATGGATTCTGGGAGGTGTCACCTCACCTGGGAGGTCACCCCATGGATTTTGGGAGGGGTAACCTCACCTGGGAGGTCTCTCCATGGATTTTGGGAGGGGTAACCTCACCTGGGAGGTCACCCCATGGATTTTGGGAGGGGTAACCTCACCTGGGAGGTCTCCTCATGGATTCTGGGAGGTGTAACCTCACCTGGGAGGTCACCCCATGGGTTTTGGGAGGGGTAACAACACCTGGGAGGTCACCCCATGGATTTGGGGTCATCTGGAGGAGAAGGAGCCCTTAAAGAAATGGGTAACCTCACCTGGGAGGTCACCCCATGGATTTTGGGATGGGTAACCTCACCTGGGAGGTCACCCCATGGATTTGGGGTCATCTGGAGGAGAAGGAGCCTTTAGAGAAATGGGTAACCTCACCTGGGAGGTCACCCCATGGATTTTGGGAGGTGTCACCTCACCTGGGAGGTCACCCCATGGATTTGGGGTCGTCTGGAGGAGAAGGAACCCTTTTAGAAATGGGTAACCTTACCTTGGGAGGTCTCCTTGTGGATTTGGGGTTGTCTGGAGAGGAAGAACCCTTTGGGATGGGTGTAACCCCATCTGGGAGGTCACCTCAAGGGTTTGGGGTCATCTGGAGGAGAAGGAACCCTTAAAGAAATGGGTAACCTCACCTGGGAGGTCTCCCCATGGATTTTGGGAGGGGTAACAACACCTGGGAGGTCTCTCCATGGATTTGGGGTCATCTGGAGGATGAGGAGACCCTTGGAGAGGTGGCAACCCTTACCTGGGAAGTCACCCCATGGATTTTGGGATGGGTAACCTCACCTGGGAGGTCACCTCAAGGAATTTGGGGTTGTCTGGAGGAGAGGAACCCTTTGTGATGGGAGTAACCTCACCTGGGAGGTCACCTCAAGGGTTTGGGGCCGTCTGGAGGATGAGGAGACCCTTGGAGAAGTGGTAACTTCACCTGGGAGGTGTCTCCATGGATTTGGGGGTCATCTGGACAAGAGAAACCCATTGGGATGGGGGGTAACCCCACCTGGGAGGTCACCTCATGGATTTGGGGTCATCTGGAGGAGAAGGAACCCTTTTGGAAATGGGTAACCTCACCTTGGGAGGTCTCCTTGTGGATTTGGGGTCGTTTGGAGGGGAGGAACCCTTTGGGATGGGGGGTAACCTCACCTGGGAGGTCACCTCAAGGAATTTGGGAGGTGTAACCTCACCTGGGAGGTCACCCCATGGATTTGGGGGTCATCTGGACAAGAGGAACCCTTTGGGAGACGGGTGACCTCACCTTGGGAGCTGCAGGAAGAATTTCACCACCTCTTCCACGGGGCTGGAAGTGTCCACCCCACCCCAAACCCTGCCACCACCCGTGCCACCTTTGGGGACACCTTTGGGGCTCAGGTGAGGCAGAGGAGGCCCAGCTCGGTGCCACGCAGAGGTGACAGCGAGGGTTGTGACACTGTGGGGACACTGCAGAGGTGGCCACCACGGCTCAGCTGTGCCAGGAGCACTGGGAAGGAGCAGGACGCGGAGTTTTTGGGGTGTTTTTCGGGTGGCTTTGAGGTGTTTTGGGTGGTTTTGGTGGTTTTGAGGTGGTTTCGGCGTTTCTCAGATGGTTTTGAGGCGATTTTGGTGGTCCTGAAGCGGTTTTGAGGTGGTTTTGATGTGGTTTTGGTGGTTCTGGTGGGTCTGAGGTGGTTTTGGCTTTTCTGAGATGGCTTTGAGGTGATTTTGGTGGCGCCGAAGTGGCTTTGAGGTGGTCTTGGAGATTTTGAGGTGGCTTTGGTGGTTTTGACGTGGTTTAGGTGGTTTTGAGGTGGTTTTGGTTGTTTTGAGGTGGTTTTGGTTGTTTTGAGGTGGTTTTAATGGTTTTGAGGTGGTCTTGATGGTTTTGAGGTGCTTTTGGTCGTTTTGAGGTGGTTTTGATGGTTTGGAGGTGGTTTTGGTCATTTTGAGGTGGTTTTGGTTGTTTTGAGGTGGTTTTGCTGGTTTTGAGGTGGTTTTGATGGTTTTGAGGTGGTTTTGCTGGTTTTGAGGTGGTTTTGATGGTTTTGAGGTGGTTTTGGTTGTTTTGAGGTGGTTTTGCTGGTTTTGAGGTGGTTTTGACATGGTTTTGGTGGTTTTGACATGATTTTGAGGTGGTTTTGGTTGTTTTTGCTGGTTTCGAGGTGGTTTTTGTGGTTTTGAGGTGTTTTTTGAGGTCCCACCTGCCGTGGGGAGCGTGGCAGGGCAGCCCGGGCAGCGGGCAGGGACCTGTGGAGGTGTCACCTGGCCCCAGGTGAGGAAGGAGCCGCTGAGGGTCAGAGATTCCACCCGAGGCCACTTCTGGCACTGAGAACCAAAGGGTTTGGTGGGGACGGGAGAAGATTTGTGTCACACCCGGGCGGTGACAGTGACACCGTGTCCAGGCCACCACCCCGTCCTTGGGGGGGGGTCCCATTGGTGGCCCCACATCCACCCGTTCGTGGGGTGTTGGGGCACGAGGAGGATTTGGGGACCCCCCTTGGAGGCTTCCTGGCCGGCACTGAACTCTCAATAGACACGAAAGCCATATTTTGGGGGGCTCTGGAGAGGCCAGGGTGGGGGGCAGAGGCTGGGCTGTGTTGTTGTGCTGTGGTTTTTTGTTTGTTTTTTTTTTGTTTTTTTTTTTTCTGTCTGTACATAAAAAGAAAAAAAAAAAAAAAGAAAAAGAAAAAAAAAAGGGAGCCAACGACCGTCGATGTGACTTTATAACCTTTCTAATATCCTGTGCTAATCTCGGAAAATAATCCTATAAATATATCTGGATTACACACCTTACCCTGCCTGTCCGTGTGTGTTTGGGGATGGGGGGTCAAAGAGGAGGGAGTTTGGGGGTGGTGGGAGGGGGTGACGGAGATCAGCCCCCCTAAAAACTCCTCTGAGCCCCCAGACCCACCCTGATCCTGATCCTGACCCTCAGCCCCTCCCCACAAAGAGCAGCAACCCCGATCCCAATCCCTGGGATTTTCACCCCTAAATCTTCCCCTCAATTCCCCCTAAATTGCCAATTCCCAAATTCCTCCTCAGCCATTTCACCACCCCCCAAATCTGCCCCTCAATCCCCCCCAAATTCCCATTTCCCAAATTCCTCCTCACCCCCCCCTAAATTGCCAATTCCCAAATTCCTCCTCAGCCCTTTCCCCCGCCCCAAATCTGCCCCTCAATCCCCCCCAAATTCCCATTTCCCAAATTCCTCCTCACCCCCCCCCTAAATTGCCAATTCCCAAATTCCTCCTCAGCCATTTCACCCCCCCAAATCTGCCCCTCAATCCCTTTGAAATTTCCATTTCCCAATTTCCCCTCAGCCCCTCCAAATTCCCAATTCTCTGATTCTTCCTTAGCCCCTCCAAATTGCCAATTCCCAAGTTCTTCCTCAGCCATTTCACCCCCCCCAAATATCTGCCCCTCAATCCCTTTGAAATTACCATTTCCAAATTTCCCCTCAGCCCCTCCAAATTCCCAATTCTCAAATTCTTCCTCAGCCCCTCCCAAATTCCCAATTCCCAAATTCCTCCTCAACCTCTCCAAAATCATCAATTCTCAGACTCCTCCTCAGCCATTTCACCCCCAAATCTGCCCCTCAATCCCCCCCCAAATTCCCAATTCCCAAATTCTTCCTCAGCCCCCCCAAATTGCAAATTCCCAGATTCTTTCTCATCCCTTTTCCCCCCAAATCTTTCCCTCAATGCCCCCCAAATTCCCAGCTCCCCCCAAAGAACAGCAAACCCCCAATCCCTGCAGGCTCCCAGCCCTTTCACCCCCAAATCTGCCCCTCAGAGCCCCCCAAATCCTGGCCCCCAGCCCTCCCCAAACAGCAGCGACCCCAATTCCCAACCCCTGGAGCTCCCCAAGCCTTTCACCCCTAAATCTGCTCCACAGTCACCCCCAAACTGTCACTTTCACCCCCAAATATCCTCCTTAAATCACCACCAGAACCCCAATTCCCAACCCCTGGAGCCCCCCAAGCCTTTCACCCCTAAATTTGCTCCACAGTCACCCCCAAACTGTCACTTTTACCCCCAAATTACCACCAGAACCCCAATTCCCAACCCCTGGAGCTCCCCAAGCCTTTCACCCCTAAATTTGCTCCACAGTCACCCCTAAAATGTCACTTCCCAGCACTTTCACCCCCAAATATCCTCCCCAAATTACCACCACAGCCCCAATTCCCAACCTTTGAAGCCCCCCAAGCCTTTCACCCCTAAATCTGCTCCACAGTCACCCCCAAACTGCCACTTTCACCCCCAAATTACCACCAGAACCCCAATTCCCAACCCCTGGAGCCCCCCAAGCCTTTCACCCCCAAATCTGCTCCACAGTCACCCCCAAACTGTCACTTTTACCCCCAAATTACCACCAGAACCCCAATTCCCAACCCCTGGAGCTCCCCAAGCCTTTCACCCCTAAATCTGCTCCACAGTCACCCCCAAACTGTCACTTTCACCCCCAAATATCCTCCCAAATTACCACCAGAACCCCAATTCCCAACCCCTGGAGCCCCCCAAGCCTTTCACCCCCAAATCTGCTCCACAGTCACCCCCAAACTGTCACTTTCACCCCCAAATTACCACCAGAACCCCAATTCCCAACCCCTGGAGCTCCCCAAGCCTTTCACCCCTAAATTTGCTCCACAGTCACCCCCAAACTGTCACTTTTACCCCCAAATTGCCACCAGAACCCCAATTCCCAACCCCTGGAGCTCCCCAAGCCTTTCACCCCTAAATTTGCTCCACAGTCACCCCTAAAATGTCACTTCCCAGCACTTTCACCCCCAAATATCCTCCCCAAATTACCACCACAGCCCCAATTCCCAACCTTTGAAGCCCCCCAAGCCTTTCACCCCTAAATCTGCTCCACAGTCACCCCCAAACTGCCACTTTCACCCCCAAATTACCACCAGAACCCCAATTCCCAACCCCTGGAGCTCCCCAAGCCTTTCACCCCTAAATTTGCTCCACAGTCACCCCTAAAATGTCACTTCCCAGCACTTTCACCCCCAAATATCCTCCCCAAATTACCACCACAGCCCCAATTCCCAACCTTTGAAGCCCCCCAAGCCTTTCACCCCCAAATCTGCTCCACAGTCACCCCCAAACTGTCACTTTTACCCCCAAATTACCACCAGAACCCCAATTCCCAACCCCTGGAGCTCCCCAGCCCCATAGGGACGTCGCTATCAAGATGTCCCTGAAGGCCACCAAGGCCACCAGCGCTGTCACCAAGCTGCTCCAATGGCACAGGATGACCCCCGGGAGCCCTTCCTTCCTCCTGAGGAAATTCCAGACTCCGGGAGAAGGGGGGGTCCCCTCAAATGCCCAAACCCCAAACCCCTCCCTGGAGCTGGCACACCCCGGAGCGTGTGGAAAGACAAATAATCCCTAATTAATTTCACTCGTCCTGCCAAGAACCGATGGTTTCCTGCTCGAGAAATTTCCCGGCAGCGCCGTTCCCCCCGTTTTTCCGCCGGCTGCCAGGGCGGGAGAAGGGCAGGGCCGGCCCTGGGGCACCTCTTATCTCCTGCCCGCAGCCCTCGGCTCCTTTTGGAGCGGAGGAGTCACCCCCGGGCACCTCCTGGCACCTGGTGGGTGCCCTGTCCGAGTGGCCACCCCGGTGGTGCCACCCCCAGACTCGGAGCAGCATCATGGGCAACTGTGTCCCCGTGGTGAGTGACATCCCCCCGCCCCAAATTCCTGTCCCTGGTGGTGGCACATCCCCCAGGAGGGGAGGGCACGGGGGGGTCCTTGGTGTGAGGAGGAGGAAAATGGGGGTCCCCCAGTGCTGAGGAGGGTGATGGGGATCTCCTCCAGTGGGGTTTGGGGGTGTTGAGTGGGGTTTAGGGGGTTTCTGGTGATGAGTGGGGTCACAGGAGTCCCAAATTCTGAGCAGGATCATGGGGGTCCCCAGTGCCCAGTGGGGTTTGGGGGATTTTTGGGGTTTAGGAGTCCCCCAGAACTGAATAGAGCCCTGAGGGTCCCCCAATGCTGAGGAGGGTGATGGGGATCTCCTCCAGTGGGGTTTGGGGGTGTTGAGTGGGGTTTAGGGGGTTTCTGGTGATGAGTGGGGTCACAGGAGTCCCAAATTCTGAGCAGGATCATGGGGGTCCCCAGTTTGGGGGTTTGGGGGTTTTTGGGGTTTGGGGGATTTTTGGGGTTTAGGAGTCCCCAGCACTGAGCAGAACCATGGGGGTCCCCAGTTCTGAGCAGGATCATGGGAGTTTCCAGTGGGATTTGGGGGGATTTTAGGGGATCCCTGGTGCTGAGTGGGGTCACAGGAGTCCCAAATTCTGAGCAGGATCATGGGGGTCCCCAGTGCCCAGTGGGGTTTGGGGGATTTTTGGGGTTTGGGGGATTTTTGGGTTTAGGAGTCCCCAGAACTGAGTAGAGATGTGAGGGTCCCCCAGTGCTGAGCAGGATCATGGGAGTTTCCAGTGGGATTTGGGGGGATTTTAGGTGATCCCTGGTGCTGAGTGGGGTCACAGGAGTCCCAAATTCTGAGCAGGATCATGGGAGTCCCCAGTACCCAGTGGGGTTTGGGGGATTTTTGGGGTTTAGGAGTCCCCCAGAACTGAGCAGAACCATGGGGGTCCCCAGTTCTGAGCAGGATCATGGGAATCCCCAGTGGGATTTAGGGGTGTTAATGGGGGTTTAGGGGATCCCTGGTGCTGAGTGGGGTCACGGGAGTCCCAAATTCTGAGGAGGATCATGGGGGGGGGGGGGCCCAGTTCTGAGCAGGAATCCTCAGTGCCCAGTGGGGTTTAGGGGATTTTTGGGGTTTGGGAGTCAGACCCCTGAGGATCCCCAGTTCTGAGCAGGATCATGGGAGTTTCCAGTGGGATTTAGGGGGATTTTAGGGGATCCCTGGTGCTGAGTGGGGTCACAGGAGTCCCGAGTTCTGCGCAGGAATCCCCAGTGCTCCCCAGTGGGGTTTAGGGGGATTTTAGGGGTTTAGGAGTCCCCAGCACTGAGCAGCGCCCTGAGGGTCCCCAATTCTGGGCAGGACCATGGGGCTCCGTGTCCCCGCGGGCTCTGTGCGCACCCTCCGGGCTCCGCATCCTCCCCGCGTCCCTCCTGGCAGAGAACGGCGCCATCCCGGCCCCACCCGCAGCCCGGCTGTCCCCGCGTGTCCCTCCCTGATAACCCAGCCCTGCCCATCCCCACGGTGCCACCAGGGCCATGTGCCACCCTCCCCATGCCCACCACCCACAGACCGCCGGCATCCTGGAGACCGCCAGCTCCCTGGACCTGGAGGAAATCATGGGCGACCTCTCCTACGACGACAACACTTCCAGCAACGACACCCTCCTGGATTACGGCGCCGCGCCATGCCACAACCACTTCTGTCCCCTCTTCCAGCGCGTCGCACCCCCTTTCCTGGCCGCCACCAGCGTGGCGGCCGCGCTGGCCACCGGCGCCTTGCTGGTGGCCCTGGCCAAGCGTCCCCAAGCGTGGCGGTGGCCGCAGAGCCGGGCGCTGGTGGCGCAGCTGGCGCTGGGCACGGCGCTGTTCGCGGCGCTGCTGCCCGCGCTGGCGGCGGGCGTGGCGCGGGGTTGGCACCTGGGCACGGGGCTGTGCCGCCTCACGCACCTGCTGTGGCACTGGAGCGTCTTCGCCCAGGCGCTGCTGGTGGCCAGCGGCTCCTGCAGCACGGCCTGGGCTCGCTGGGACCCGCGGAGCCGCCGCTTGGCCGTGGCGCTGTGGGCATCGGCGCTGCTCTTGGCCGCTCCGGCCGCGCTGGTCAGCGGCGTGGCAGCGGGCACCGCGTGCGTCCGGCGCGCCGTGGGCATCCTGGCACCGCTCTACGTGCTGCACCTGGCGCTGTGCCTGTGCCTGCTGCTGCTGCTGCCCGCGGCGCTGCTGCTGGCCGCGCTGGCCGTGCCGCGCCTCAGGGCGAACGGAGCCGGGCTCGCCTGGCTCTTCCTGGCGCTCTGGGCGCCCTACGGAGCCGGGCTGGGCGCGGAGTTCCTGCTGCAGGCCGGGCTGCTCCAGCCCACCTGCGGCTCCTTCGAGCGCTTCGACACGGCGCTGGGGCTGAGCGAGGCGCTGGGCGTGCTGCACTGCGGCCTCGGGCCCCTGGCGCTGCTGCTCGGCCGGAGCTGCCGCCGCCGTGTGGGGGCTGCCGGGGGCTGCTGAGAGCCGGGGGAGATCCGGGGGTACGGAGCTCCGGGGGCTGCTGAGAGCCGGGGGATCATCGGGAGATCCGGGGGTACGGAGCTCCGGGGGCTGCTGAGAGCCGGGGGATCATCGGGAGATCCGGGGGTACGGAGCTCCGGGGGCTGCTGAGAGCCGGGGGATGATGGGGAGATCCGGGGGTACGGAGCTCCGGGGGCTGCTGAGGGCCGGGGGATAATCGGGAGATCCGGGGGTATGGAGCTCCGGGAATGCCGAGCTCTGGGGAATGCCGAGCTCCAGGGGCTGCTGAGATCCGGGGGCCTCTGAGCTCCCGGGACTGCCGAGCTTCGGGAATGCCGAGCTCCGGGAATGCCGAGCTCCAGGGGCTGCTGAGCTCGGGGTGATACAGAGCTCCGGGAATGCTGAGCTCCAGGAATGCCCCGATCCGGGACTGCTGAGCTCCGAAGCTGCCGAGCTCCCGGGAATGCCGAGGTCCAGGGGCTGCTGGGCTCCGGGAATGCCCAGATCCGGGAATGCCAAACTCGGGGATTGCTGAGCTCCGGGATTGCCGAGCTCCGGGGGATACGGAGCTCCGGGAATTCCGAGATCCCGGGAATGCCGAGCTCCCGGGACTGCCGAGCTCCGGGACTGCCAAGATCCGGGGGCTGCCCCACGGAACCAAACGGACCCACGGCACCGGATTGGACCCCCAGCACTGAGTCCCGGTCCCCCCGCGCCACACTCGGACCCCTGGCACAAGCCTTGGCACTCTGGATCCTGGGCACCAACCTTGGCCCTCTGGATCCTGGGCACCAACCTTGGCCACCCAGCACTGACCCCTGGCCAGCTGGCACAAGCCTTGGCACCCTGGCATCAGCCTCTGGCCCCACAGTGCCCCCACAGCATCCCCCGTTGTGTGCCCCCTGCCCTCTGTCTTCTCCCTTGGGGTCTCTTTGGGGCCGGACCCCCCGACTGCCCAGCACAGAAAGCCTTGGGGTGCCTCAGGCTGCCCAGGGGGGTCACCCCAAACTCCAGACAGGGGTGGGGATCTTGGAAGCGATGGGATTTTTTCCATCTCTCGTGACAAAGCCAAGAGGATGCAGCGGGGAATTAAACACAACAAACACAACTGCCTGAGGCGCTGCTCCAGCCCAGTTAATGAACTGGATGGGACTGGGAGGTGATGGGGAGGACGGGAAATGGAGGGGGTGTGGGCTCCTCGTGCCTCCAAATTGGCAGCAGAGGTTCCTGAGGAAGCTTGGAGCCTGCCAGGGGGGGCATTTATACCCAAAACCCACGAGGGCCAGCGCGTGGAGTCACGGGGGTGACACGGGCACAGCAGAGGGGACAATGGGGCTGCTCTGCCCGAGCCAAGCCCTGCAGGAGCTGGGGGCTCACCCCGGCTAAACTGGGGGGCTGATCAGTGGGGAATGAGCCCACATCGCCCCCAAAATTGGGGATCCATCAAACCCCTGCAGGGACTCGACACCCCCCAGCCCGGCAACATCATTTGGGGCAGGCAAAACCTTCAACCCTTCCCATCTGCCTGTCCCCTTGGGTCACCACGGTCACCCCAGGACACTCAGGGCTCCATCTCAGTCCCCTGAGGCAGGACAGACAGAGCAGAATTCAGGATGTGCCCCCAAACTGGCTCAGGGCAGGGGAGACAGGGGAACCTTTCCTTGTACCCCTCAGATGATTCCAAATCGAACCACATCCCTCCAACGGGGGTTTTTCACAGCAGGCACACCTGGGGAAGGAGTGTTGGGGTCATCACACAGGTGGGCACATGGCTGGGGTGTCCTTGTCACCCCGGTGGGGGACACAAACCCAGAACCCAGCCCTAAGGGGAGACCCGTGCAGGCGGGTGACCCCAGGTCTTGTGGCACGGCCGCGTGATGCCATGAAATCACCCATGCCAGGCATGAAATCACCCACCCTGGGCATGAAATCACCCACCCTGGGCATGAAATCGCCCCTCCCGGGCATGCCAGGCTGCTGAGGCTGGGATTGGGGACATCCCCCTGACAGTCCCCTCCCCTCCTCGAGCACATAAACTCGGCGGCAGCGCCGAGCCCGCCCGGCTCCAGCACCGACCATGGGCCTCCTGCAGCTCTGGCTGCCCGTCCTGGCTGCGCTCACAGGCATGGTGGCCCAGGAAGGTAGGGGGGACACCAGGGTGGGGGACAGGAGCTGGATGGTGGCCCAGGAAGGTGGGGGGACACCGAGGTTGGGGACAGGAGCCAGCAGAGGGCAGGTCCAGGGGGACGTGGCAGCAGCTCTCGGATCACTCTCGGCCAGCAGGGCTGGAGGATGCTGGAGCAGGGGACAGCCAGAGAGGGCTGTGGGACACGCCAGCCTGCCAGCATATTGGAAAAATGGCTCCCAATATTCCCAGTTAGATTGTGCCTGGGCCAGTCTGACCCTCGCTGCTGGGCCAAAGGCAGCAACTGCGGTGTATCACCCCAGAGATACCTTGGCTTGCTGGTGGTTGCAGCTGGGCACTGAACAAGTCCAGGCTTGTTAGGAACCCCGTTTACCTCAGGAGGAATGGCTTCAGGCGATGGTGAAGAGAAAAAGGAGAGGATTCTGCTGGAGGGTTTAATGTCCAGAGGTTTATTCCATGGTTACAGAGGTGTGAACATGAGGAACTGCTCCAACAGAATCATCACCGCATGCTCTGATCACCTTTTTAAGCTCAGGGACAGGGGGAGGGGAGGTACAGGTGAGCCACCAACCAGGTGAGAGGGGCAGGGTCTCAGGGGAAGATGACACCCAGTCAGGCCAATGACCTCTGGGCATAGGGGCATCCTTTGAACTTGACCAAGCACACGATGCCTTGCTGGAATGTTGAGCCTGATTGACAGGACTCACTCAGCATGGGGGCAAGGGGAAAGGGAGAGAGGCATAAGCACACCTGGGGGAATGCCCTGGAAGGCCAAAATGGGACATTACAGCACGCCACAACACCAGCACGTCACCTCTGTTGTCCCCAGACCTGTACCGAAAGGTGTTCGTGTTCCGGAAGGATCCCAGCGACGCCTACGTGGTGCTGCAGGCGCAGCTGGAGCAGCCCCTGCGCAACTTCACCGTGTGCCTGCGCTCCTACACCGACCTCAGCCGGCCCCACAGCCTCTTCTCCTACGCCACCAAAGGCCAGGACAACGAGATCCTGCTCTTCAAGCCCAAACCCGAGGAGTACCGCTTCTACGTGGGGGGAAAGTTTGTCACCTTCCGCATCCCCGAGGGCCGCAGGGAGTGGGAGCACGTCTGCGCCAGCTGGGAATCCTCCACGGGCATCGCCGAGTTCTGGCTCAACGGGAAGCCCTGGCCGAGGAAGGGGCTGCAGAGGGGCTACACGGTGGGGGCCACGGCTGCCATCCTGCTGGGACAGGAGCAGGACAGTTTTGGGGGTGGCTTTGACGTCTACAACTCCTTCTCGGGGGAGCTGACCGACGTTTACCTGTGGGACGCGGGGCTGTCGCCGGAGAAGATGCGCGCGGCCTTCCTGTCCCTGCGCCTGCCGCCCGCGCTGCTGGCCTGGAACAGCCTCAGCTACCAGGTCAAGGGAGATGTGGTGGTGAAACAGCGGCTCCGGGAGGTGCTGGGGGCCTGAGGGTTGCGGGTGGCCTCGGTCCCGCTGTTCCCCTCCTCACCCTTGGTCGCTCACACCCGTCTCCCCGGCAGCCAGCACCCCGTCACCTCTACAACCCAACGCGAGGAAGGTCCCTCAGCTGGGGACTGGGTCACTCTGAGTGCCACCAACACCCAGGGCACCCGTTCCCCATCCCACACCCCACAAGCTGCCCCGTGGCCGTCCCTGCACGGGCAGGACACGGATCCAGCGGCTCCAGCGCTGCCCAGCCCCACGCGGAGCCAGGAAGGGGAAGGCTCCTCCCTTGGGGACAGGGGGATTGTCCCCAAAGCCAGTCCCCGCCACGCTCACACGCCATTTCCCAACAGTCCTGGGGCTTGGGGACGAAGGTCAGTGTCACCACCAGTCACTGTCACGCCTCGGAGCGGCTCTGGGTGGCTCTGAGGTCCCCCCTTTCCCACGGTGGTGACAGTGGCCGGTGCCATGGGGCCGCTGTGGCTCTGCCTCCTCATCCTCACCGCGCTCTTCGGTCCCACGGCCCCACAAGGTAGTGGCACGGGGACACCCTGGGGGGCATGGGGACATGCAGGGCGGGTTGTGGGGGCACCCTGAGTGCTCCCAAAGGGCGCAGGGTGCGGGCAAAGGCGGCATGGAGGAACCCACAGGGGCACCCCGAGCGCTGCAAGGGAGGAACGGGCAGGGCGCAGCCTGCAGGAGGGGGCACGATGGCAAAGGGGCACCCTGAGGACAGAAATGGGGGGTTGGCAGGGACTCGACACTCAACACCCCGTGCCACAGCTGGTGGTGGTGGCACCCACGCCGAGTGCTGGATGTCACCTCTGTCGATGTCACCTCCCGCAGACCTGGGCAGCTCGGTGTTCGTGTTCCCCCGAGAGTCCCAAAGCGCCCACGTGCAGGTGACAGCAAAGCTGGAGAAGCCCCTGAACAACTTCACCGTGTGCCTCAAATCCTACACCGACCTCAGCCGGCCCTACAGCCTCTTCTCCTACGCCACCAAACAACAGAGCAACGAGATCCTGCTCTTCAAGCCCAAACCTGGCCAGTACGACTTCAACGTGGGCAACCAGTTCTTGTCCTTCAGGGTGCCTGAAAACCTCGCGGAGGTCGAGCACGTCTGCGTCAGCTGGGAATCCTCCACGGGCATCGTGAGCTTCTGGCTCAACGGGAAGCCCTGGCCCAGGAAGGGGCTGCAGAAAGGATACACGGTGGGAGTGCCAGCATCCATCGTGCTGGGGCAGGACCAGGACAGCTTTGGGGGTGGCTTTGATGCCAAGCAGTCCTTGGTGGGGGAGATTTCATCCGTGTACATGTGGGACGTGGGCATCTCCACCACGGAGGTGGTGTCGGCCCTGTATGACACACCTGGCCAAACCCCCCTTTTTGGCTGGAACAATTTCCCCTACAAGATCGTGGGAGAGGTGTACCTGAAGCCCTGAGGCTGTGGGGGGGTGTCCCCAATCCCTGCTGTGTAACCCCCTCCCCAAAAGCCACCCAACATTGCATAAATGGAGAAATGTGGTTTTAGGGTTCTTGTAGTTTTTAGGGGTGGGGGAGTGGGTTGAGGCCCCCCCAAGGCAAAGCTCTGGGGGTGCAGTCCTGGAGCCCTTGGGGGGTTCAGCCCCATGTCCCTGGGGGGTTCAGCCCCATATACTGATGGGGCACAGCCCCATGTCCTGGGGGATTCAGACCCAGAGCTCTGGGGGTGCAGTCCTGGAGCCTTTGGGGGGGTTCAGCAATGGAGCTCCAGGGGTCCAGCTCTGTATCCCGGGGATTCAGCCCTACAGCCCCATGTGCCACACAGATCTGGAGGGTCCAACCTTGAGTCCCGAGTTGTTCAGTCCTGGAGCTCCTGAGAGTCAGTCCCAGAGCCCCAGGGTGGAAATCCCGTGTCCTGGGGGACTCAGTCCCAGAGCCCTGGGGGGCTCAGCCCCCTGTCCCGGGAGATTCAGCCCCCCCATTCCTGCATTCCCCCAGTCCTGCAGACCCTTGTCCCGGCGGGTTCCAGCTCGCTGTCCCGGAGGTTCAGCCCCGTATCCCGCAGCCCCGCGTCCCGCCGCGGCCCCGCAGCTGCGGGTCTCCCCCTTGTCCCCCCGACACCCACCCGACCTCCCCCGTGTCCCCACTGTCCCCTGTGTCACCGCCGCGCCACCTCCGTCGCTCGCTGCGGCTTCTCCGGGCCCAGCTCCGCCTCAGCTCCGGCCCCGGTCCCCTCAGCTCCGGCCCCAGCTCCGGCCCCGGTCCCCTCAGCTCCGGTCCCGCTCCACCTCAGCTCGGACCCAGCTCCTCTCAGCTCCGGCCTCGCTCTCCCTCAGCTCGGATCCACTCCGTTCCCGCTCCACCTCAGCTCGGACCCAGCTCCGGCCTCGGTCCCCTCAGCTCCGGCCCCGGTCCCCTCAGCTCGGACCCAGCTCCGGCCCCGCTCCCCTCAGCTCGGACCCAGCTCCGGCCCCGCTCCCCTCAGCTCGGACCCAGCTCCGGTCCCGCTCCCCTCAGCTCCGGCCCAGTTCCGCCTCAACTCCGCCTCAATTCCGCCACATCCCGGGCCTGGCTCCGCCTCAGCTCCGCCTCAGCTCGGACCCAACTCCGCCTCAGCTCCGCCTCAGCCCGGGCCCGGCCCGTTCTCGCTCCGCCCCGCGCGGCCTCCCCGGTATGGCGGGGCCGGGGGGACACCGGGGCGGCGGGAACGGAGCGAGGCCGGGGCCCCGGAGCTGCGGCCTGTGGGGACGGGGGGAACCCCGAGCTGGGCCCGGGGCGCTGGACGGGGGTCCCGGGGGGCTGATGAGGTTGGGAGTCTGAATTGGGGCACCCGGTTAAACTCTGCTGATTAGGATGGGTGTGAGGGTCCTGACATGTGGGGCGTCAATTGAGGGGTCTGAATTTGGGATTTGGGGTGCAGGGGAGTTTGGGGTACCCTGGTCATGTTCTCTAGGGTGGGATTTTGGGGTCCCAGGGGTTCTTGACATGGGAGGTCTCAATTGAGGGGTCTGGGGGCTTCATTTGGTGGTCCCAGGAGTCCTCTCAACGGGGTCCAGGAGACTTTGGGGTACCCTGGCCACATTCTCCAGGGTGTGGTTTTGGGGGTTCTGATATAGGGGGTCTGAATTGGGGAGTGTGGGGGTCTTGACCTGGGGGATCCTGGGGACATGGCCATGTTCTGCTGGGGTTTGGTTTTGAGGAACTGGGGGTCCTGATGGGCAAGGTCTGAGCTGGGGGTCTGGGGGCTTTATTTAGGGCTCCCAAGGCTCTTGGCCAGGGGGTTTTGGGGGTGGTATTGGGGCTTCTGGAGGCATGGAGAGGGGATGGTGTTGAGGGGTCTTGGGGGCCTGAGCTGGGGGTCCCATATCCAAAATGGGGGTTCCAGGGGTCCTGACCTGGGGGCTCTGAGGTTCCCCAGAGCAGCAGTGTCCCCTGTCCCCCCCCTCCACAGGCCATGGGTGCATTGGAGCCCCCCAATTTCTCGTGGGTGGTCGAGGGGCGGCTGGCGGGGCTGGCGATGCCGCGGGAACCGGGGCACTACCGGTACCTGCGGGAGCGCGGCGTGCGACACCTGGTGTCCCTGACGGAGCGGGCCCCGCCGCACCACGGCTGCTGTCCCCAAATCCAGCTGCACCGGCTCCGCATCGCCGACTTCACCCCGCCGAGCCCCGAGCAGATCCAGAGCTTCCTGCAGATCGTGGAGGAGGCCAATGGCCGCGGGGAGGTATGGCCGGGGACACCCGGGGGAGGGGACAGCGAGGGGACAACTGTGGGACAACTGTGGGAAGACGCTGGTGGGGCAGCTGGGGGAGAGTGGAGGGGACAATTGGGGTGGTGGCACAGAAGGGAAGACACCAGGAGAGACACCAGGGGAGGGGACACTAGGGAAGACATCTGAGGGAACACTTTGGGACACCTTGAGGAGGTGGCACGTCAGGGTGGGGAACACCTTGAGGGCTGGAGGGGGACCTCAGCAGGGTGACACCTCAGGGAGGAGGGACACCTTGAGGAGGGATGTTTGGAGAGATGGCACCTTGGTGGTGGGGGACATTTTGGAGGGGGTGACACCTTGGGAGATGGGCACCGCTTGAGGAATGACACCTTGGGAGATGGTCACTCCTTCAGGAATGGCACTTTGGGAGGGTGACACCTGGCGGGGAACACACACCTGTGGTAGGGCTGTGACACCTGGTGGCTGTGACATCTCAGGGAGTTGTCACTTCAAGAAGGGACACCTAAGAAGATGCGGGGAGGGGGTGACAGAAGGTGACACCAGGCAGAAATCCCATGTGGGCAGCGCCAAAATGGGCGTCGCCTGTCACTCAGAGGGGCACGTGGGCATCCAGCAGTGCCACCCACAGCTGTGTCCCTGTGCCCAGGCCGTGGCAGTGCACTGCATGCTGGGCCATGGCAGGACTGGCACGCTGCTGGCCTGTTACCTGTGCAAGGAGCAGCACCTGGCAGGGGGCGATGCCATCCGTGAGATCCGGCGCCTCCGGCCCGGCTCCATCGAGACCTCAGAGCAGGAACAGGCCGTGCTCCGCTTCTGCCAGTGCCTGGGGTAGGTGCCACCCTCCTGGGTGGTCCCCTGCCCAATTTGTGGCTCCCAAATGTCCCCAGTCCTCTCTCACTGGTGGCATTTTCCCCTCCACAGCGCTGGCAAGGAGAGCTGAGATCATGGATGGCGTCCATGGAATTGGGCACCTTGAGGTGCCAGGCGTGCCCAGCCCTGTCTGTCACCTCCTGCATTAAAGGACTGGCCTGTGGCTTCTCTCCAGGTCTGGTTTTGGGGTACACGCTGGGGTGATGCTCTGCTGGGCACCCCCAGAGCCGGCTTGGTTGGCAGCTGCATCCTGGGATTTGGGGTCCTGGCTCTGGGTTTGGGGTTCCTCAGGGTTTGGGGTTCCTCAGGGGTCTGGTTCTGAATTCTGGCTTTGAGCTCCCTCGGGGCCCTGAATTTGGGGTCAGTCAGGGTGCCAATTCTGGGGTTGTTCAGGATCCTGGCTCTGGGGTCTCTTGGGTTCCCAGTTCTTGGTTCCTGGCTCTGGATCCTGGCTTTGGGGTTCCTCAGGGTTCTGGTTCTGAACTCTGGCTTTGAGCTCCCTCAGGGCCCTGGGTTTGGGGTCATTCAGGGTCCCAGTTCTGGGGTTTTTCAGGATCCTGGCTCTGGGGTCTTGGGTTTGGAGTTCCTCAGGGTTCTGGTCCTGGATCCCAGCTTTGAGATCCTTCAGGGCCCTGAATTCGGGGTCAGTCAGGGTGCCAATTCTGGGGTTGTTTGGGATCCTGGCTCTGGGGTCTTGGGTTTGGGGTTCCTCAGGGTTCTGGTCCTGTATCCCAGCTTTGAGCTCCCTCAGGGCCCTGAATTTGGGGTCATTTAGGGTCCCAGTTCTGGGGTTGTTCGGGATCCTGGCTCTGGGGTCTCTTGGGTTCCCAGTTCTTGGCTCCTGGCTCTGGATCCTGGCTTTGGGGTTCCTCAGGGTTCTGGTTCTGGATCCTGGCTTTGAGCTCCCTCGGGGCCCTGAATTTGGAGTCAGCCAGGATCCCAGTTCTGGGGTTGTTTGAGATCCTGGCTCTAGGGTCCTGGGTTTGGGGTTCCTCAGGGTTCTGGTTCTGGATCCTGACTTTGAGCTCCCTCAGGGCCCTGAATTTGGGGTCAGTCAGGGTCCCAATTCTGGGGTTGTTTGGGATCCTGGCTCTGGGGTCCCTTGGGCTGGTGGCTCTGGAGTCCTGGGTTTGGGGTTCCTCGGGGTTCTGGTCCTGATTTCTGGCTTTGAGCTCCCTCAGGGCCCTGGGTTTGGGGTCATTCAGGGTCCCAGTTCTGGGGTTGTTCGGGATCCTGGCTCTGGGGTCTCTTGGGTTCCCAGTTCTTGGCTCCTGGCTCTGGATCCTGGCTTTGGGGTTCCTCAGGGTTCTGGTTCTGGATCCTGGCTTTGAGCTCCCTCAGGGCCCTGAATTTGGAGTCAGCCAGGATCCCAGTTCTGGGGTTGTTTGGGATCCTGGCTCTAGGGTCCTGGGTTTGGGGTTCCTCAGGGTTCTGGTTCTGGATCCTGACTTTGAGCTCCCTCAGGGCCCTGAATTTGGGGTCAGTCAGGGTCCCAATTCTGGGGTTGTTTGGGATCCTGGCTCTGGGGTCCCTTGGGCTGGTGGCTCTGGAGTCCTGGGTTTGGGGTTCCTCGGGGTTCTGGTCCTGATTTCTGGCTTTGAGCTCCCTCAGGGCCCTGGGTTTGGGGTCATTCAGGGTCCCAGTTCTGGGGTTGTTCGGGATCCTGGCTCTGGGATTCCTTGGGTTCCCAGCTCTTGGCTCCTGGTTCTGGATCCTGGCTTTGGGGTCCCAGCTCTGTGTCCTGACTCAGGGATTCCTCAGAGTCCTGGTTCCAGGATTTTGAGTCTGGGGTCTCTCAGGGTTGTGGTTCTGGGATCTCTTGGTGTCCCAGCTCTGGGGTCTCTCTGGGTTCTGGCTTTGGGGTCCAACTCTGAGTTCTGGCTCTGGGATCCTTCGGGGTGCTCATTCTGGGGTGTCTCAGGGTCCCAAATCTGGGTCCTGGCTCTGGATTCTGGCTTTGGAATCCTCACTTTGGGGCTTTGGCTTTGGGGTCCCAAATCTGGGTCCTGGCTTTGGGGTTTTGGCTTTGGGGTCCAACTCTGAGTTCTGGCTCTGAGTTCTGGCTTTGGGGTTTTGGCTTTGGGGTCCCAAATCTGGGTCCTGGCTCTGGGTTCTGGCTTTGGGGTCCCAAATGTGGGTCCTGGCTCTGGGTTCTGGCTTTGGACTCCTCACTTTGGGGTTTTGGCTTTGGGGTCCCAAATCTGGGTCCTGGCTCTGGGTTCTGGCTTTGGGGTCCCAAATCTGCGTCCTGGCTCTGGGTTCTGGCTTTGGGGTTTTGGCTTTGGGGTCCCAAATCAGGGTGCTGGCTCTGAGTTCTGACTTTGGGGTCCCAAATCTGGGTTCTGGCTTTAGGTCCTGGCTTTGGGGACTTGCTTTGGGCTCCCAGCTCTGGGTCCTGGCTCTGGGTTCTGGCTTTGGGGTCTTGGCTTTGGGGTCCCAAATCTGGGTCCTGGCTCTGGGTTCTGGCTTTGGTGTTTTGGCTTTGGGGTCTTAGATCTGGGTCCTCGCTCTGAGTTCTGACTTTGGGGTCCCAAATCTGGGTCCTGGCTCTGGGTCCTGGCTTTGGACTCCTCATTTTGGGGCCTTGGCTTTAGGGTCTTAGATCTGGGTCCTGACTTTGGGGTCCCTCAGGGTGCTGTTTTTGGGGTCCCATGGGATCCCAGCTCTGGGGTGGTTCTGGCTCTGGGGTCCTTCAGGGCCCACGAGCAGCCCCCCCAGCGCTGTCACCCGCCGGTGCCCCGATGCCACGTGGAGGGTGACAAGCGTGTCAGCGCCCAGGGGCCGAGCCGGGACGTTGGTGCTTAAAGTGTAGCTTAGCCGGAATTGAGGCATCTCCATCCAAAAATCCAATCCTGGAAATCTCTTCTCAGCTGCTCCTAACCTTGGTGGCATTTAAATCCTGGTTGGAAGCAGTGTCACCGTCCCCGTTTCCGGGCGGGTGGCACATGGCGCGGGCACAACGGGGGCCAGCGCCTCAACCAGCAGCTCCACAGTCCCCAAAAGTTCCTTTGGATTGCCACAATGTCACCATTCTCCTTTGGGGACAAGGTGCCAGGGTGGTGACACTGGCGTGGTGACATTGGCGTGGTGACACCGGGCACTGCTGGCAATCCAGCTGTGCCCTGCCCAGATGTGCCCAGAATTTGTGGGGTCACTCCAAAACTCTGGGGCCACCCAGCTGGCCCTGGTGGCCCACGGTGGGGTTTTGGGGACACCAGTGTCCCCAAGATGATGCCACAGCGAGGCCACACGTATGGGGGGCACATAGCCAGGGCACAGCCAGTTTGGGGTGCCCATCCCTGCATGGGGACCAGCACGGGGACAATGGGGACGCAGTGGGGACAATGTGGCTGTGATGGGGACAATGTAGCCGTGATGGGGACACTGTGGCCACGGTGGCAGTGCTGGATAGTGATCCCAGCCTAAGCTCACATACCCAGGGCACAGCCAGTTTGGGGTGTCCATCCCTGCGTGGGGACCAGCACGGGGACAATGGGGACACTGGGGACACGATGGGGACAATGTGGCCGTGATGGGGACGCCGTGGCCGCGGTGGCAGTGCCGGACAGCGATGCCCAGCCTAAGCTCACATGGGGGGCACATACCCAGGGCACAGCCAGTTTGGGGTGCCCATCCCTGCCTGTGTGGGGACCAGCATGGGGACAATGGGGACATGATGGGGACAATGTGGCCGTGATGGGGACAATGTGTCTGTGATGGGGACACCATGGCCGCGGTGGCAGTGCCGCACAGTGATGCCCAGCCTAAGCTCACATGGGGGGCACATACCCAGGGCACAGCCAGTTTGGGGTGCCCATCCCTGCGTGGGGACCAGCACGGGGACAATGGGGACACGATGGGGACAATGTGGCTGTGATGGGGACAATGTGGCTGTGATGGGGACACCATGGCCGCGGTGGCAGTGCCGGGCAGCGATGCCCAGCCTAAGCTCACATGGGCCGGAGCGGCCCAAAGCTGCTTACAGCAGAATTATTGCCCTTAACCCCGCTGACTCCACGCTGTCCTCAGAGTCCCCCGGGCTCAGGGGGCCAGGCCGGGCCAGGGGGGGCTCCAAGGACCCCCCACCCACTCCAAGGAGGGCTGGGCTGGGGGGGCATCGCCCCAGTGTCCCTCCCGGGGTGCCCATGTGGCCGGGCCGGTGTCACACGTGCGGGGTTTGCCGGTCCCTCGATGCTGGCTCTGAGCCGGGGACACAGCCAGGATGTCCCCTCTGTGTCCCCTCCTGTCCCCCCCCTCACCCAGGCTGGCGAGTGGCCCAGCTCCGGCTCAGCCCATGGGATGGGGACATGGCACCGTGTGGGGACACATTTAGGGTGGGATTAGAGAGAGGGAGATGGGATGGGGAAGGGTGAGCAGGGAGCGCTGGGACAGAGGGACACACAGAGGGGACATAGGGCTGGGCTTGCTTGTCACAGCCCTCAGTGCCACCCACCTGTCCCTGTGTCCCACCCAAACGCCACCCACGTGTCCTGGCCGTGTCCCATCCATGTGTCCCATCCATGTCCCACCCGTGTGTCCCCTCGTTGACCCACCACAGTCCCACCCCTGTGTCCCATCTGTGTCCCCTGGTCCCACCTCTGTCCCAGGAGTGTTTTTCCTGCGTGTCCTGCCCCTCTGTCCCACTCATATCCCATGTGTGTCCCCTCCATGGTCCTGCCTGTGTGTCTCACCCGTGTGTCACCCCTCGTGTCCCACTCTGTGTCCCACGTGTGTCCCACCCATGTGTCACCCCAGTGTACTCTTCATGACCCCTCGTGTCCCACCCTCTGTCCCACCCATGTGTCCCACTCGTGTCCTCCCTCTAGGTGCCCCTCCTTTAAGCCCCCTGTGCTTTCCCCGCTCCCACCCGTGATCCCCCATGTGTCCCCCCATGTCCCCCTCGCTTTCCCCCCCATATCCCCCTCCGTGTCACCCCACACGCCCCCCGCTCCCCTTCCCCTCTCAGGGCACTACATTTCCCAGCATGCCTCGCTCCCCGCTGCCTCGCTCCGCCATTGGCCGCCTCCAGAGGCGCTCAGCGGCGTCTCCTGATTGGCTGTCGCCGCGGCAACGGGCGGCGGGGGGCGTGGCCTGGGCGGCCCCTCCCGCCGTCGCGGGTTTGTTTGCGGCCGCCCGGCGGCGGCGGCCGGAGCCGAGCGGACCCGGACGGACCCGAACCGAGCCGGAAAGAGCCGAAAGCAGGCGGGAAGAGCCGAGCGCAGCCGAGGGCGGCCGGCCGGGCATGAGGAGCGGCGGGACGCGGAGCCCCCCGCGCCCCCCGCCCGGGGCCGGTGCCCCCGGGGCTGCCCGGCCGAGCCCGCCGGTCCGCGGGCCCCGGTGACGCCGCGGGAGCCGCCGCAGGGGGGGCCTGGGCTATGCGGTGGTGGCTGCGCGCCGCCGTCCTCAGCCTGCTCGCCGGAGCCGGGGGTGAGGGACCGTCCCGGGGAGCGGCGGGGGGGGAGGCGGCGGGGCCGGTCTGGCCGGTACCGGGCCGCGGGGCTCGGGGGCGGGGAAAGGGTCCCGGTGTGTTCCGGTGTGTTCCGGTATGTCTCGGTGTGTCCCGGCGGGACCGGTCTGTCTAGTGCCGGGTTCCGGGAAAGCGGGAGGAGGCGGGGGACAGCTGGGGACAGCGGGGGCGGGAGGAAGGTCCCGGTGTGTCCCGGTGTGTCCCGGTGGCATTGGTTTGGTTGGTCCCGGAGAGGCGGGGGCGGGAGGTTGCGTGGGCAGGGGAAGGGTCCCGCTGTGTCCCGGTGTGTCCCGTGCCGTCCCGCCCCCATCCCGGTTCATCCCGGTGTGTCCCGCTTCATCCCGGTGCCGGTCCCGCAGGCAGCGGCCGGAGCGAGCCCCGGGCCGTGGTGGGGCGCGTCGGGGGCAGCGCGGTGCTGGGCTGCGGGCTCCTGGGCGCACACGAGGCGCGCCCGCCGCTCTACGTGATCGAGTGGGTCCGCTTCGGCTTCGTCCTCCCCATCTTCATCAAGTTCGGCCTCTACTCGCCGCGCGTGGACCCCGAGTACGCGGGTGAGTGACGGGCGAGGGGTTCCCGGGACCCCCGTGGGCTGCCCGGTGTCTCTACTCGCTGTGGTTCGGTCAAACCGGGTGCTGCTGGTGTTAGACCACCTTAAACCCACTCCTGAAAAAGTGGGGGGCTCTTTCGGGGGTCCCTGCAGCAGGTGAGTGCCAATCCCCATGCCCAGGGATGGCAGCAGGGATTGAGGTGGCAGAGGGGATGCAGATCCAGAGGGTGAAATCTTGGAGAAGCCCCCCAAACCAAACCAAACCAAACCAAACGCACCCCATGTGGGCATCTCCCGCAGGGTGGCACGGCCGAGCCCTCCCGGTGCCACCGGGGTGCCCCGGGGGCTGCGGGCGCTGTCCCGGCCCGTGCGGGTCGCCTGAAGGTTGAGGCTGGGGAGGGGATTTCGGGGGAGCTGCTAATTGGAGCAAAGCTGGGCCGGGGACGGGCTGGGCGTGGGAGGGGGATATTCGCTGCTTTAGCGGGTATTTAAAGGGAGCGGTGGCAGAGCCCGAGGAATCCCAGCGAGACGATCCCTGCGAGCACGAGGGGAAAACCACAAGAGTGTCCCCTGGGCATGGGGAGGGATGGCAGCCCAAAACCCCCCGACTTTCTGTGCCAAAATCCGTGCTCCGACCTTTCCTCGGGGCGGCTGGATCGTGCCAGGATCACAACCCAAACCCTGCTGCCAAAATGATCCCTTCCCTAAAAATCCCCTCGGCTGGCACGCCCACATGGGTGCAGATTTTTGGGGGATGCTTTCAGCACCTCCGCCTTGGCTTTGGGGACCAGCGGTGACAAGGAACGCCCCGGGCAGGACGAGGCACCTGCTCTGCCGGTGCCGGGCTCCTGTTACCTGAGCGCCGCGGGGCCCCGGGGCTGCCGCGGCTCCGGTTACCCGGGAAGGGGCTGGCAGTGCCCTCCCCCGTGTCGCCGAGGGCTGCGGGAGCAGATTGGAATCAGCGCTGGGGGGAAGGGGCCGGAGGCTGGAATGAGGGCGAGCTGGGTGGGTGGGCAAGGGGGGCTGGCGGCCGTCGCCATGGCAGCGGGGCCGCGGCTTCTTCTTGTTTTCCATCGGCCGGCGAGGGCAGGGCAGGGAGAGGTGGGTGCAGGGCGATGCCAGCCCCTTCTCTCCGCCGCTTGCCAGGTGGATCGGATCGGGTGGCGCCGCTGCTGTCACCGGTGTCACTCCCGGGGACATCGGGGAGGGGGTCCTGGGGACAGGGTGGGTGCAGCTCCTCCTGTGGTGGGATGGGGTCGGCTCTCCGCTGCGTGCCACCGCCACCCGCGGTGACACCAACCACTGTCCCCTGCCCTAGGAGAGGGTCGGTGGGCTCTGGGCTGGCTCTGGCCGCGTGGCGGGGCCCGCAGCCCCCTTTGTGTCCCCTCCCTGTCCTTTGTGTCCCTCTGAATGTCGGTTGCCAAGCGCGGGGGGATGCTGGGCCGCGGGGTTTTGTTTTTTGCAGGGCGGTGGAGGAGGAGGAGGAGGAGGAGGAGGGGGCTGGGGCCGGCACAGGGGGATTAGGGGGAGGCTCAGGGGCGTCCCCAGACCGCTCTGATCCCTTCCAAAGGGACCTTTGTTCGGGAGCCGGCTGCTCCCGCCGCGCCTGGGGCTGGGGGCTGGCAGCTGCTGGGGCTTCCCAGAGCTTCTGAGAGCTTCCCAGAGCTTCTGAGAGGTTCCCAGAGCTTCTGAGAGCTTCCCAAAGCTTCTGAGAGCTTCCCGGAGCTGTCCCAGAGGTTCCCAAAGCTTCTGAGAGCTGTCCCAGAGCTTCCCAGAGCTTCCCAGAGCTTCCCAGAGCTGTCCCAGAGCTGTCCCAGAGGTTCCCAGAGCTTCTGAGAGCTGTCCCAGAGCTTCTGAGAGCTGTCCCAGAGCTTCCCAGAGCTGTCCCAGAGCTGTCCCAGAGGTTCCCAAAGCTTCTGAGAGCTGTCCCAGAGCTTCCCAGAGCTTCCCAAAGCTTCCCAGAGCTTCCCAGAGCTGTCCCAAAGCTTCCCAGAGCTGTCCCAGAGCTTCCCAAAGCTTCCCAGAGCTGTCCCAAAGCTTCTGAGAGCTTCCCAAAGCTTCCCAGAGCTTCCCAAATCTTCTGAGAGCTGTCCCAGAGCTGTCCCAAATGTTCCCAGAGCTTCCCAGAGCTCCCTGAAGCTTCCCAGAGCTGTCCCAGAGCTTCCCAAAGCTTCTGAGAGCTGTCCCAGAGCTGTCCCAAAGCTTCCCAGAGCTGTCCCAGAGCTTCCCAGAGCTGTCCCAAAGCTTTCCAGAGCTTCCCAAAGCTTCTGAGAGCTTCCCGGAGCTGTCCCAGAGCTTCCCAAAGCTCCCTGAAGCTCCCCAGAGCTGTCCCAGTTCCCAGGGCCAGGCGTGGCAGCCAGATGTGGGGTGAAGGCTGGCAGACCCCTGGTCCCCACAGCTGTGGGGTGAAGGCACAGGGGTGGGAGGGAAAGGTTTGCCCGTGTTTGCGCGCGGGGTTGGCACGGCTCAGGGCGGATCTCGGTGCCCAAACCCGCCTGCCCGGCTCCTGCCGCTCCTCCTCATCCTCATCATCCTTGCCGGGCTCGTCTGGCGGGACACGGAATCCCAACAGCGGTGCCAGCCGAGGCTCCGGTGCCTCGGGCACGGCGTGGGCACCGTTGGTGACAGCGGGTGGAGCCGCCAGCGGGGGCTGCCCAAAACTTCCCGTGTCGGGAACCCCTCGGGAAGCGGCAGCTCCTGGGATGCCGATGGGGCATCGTGGGCTGCTCCCGTGCCGTGTCCCTGCCGTGGTGTCGCGGGAGCGAGGTCACCTGGCACGGCCCGGGGGTGCCCGGGGTGGCAGTGCCAAGGCAAGGGGTGCCGGGGTGGCAGGGAAGGATGGATGCCCAGGATGGATGCCCATGGAAGGGGGTGCTCCGGACAGTGGGTGCCCCGGGAAGGGGATGGCCAGGATGGTGGGTGCCCCAGACAGGGGATGCCCAGGGTGGTGGGTGCCCAGGATGGTGGGTGCCCCAGACAGGGGATGCTCAGGGAAGGGGATGCCCAGGACAGTGAGTGCCCGAGGAATGGGATGCCCAGGATGGTGTGTGCCCCAGACAGGGGATGCCCGGGATGGTGGGTGCCCCAGACAGGGAATGCTCAGGATGATGGGTGCCCCAGACAGGGGATGCCCAGGATGGTGAATGCCCAGACAGGGGATGCCCAGGATGGTGGGTGCCCCAGACAGGGGATGCCCAGGATGGTGAATGCCCAGACAGGGAATGCCCAGGATGGTGTGTGCCCCAGACAGGGGATGCCCAGGATGGTGTGTGCCCCAGACAGGGGATGCCTGGGATGGTGTGTGCCCCAGACAGGGAATGCTCAGGATGGTGGGTGCCCCAGACAGGGAATGCCCAGGATGGTGAATGCCCAGACAGGGGGTGCCCCAGACAGAGGATGCCTGGGATGGTGGGTGCCTGGAGATGGGGATGCCCTGGATGATGGGTGCCTCGGACAGGGGATGCCCAGGACAGTGTGTGCTCAGAGAAAGGGATGCCCGGGACAGGGGGTGCCCCAGACAGGGAGTGCCCAGGATGGTGGGCGCCCCAGAGAGGGGATGCCCAGGACAGGAGGTGCCCTAGACAGAGGATGCCCAGGATGGTTTGTGCTCAGAGATGGGGATGCCCAGGATGGTGGGTACCCAGAGATGGGGATGCCCAGGATGGTTTGTGCCCAGAGATGGGGATGCCCAGGATGGTTTGTGCTCAGAGAAAGGGATGCCCAGGATGGTGGGTACCCCAGACAGGGGGTGCCCAGGATGGTTTGTGCCCAGAGAAAGGGATGCCCAGGATGGTGGGTGCCTCGGACAGGGGATGCCCAGGATGGTTTGTGCTCAGAGAAAGGGATGCCCAGGATGGTGGGTACCCCAGACAGGGGGTGCCCAGGATGGTTTGTGGCCAGAGAAAGGGATGCCCAGGATGGTTTGTGCTCAGAGAAAGGGATGCCCAGGATGGGTGGGTGCCTCGGACAGGGGGTGCCCCAGACAGGGGATGCCCAGGATGGTTTGTGCCCAGAGATGGGGATGCCCAGGATGGTGGGTACCCCAGACAGGGGGTGCCCAGGATGGTTTGTGCCCAGAGAAAGAGATGCCCAGGATGGTGGGTACCCCAGACAGGGGGTGCCCGGGATGGTGAGTGCCCAGAGATGGGGATGCCCAGGATGGTGGGTGCCCCAGACAGGGGGTGCCCCAGACAGGGGGTGCCAGTGCGTTCATTGGGGGCCGCTGGCCGCTGGGCTGAGCCAATTGCCCACTGCACCCTGAGCCGATTATGGCTCTGATAATAGCCCGGGGGATTAACGGGCTGCGCTCGCTCTCGCTGCGGGCCCTCATCCCTCTGCTCATCAAAGAGGCCGCGGGGCTGCGGCTGCTGCGGGGCGAGCACCCCCCGGCCCGGGGGAGCCCCGGTCACCGTGTCCCCCCTCCCCGGGACCCCACGGGCTTGGGGAGCCCCGGTCACCGTGTCCCCCCCGGGGAGCCCCAGTCACCGTGTCCCCCTCCGGGACCCCACGGCCTGGGGGAGCCCCGGTCACCGTGTCCTCCCCGGGACCCCACGGCTTGGGGGAGCCCCGGTCACCGTGTCCCCCCCGGGGACCCCACGGCCTGGGGGAGCCCCGGTCACCATGTCCCCCCCCGGGAGCCCCGGTCACCGTGTCCCCCCCGGGACCCCACGGCCTGCGGGAGCTCCGGTCACCGTGTCCCCCCCGGGAGCCCCGGTCACCGTGTCCTCCCCGAGACCCCACGGCCTGGGGGAGCCCCACCGTGACCGGGGCTGAGCAGGGTGAGAGCGCCGGGGGAGCTGCCAGGGGGAGGGAAAATCCTCGGGAAGGGGGAAAAGGGGTCGTGGGAGTGATGCTCCAAGTGCGTGGACCCGCCGTGCTGGGGGACCCCGCCGAGGGTGACAGAGCCATTGTCGCCTCCTCTGCGGTGTCACCCGTGTGTGTGTGGAGTGCTGAATGTCGCTGGGAGCCACCGCCGTGCCCAGCCCCACGCGGTGGCAGCGTGGGCGAGCGCCCTGGGGAGGGGGTGACCCGAGAGAGGGGTGTCCCCAGAGGGGGTGACCCGGTAAGGGGGTGACCTGGAAAAAGGGTGACCTGAGAGAGGGCTGGCCCCAGGGAAGGGGTGACCCGAGAGAAGGGTGACCCGAGAGAGGGGTGTCCCCAGAGGGGGTGGCCCCAGGGAGGCGGTGACTCCGTAAGAGGGTGGCCCGGGAGAGGGTGTGACCTGGAAAAAGGGTGACCTGAGAGAGGGGTGGCCCCAGGGAGGGGGTGACCCGAGAGAGGGCTGACCTGGCAAAAGGGGGTGACCTGAGAGAGGGGGTGACCTAGCAGAGGGGTGGCCCGGGAGAGGGGTGGCCCCAGGGAGGGGGTGACCCGGGAGGGGGTGGCCCCAGGAAGGGGGTGACCTGCCAGAGGGTTGTCCCCAGAGAGGGGGTGGCCCCAGGAAGGGGGTGACCCGAGAGAGGGGGTGGCCCCAGAGGGGGTGGCCCGAGGAGGGCGTGACCCGGGGATAGAGTAGCCCCATGGAGGAGGTGACCTGGCAAAGGGGTGGCCCCGGGGAAGAGGTGACCCGGGAGAGGGGGTGACCCCAGAAGGGGTGACCTGGAGAGGGGGTGACCCGGGAGAGGGTGGCCCCTGGAAGGGGGTGACCTGGTAAAAGGGTGGCCCCAGGGAAGGGGTGACCATGGGGAGGTGGTGGCCCCAGGAAGGGCGTGACTCAGGTGAGGGGGTGACCATGGGGAGGGGTGGCCCCAGGGAGTGGGTGACCCGGCAAAGGGGTGGCCCCGGGGAGGGTGTGACCCGGCAGAGGGGTGTCCCCAGAGGGGGTGGCCCCAGGAAGGGTGTGACTCGGGTGAGGGGGTGACCATGGGGAGGGGTGGCCCCAGGGGGGTGGTGGCCCGGGGCCGTGGCTGTCCCTGAGCCGCTGCCGGTGGCACAGGTCGTGTGCGGCTGGAGGAGGGCGCCTCGCTGCGCCTGGACCTGCTGCGCGCCGAGGACCAGGGCTGGTACGAGTGCCGGGTGCTCTTCCTCGACCGCCACAGCACCGACGCCGACTTCCAGAACGGCACCTGGATCCACCTCACCGTCAACGGTACCGGCCCGTGCCACCCTCGGCTGCTCCGCCCGCGTCTCCCGGGGCTGCCGCTGGAGTTGAGGCAGATGTGAGGGTGAGGGTTTGCATCTGGATTTGCCTTCCAGCGCCTCCCACCTTCCTGGAGACCCCTCCTGCGTTCGTGGAGGTGCGGGACCAGGCTGCGCTGAGCCTCACCTGCAGGGCTGTGGGCAACCCCCAGCCTGTTGTCACCTGGAAGAGGAGTGACCTGCCTGTCCAGAGCGGGGACACGGTGCAGGTGAGTATTGGAAAATTGGCTCCCAATATTCCCAGCTAGATTGTGCCTGGGCCAGTCTGACCCTCGCTGCTGGGCCAAAGGCAGCAACTGCGGTGTATCACCCCAGAGATACCTTGGCTTGCTGGTGGTTGCAGCTGGGCACTGAACAAGTCCAGGCTTGTTAGGAGCCCCGTTTACCTCAGGAGGAATGGCTTCAGGCGATGGTGAAGAGAAAAAATATTGGGAAAAAAGGCTCCCAATATTCCCAGTTAGATTGTGCCTGGGCCGGTCTGACCCTCGCTGCTGGGCCAAAGGCAGCAACTGTGGTGTATCACCCCAGAGATACCTTGGCTTGCTGGTGGTTGCAGCTGGGCACTGAACAAGTCCAGGCTTGTTAGGAACCCCGTTTACCTCAGGAGGAATAGCTTCAGGCGATGGTGAAGAGAAAAAGGAGAGGATTCTGCTGGAGGGTTTAATGTGCAGAGGTTTATTCCATGGTTACAGAGGTCTGAACGTGAGCAACTGCTCCAACAGAATTCTGGCCGCATGCTCTGATTGCCTTTTTAAGCTCAGGGACAGGGGGAGGGGAGGTACAGGTGAGCCACCAACCAGGTGAGAGGGGCAGGGTCTCAGGGGAAGATGACACCCAGACAGGCCAATGACCTCTGGGCATAGGGGCATCCTTTGAACTTGACCAAGCACACGACGCCTTGCTGGAATGTTCAGCCTGATTGACAGGACTCACTCAGCATGGGGGCAAGGGGGAAGGGAGAGAGGCACAGGCACACCTGGGGGAATGACCTGGAAGGCCAAAATGGGACATTACAGCACACCACAACAGGTGAGGGTGACAACGCCCTCCGTGGGGTGTGCCCAGGCTCTGCTGCCCATCCCCAGCGCGGTGGCACCACCCGGTTCACGGGGCACGTTGCCCGTCCCTCGGTGCCGTTGCAGGTGAGCAACGGGACGCTGAGCATCGCCACCGTGGAGCGTGCCAGCGCGGGCACCTACACGTGCCACGCCTCCAGCAAGGAGGGCACCGTCACCCACACCACCCGTGTGCTCGTGCAGGGTAAGGACAGGCGGTGCCCAGGGAGCCGTGGCACGGTCGGTTTTGGGAGCAGCTGGGGCTGTCCCCATGTGCCCAGCCCTCAGTGCCGCTCTGCCTCGCACCCCAGGGCCACCCATCATCGTGGTGCCACCCCAGAACGTCACTGTCAACATCTCCCAAGATGCCTTTTTGGCGTGCCAGGCTGAGGCGTACCCAGGGAACCTCACCTACACCTGGTTCCAGGGCAGCAGCAACGTCTTCCACCTCAGGTACGAGATGGCACCGGGGGCTGCTGTGCCACCAAACGCGTGCCAGGGACAGGCTGGGGACAAATCCATCACCCCAGGGCAGCTGTGCCACTCCCAGCTGTGCCACTCCCAGCTGTGCCATCCCTTCCCAGCCACCTCCAGGCTCGGGTCCGTGTCCTGGTGGACGGGAGCCTCCTGCTGCAGCGAACGACGCCGGACGACGCTGGCAAATACACCTGCACCCCCAGCAACGGGCTCTGGAAGCCACCTTCAGCCTCAGCCTTCGTCACGGTGCTCTGTAAGACCCCCTCCCGCCCCCCCCAGGCCGTCGGGAGCCCCGCTGTGGGGGCTGTGGTGGGAACAGGGGTGCCCCGTGGGGACCCCAGCCCCGTGTGTGCCCGCAGACCCAGCGCAGGTGACCACCATGCTGCCGGAGACTCACCTGCCCAAGGGCATGAGGGGCGTGATCCGCTGTCCCTGCAGGGCCAACCCGCCCCTGCTCTCCGTCACATGGACCAGGGACGGGCGCCCGCTGGAGCTCGACAAGGTAGGGCCGCTCCCAAATCCCTCCTGCTCACCCATTCCCCAGTCCCAGCTCCTTCCCAAATCCCTCCTGCTCACCCATTCCCCTCTCCCAGCTCCTTCCTCCTCACCCATTTCCCTCTTCCACCATCCTTCCCCCCTTCCCAAATCCCTCTTTCTCACCCATTCCCCTCTCCCAGCTCATTCCCACCATCCCAAATCCCTCCTATGGCCACTCCTACCACCCTTCCCACCATCCCAAATCCCTCCTGCTCACCCATTTCCCTCTCCCAGCTCCTTCCCATCATCCCAAATCCCTCCTGCTCATCCATACCTCTTTCCCAGCTCCTTCCCAAATCCCATCTCCTCCTCCATTCCCCTCTCCCAGCTCCTTCCCAAACCCTCTTCTGCTCACCCATTCCCCACTCCCAGCTCCTTCCCCCCCTCCCCAAATCCCTCCTACGGCCACTCCCACCACCCTTCCCACCATCCCAAATCCCTCCTGCTCACCCATTCCCCACTCCCAGCTCCTTCCCCCCCTCCCCAAATCCCTCCTACGGCCACTCCCACCACCCTTCCCACCTTCCCAAATCCCTCCTCCTCCTCCTCTCCCAGCTCCCCGGCTGGTCCGTCCGTGCCGACGGCTCCATCGTCATCGCCACGGGCAACGACGACGCGCTGGGGCTGTACCGCTGCACGCCCTACAACAGCTACGGCACCGCCGGCGAGTCCCAGCCCACGCGGGTCCTGCTGAAGGTGAGGAGCCCCCCCGGGGTCCCCTCCTGGCTCTGCACCCCTTGCCAAGCCCCCCTCAAACTGCCCCCTCTGCTTTGCAGGACCCTCCTGCCTTCACGGTGCGGCCCAAGGAGGAATATTTCCAGGAGGTGGGCCGGGAGCTGGTGATTCCCTGCGTGGCTCAAGGGGATCCCCCACCCACCATCACCTGGGTGAAGGTAGGGGGTGCTGGTTTGGGGGGTCAGCTGAGCCCCCCCTCCAGGGACAGAGGTTGTTTTTGGCCCTCCAGGGTATCGTTTCTGGAGCAGTGTCTTTGTCCCTACATCACTCCTGGGGCAGTGTCCTTTTTCCTACATCACTCCTGGGGTTGTGTCCCTCCCATCCCAAACTGGAGTCCCATCACATGGTTCTTGAAGGGTTTGAGGTCACTTTGCTTGGTTGTGCTTTAAAACAGTGACCAAACTCTGCCCCATGGCCTCCAAACCAGCCCCAGGGTGGTGGGCCCTGTCCCAATTTTCAAGTCCCCTTGTCCCCAGTGTGGCAGTGTCACAGCCCCCGTCCGTGCCCCCATCAGCATGTCCATGCCCCACAGGTGGGCAGCGTGGGCAAGGGCAGTGCCCAGGTGGATGGCAACAGCAGCCTCGTCCTCCACCCCCTCATCAAGGAGCAGCACGGAGTCTGGGAATGCACGGCCACCAACCAGGTGGCCAGTGTCACCACTGCCACCTCTGTCCACGTACTGGGTGAGCTGCCTGTCACTGGGGTGGTCCCTGGGGTGCTGCAAAGGGTGGTCCAAGCCCCGCAGCGTGACCCTGCTGCCCGCCAGGTACCAGTCCCCACGCTGTCACCAACGTCTCCGTGCTCCCGCTGCTGCTGGCAGCCAACATCTCCTGGGAGCCAGGCTTTGATGGAGGCTTCTTCCAGAGGTTCAGCGTCTGGTACACCCCTCTGTGAGTGCCCACCCCTGCTGTGTGCCCCCCTAGGGAGCACAGCTCCCTCTCACAGCTCCCTGCTGTCCCCAGGGTGAGGTACCCACCGCGGGCACACCACGACTGGGTGTCGCTGTCGGTGCCAGCTGGGGCTCAGCACCTTCTGGTGGAGAACCTGCAGCCAGACACCAGTTACCAGTTCAGCGTCCTGGCCCAGAACAAGCTGGGCAGTGGCCCCTTCAGCCAGATCGTCACCTCCGTGCCCAGGGGTAAGGGCAGCTCCCCGGAAACAAAACACCCCCTGTGCCCACCCGGTGCCAACCTCTGCTGGCTCCCCAAGGCATCCCAGTGACCACAGTGCCTCCGGAGCCACCGGCCATGACCGTGCACGTCTTCCTGTCGCCACCCCGGGCTCTGACTGCCAACGAGACGGTGAGGGGGGTCCTGCTGCGCTGGGAGCCCCCTGCCCGTGCCTCGGTGGCCCTGAGCGGGTACGCGCTGGAGCTGCGGCAGGACAAGGGCGGCTGGGAGGTGCTGGAGCGCTCCATCCCCGGCACTGACACCCAGGTGCTGGTGCCAGGGCTCATCAAGGTGAGGTTTAGGGCCGGGTTGAGGGCTGGGTGGTGGCTGTGGCAGCGTGGCTCACGGCTCTGTGTCCTCCTTGTCCCTCCTCAGGACGCCTTCTATGAGTTCCGCCTGGTGGCCTTTGCTGGCAGCTACATCAGCGACCCCAGCAACACGGTGAACGTGTCCACGGCAGGTGAGGCTGGGCTGCCACGTGGGGAGAGGAACCTGAGGTGGGAAACATCCAAATAATTCCCAAAGGAGAGCCCCCTTCCATGCTGCTCACACCCCTCTGTCCCTGCTGCTAAACTGGGGGCACGGACAGAGCAGGACCCCCAAGGCTGAAGCTGGGGCAGCAACCAGAGTGGCTTCAGCCTCAGGGACCAGAGTATCTCCTCATCCTCACATGGTGCCCATGGCAGGGGGCAGAGCAGCCCTGGTGGGTCAGGAGCTGAGACTTTGCTGTGTCCCCGTGATGGTGGTGACACATGGGGAGGGCTGCCACGCCATGCTCCTCCACATCCCATTCCCTCCCTATCCCACTCCTGTCATGCCACATCTCTGGCTTTCATTCCCCCAGAATCCTGCTGCCTCTCATCCCATTCCTGGCCGTGCCACACTCTCCTCCCTCTCCATCCCTCTCCCTCCCTGTCCCACTCCTGGCTGATGGGATGCCCTGTGTGTGGCAGGGGGCACAGGTCCCCAAAAGGGCAGAGCAGCCCTGGTGGGGCAAGAGCTGAGTCTTTGCTGTGTCCCCATGGTCCTGGTGACACCAGGGAGTTGTGTCCCCACGATGCGGTGACACCAGGGCACTGTGCCAGCCTGATGGGATGCCCTGTGTGTGGCAGGGGGCACAGATCAGCCCTGGTGGGGCAAGAGCTGAGCCCCCCATGATGCTGGTGACACCAGGGCACTGTGCCTGCCTGATGGGGTGCCCTGTGTGTGGCAGGGGGCACAGGACCCCCCCCAAGGGCAGAGAGCTCTGATAGGGCAAGAGCTGAGTCTTTGCTGTGTCCCCATCATGTGGTGACACCAGGGAGTTGTGTCCCCACGATGCGGTGACACCAGGGCACTGTGCCAGCCTGATGGGGTGCCCTGTGTGTGGCAGGGGGCACAAGACCCCCCAAGGGCAGAGCAGCCCTGGTGGGTCAGGAGCTGAGCCCTTACTGTGTCCCCATGGTCCTGGTGACACCAGGGAGTTGTGTCCCCACGATGCAGTGACACCAGGGCACTGTGCCAGCCTGATGGGGTGCCCTGTGTGTGGCAGGGATGGAGGTGTACCCGTCCCGCACGCAGCTGCCGGAGCTGCTGCCACAGCCGGTGCTGGCAGGGGTCATTGGTGGCATCTGCTTCCTCAGCGTGGCCGTCATCTTCAGCACCATGGCCGCCTGCATCATGAACCGGCGCCGCGCCGCGCGCGTCCGCAAGCGCCGCCAAGGTACCGGGGACAGGGGACAAGGGGACAAGGGGACAAGGGGACAGGGGGACAGGCCAGCCTGGGTGGGGACCGAGTGGGTGCTGCTGTCTCCTCCTCCTCCTCCTCATCACGTTTTTGAGTTGCTCGCCGTGTGATCCCCCTGTGTTCTCATGGCCTTCCAGATCCACCACTCGTCTTCTCCCCCAGCAAGAAGCTTCCACCTCCACAGTAAGTCACGCCATTGCCACGCTCCCTGCTTGTCCTGCCGTGTCACTGCCATGGCACCCTCCCTGTCCTGCTCCCACCATCCCATCCCCTCCCTGTCCTGCTCCCACCATCCCATCCCCTCCCTGTCCTGCTCCCACCATGCCACACTCCCTGTCCTACTCTCACCATGCCACACTCCCTCCCTGTCCTGCTCCCACCATGCCACACTCCCTCCCTGTCCTGCTCCCACCATGCCACACTCCCTCCCTGTCCTGCTCCCACCATGCCACACTCCCTCCCTGTCCCATTCCCACCATGCCACACTCCCTCCCTGTCCCATTCCCACCATCCCATCCCCTCCCTGTCCCATTCCCACCATGCCACACTCCCTCCCTGTCCCATTCCCACCATGCCACACTCCCTCCCTGTCCTGCTCCCACCATCCCATACTCCCTCCCTGTCCCATTCCCACCATGCCACATTCCCCCCATGTCCTGCCATGTCACTGCCATGCTCCCTCCATCCCACTCCCTGTCCTGATCCTACCATGCCACATTCCTGCCATGCCATGCCATGCCACACTCCCTGTCCCTCTCTTGCCACGCCATGCTCCTCCACATCCCCTTCCCTCCCTACCCCACTCCTGCCGTGTCACACCTTTGGCTCCCACTCCCCCAAATCCTGCTGCCTCTCATCCCACTCCTGGCCGTGCCACGCTCTCCTCCCTCTCCCTCTCCATGCCATGCTCCCCTCCATCCCTCTGCCTCCCACTCCTGGCCATGCCACGTTCCCATCCCACTGCACTCCTCACTATCCCTCCGCCACCATCGGGGGCACAGGGACAAGCTGGGCACAGCCACACCCTGCCCAAGGGCGTTCGGAGCAGGCTGCTCCCTTGGCATTCTCCCTGCGGGCACTTTTGGCTGGAGAAAAGCTCAGGAAACGCAGGAGCAGCCCGGCCGGCGGTGCTGCAGCTGCTGCCTCTCCCCTGCAGCAATGCTCGTGGCCCTGCTAGCCCCGGCAGCACGGTGAAGCTGAAGCTGCAGCCATCGCCGTGCCGCAGCCTGCACCGGAGCCTGCTGTGGGGCGAAAAGGCCGGCACCAGCCTGGGGCTGAGCATCGCCGGCTCCCGTTACCCGGCCTACGAGAGCCACGGCCGGGAGCACCGGGAGCACCGGGAGCACCGGGAGCTCCCGCTGGAGCGCATCTGCCGCGGCCCCGACGGCCGCTTCGTGCTGGACACCGAGCCGCGGCCCGAGCTGGAAGCGGAGCCTCCGCGGGAGCCGCTGCAGCCCTACCGCCAGCTGCCCGCCGAGGAGGAGGAGGATGACGAGGATGAGGATGAGGAGGAAGATGAGGAAGACGACGAGCCCGTGTGGCACAGGGGGGTCTCGCTGCGCCCCCACGCCGCGGGGCAGCCCCGCCGGGGCTCCCGGGCCTCCGGGCACCGCCACGGCCGCTACTTCGGCTACGGCAGCAGCAGCCCCGTGGTGGACGAGGCCGTGGCGTTGAGCATCAGCGACGTGAGCCCCGTGGCCTCTGCCGCCGCCACCCTGCCTTACAGCGCCGTCCCGGAGCCCCCCCGGCCCCGCGAGTCCCCCCGGCCGGCCAGCAGCCCCCCGGCGCCCCCCGGCCCCATCAGCGGCATCCTGCAGTACCTCAGCCTGCCCTTCTTCAAGGAGATGTGTGTGGACGGCGACTGGCCCCCCCCGGAGGAGCCTCCCCCCGGTAGCGGTGCCCGCTCGGATGCCCCCGCCAGCCCCCCGCGCCCGGAGCGGACGCTGTGCCCGGACTGCAATGACACAAGTGCCAACAACGCCACCTCCCCTCCCGCCGCCGCCACCGCCGCGTTCCTTGAGCCCCCCCGGCTGCCCCTGGGCCCCGCCAAGGCCTCGCTGCCCGGTTCCCCCTCCTGGCCGCCCGCCCAGCCCGCCCCACATCTCCGGACTGAGCCCCCCGGGCGGCCGCCGGACGCTGCGGGCCCGGAGAAGCTCCCGCGGGGCAGCCTGACCAGCCAGAGCAGCGGCCGGGGCAGCGGCTCCTTCCTGCGGCCCCCGTCGCTGGCACCGTCCTTGGGGGGCACCTTCCTGGGCACCCCGCTCGGGGATGGGGGCAGCTGGCACAGCGCGGGCTCGGCAGCCGAGGAGGGACGGGGCAGGACGGATGCTGGCGCCGGGAAGAGGTGAGCCCGTGGGCAGGGCACTGGGATGGGCTCCCGCAGCGTGCCGGGGCAGCTGCGGGCCTGTGCCACCCGGCTGGCATGAGTGGGCCTGGCACGGAGCCACCTGGCTGCCTGCCAGCCCTGCGGTGCCCTGGGGACACCCCCATTGTCCCTGTCCTGAGAGAACAGTTCAACCCCAGCATCCCTGGCAGCTGCCACATCCCTCAGGGTGGTGCCCCTCATCCCTGGGATCTGACCTTGGCGTCTGCCCATGCCACCCATCCCTAGGCTTGGGATCTCTCCTGGCATTTATCTTGGGGTCTCATGCCCATCCCTGGCATCCCATCCCTCTGCCCTGACCTCCGTCCCTTTGCTGTCATCCATCCCCAGGGTTTCACAGCCATCCCCCGAGGTTTCACTTTTTGGGGTCTCCCCTAGAGCCCATCCCCAGGGTTTCACACCCATCCGTTGGGGTTTCACTTTTTGGGGTGTCCCCTGGCATTTATCTTGGGGTCTCATGCCCATCCCTGGCATCTGATCCCTCTGGATCTGCCCTGATCTCCATCCCTGGTCTCTCCTACTGATCCCCAGGGTTTCATTTTTTGGGGTGTCCCCTAGAGCCCATCCCCAGTGTTTCACTTTTTGGGGTCTCACTAGAGCCCATCCCCAGGGTTTCACTTTTTGGGGTCTCCCCTAGAGCCCATCCCCAGGGTTTCACTTTTTGGGGTGTCCCCTAGAGCCCATCCCCAGGGTTTCACTTTTTGGGGTCTCCCCTAGAGCCCATCCCCAGGGTTTCCCTTTTTGGGGTCTCACTAGAGCCCATCCCCATGGTCTCACACCCATCCCTCAAGGTTTCCCTATTTGGGGTCTCCCCTGGAGCCCACCCCGGTGGTCTCACCCCCTCGGGCCGTGCCCTTCACCCCCTGCCCGCAGGAGGAACACCTCGGTGGACGAGAACTACGAGTGGGACGCGGAGTTCGCGCTGGAGTCGGAGCTCCTGGAGGCGCTGCAGCTTTACCGGGGCGCGGCCCCGGCCCGGCCCGGTTCCTCCATCGCCCTGCGGGACCTGCAGCGGCACCGTGAGTGCGGCCCCCCCGTCCCCCGGGCCCCGTGGCCGCCCCGCCGGGTGCCGCGGCGGGGCCGGACGCTGCTTCTCTCCCCGCAGAGCCCGGCTCGGCCCCGGTGGTGAGCTCGGTGTCGGCGGAGGCGTTGGGCACGGGGGGAGCCCCGGAGCGCCGCCAGACCCCCCGGGCCGAGGGGTTGGGGGCGCGGCGCCGCAGGGAGGGGGCCCGGCAGCGGGTGGGCACCCATGGGTGCTGCTCCGAGCGCTTCGAGGTGGCCACGCTGCTTTAGGGACCCCCTTTTGGGTGAAAGGATGGGCGGGGAAGGGAATAAAGAGGCGTGAGAGCAGCTCTGGCTCCTGTTGGTGGGTGGGGGGGATGCCCAGGGCACCCCGGGTTCTGCCGCGTCCCCCCGAGATCTTCTCGGGGTCCCCCTGCCCGCCTCGTCCCGCTCTCGGTGCCTTGTGCGGGATCCCAAATTCTCCTGTGGCCGCATCTTCCTCATCCTCTGGCCACGGCTTCCCCTTCCCCACCCGCATCTGCCCGGCCTCGCCCTGTCAATCCCACCCCACCATCTTCTGGGTACCCCCGCATTTTCTGGTACCCCCCCATTTCCTGGTACCCCCATCTTTCAGGTACCCCCCCCAATTTCCTGGTACCCCCATCTCCCTGGTACCTCTCCCATCTTTCTGGTACCCCCATCTTTCTGGTACCTCCCCATTTCCTGGTACCCCCCAGTTTCCTGGTACCCCCATCTCCCTGGTACCCCTCCCATCTTTCTGGTACCCCCATCTCCCTGGTACCCCCATCTTTCTGGTACCCCCATCTTTCAGGTATCCCCCCCATTTTCTGGTACCCCCATCTTTCTGGTACCCCTCCATTTTCCTGGTACCCCCATCTTTCTGGTACCACCCATTTTCCTGGTACCCCCCCAATTTCCTGGTACCCCCATCTCCTTGGTACCCTCATCTCCCTGGTACCCCTCCCATCTTTCTGGTACCCCCCCCCATTTTCCTGGTACCCCCATGCTTCTGGTACCCCCCATTTTCCTGGTACCCCCCATCTTTCTGTTACCCCCCCATTTCCTGGTACCCCCATCTTTCAGGTACCCCCCCCCATTTTCCTGGTACCCCCATCTTTCTGGTACCCCCCATTTTCTTGGTACCCCCATTTTCTTGGTACCCCCATCTCCCTGGTACCCCCATTTTCCTGGTACCCCCCCCATTTTCCTGGTACCCCCCCCATTTTCCTGGTACCCCCCCCATTTTCCTGGTACCCCCCCCATCTTCTCGTGTCCCTCCCCACACGAATTGCTCTGTCCCTCCGTTTTCCTCCTCACATCTCCCCCTCATCTTCCTCCCGTGGGGTGTCCCCCCCCCATCTTCTCGCTGTCCCTCCCCCCATTTTTTCCGTCTCCCCCCCTCCCTCCCTCCCCTCCATGGGATTTTCCCGCCATCTCCTCGCTGTCCTCCCCATCCTATCCGGGTGGCCGCCATTCCTGTCCCCTCCCCAGTGCTGTCCCTGTCCCCTCGGCAGTGTCCCCGTCCCCTCCCCCTCCCCGTTCCGGTGTCCCTCCCCCGGTTCTCCCCCCTCTCCCGGGGAGGGGGCGGGGCCTGGCGGCGGCCCCGGGCGCGCGGGAGGGGCGTGGCCTGCGCGCTCATGCCCTTATATGGCCACGGCGCGGGAGCGCGTCACCGAGGGGGCGGGGACAAGGGGATGACATCACCGGGGGGTCGCGCGTGGGCTCCGGCGCGGGTCGCGTCGGGTCACGGATGTTGGTGACCCCCCCCCGTCCGCACGTGTCCCTTTGTCCCCCTGCCACACCCGCCCCATGTCCCCCCATGTCCCCCCATGTCCCCTTGCCACACCCACCCCTTGTCCCCCCATTATGTCCCTCCATGTCCCCTCGTGTCCCCCTGTCATGCCCACCCCGTGTCCCCCTGCCACGCCCCCCATGTCTCTTTTGTCCCCTGCCACACCCAACCCATGTCCCCCTGTCATGCCCACCCCGTGTCTCCCCATGTCCCCTCGTGTCCCCCTGCCACACCCACCCCATGTCCCCACAGTATGTCCCTCCGTGTCCCCCTGAAATGCCCTCTCATGTCCCCCCATGTCCCCCTGTTATGTCCCCTTGTGTCCCCCCTGCCACACCCACCCCATGTTCCCCCATTATGTCCCTCCATGTCCCCCTGAAATGCCCTCTCATGTCCCCTCGTGTCCCCCTGTCATGCCCACCCCATGTCCCCCCATGTCCCCCTGCCACACCCCTTCCATGTCCTCTTGTGTCCCCCTGCCATGTCCCCCTATGTCCCCTTGTGTTCCCCTGCCACACCCCCCATGTCCCCCCATTAGTTCCTCCATGTCCCCCTGAAATGCCCTCTCATGTCCCCTCGTGTCCCCCTGCCACTCCCCCCATGCCCCCCCATGTCCCCCTGCCACGCCCCCTCCATGTCCCCTCGTGTCCCCCTGCCACACCCACGCTATGTCCCCCCATGTCCCCCCATGTCCCCTGCCACACCCACCCATGTCCCCCATTATGTTCCTCCCGTGTCCCCTGCCAAGCCCACCCCATGTCCCCCCCATGTCACCCATCTCTCCCTCCTGTGTCCCCTCGTGTTCCCCTGCCACACCCCCCCATGTCCCCTCGTGTCCCCCTGCCACACCCCCCCATGTCCCCCATTAGCTCCTCCCGTGTCCCCTTGCCCCGCCCACTTCATGTCCCCCCATATTCCCCTCGTGTCCCCCTGCCACACCCACCCCTGTCCCTCAGGGTGCCCCCATCATGTCCCCTGCCATGTCCCCCTGCCTGCTGCCCGTTGTCCCCCTGCTCTGCCCGTGTGTGCCCCTCATCCTGCCCTGTGTCCCTGAGTTTGTCCCCAAGGTCCCCTCCCCAAGGTCCCCAAACCACCCCCTGTGTCCCCTGGCTGTGCCCCAGTGTGCCAAGCTCCCTTGGCACAGTCCTGCTCCTGCTCTGTGTCACCCTGGGCCACCTCTCTGTGGGTGCTACCCCCTGTGTCACCCCTCAATCTCTTCCTTTGTCACCCCTAGGTCCTGTCCCCGTGTCACCCCTGACCCCACCCCCGTTCCTGCACCTCTCTGTCCCCCCCATGTCACCCCAGCCCCATGGGTCACCCATGTGTCACTCCCTGCCCTGCGTGTCCCCCACCCGTGTCCCCAAAGCCACAGGAAACGCCACCCAAAGTCCCCAGGGGACACCCACAGCCCTTAGAGGGTTAAAGCGACCCCACCCTGTGGCACCCATGGGTGCGGGAGGGACCCAGGGAGGGCAGGGGGACACTTCTGGGCTGGTCCACAGTGTGACAGTGCCATCCCTGCCGGGCTCTGGTGGCACCAGAATGTGGCAGTGCCATCCCTGCTGAGCTCTGGAGTGTGGCAGTGCCATCCCAGATAAGCTGTGGTGGCACCAGAGAGTGACAGTGCCATCCCTGCCGGGCTCTGGTGGCACCACAGTGTGACAGTGCCATCCCTGCTGAGCTCTGGAGTGTGACAGTGCCATCCCAGCCAAGCTCTGGTGACACCAGAGTGTGACAGTGCCATCCCAGACAAGCCCTGGTGGCAGAACAGAGTGACAGTGCCATCCCAGCCGAGCTCTGGAATGTGACGGTGCCATCCCAGACAAGCTGTGGTGGCACCAGAGAGTGACAGTGCCATCCCAGCTGAGCTCTGATGGCACCACAGCGTGACAGTGCCATCCCAGCTGAGCTCTGGAGTGTGGCAGTGCCATCCCACCCGAGCCCTGGTGGCAGAACAGAGTGACAGTGCCATCCCTGCTGAGCTCTGGAGTGTGGCGGTGCCATCCCAGACAAGCTGTGGTGGCACCAGAGAGTGACAGTGCCATCCCAGCTGCGCTCTGGAGTGTGGCAGTGCCATCCCATCCGAGCCCTGGTGGCAGAACAGAGTGACAGTGCCATCCCAGCCAAGCTCTGGAGTGTGGCAGTGCCATTCCTGCTGAGCTCTGGAGTGTGACAGTGCCATCCCAGCCGAGCTGTGGTGACACCAGAGAGTGACAGTGCCATCCCTGCTGAGCTCTGGTGGCACCACAGCGTGACAGTGCCATGCCAGTGGTGGCCCCCCAGCCGAGGCGGGCACGGCGGGTGCTGAGCTGGGTGCTGAGGGTGGCTGGGGTGACGGGGACACTGCGGCGGTGGCCCTGTCACCGTTGTGGAGGCGGCCGGTGGCCTCGCGCCCGGGCTCTGTTTGTTGTTTTGGTGGCGCTCGCCATGGAGACGGGAGCGGTGCCAGCGCCACCGGGGACACTGCGGCTGCTCCGGAGGCCACGTCCCCTCCCCGAGCCTCTGCTGTCCCCCTGCCACCACAGCCAGGCCCTGCTTGTCCCCATCATCGTCACAGCAGGGTCCTGGCACCCACCCGTGCCGCTGTGGGGAGTGTCCCCATCGCTGCCACCATCAGAGGTTTTGTCACCATGGTCCCCACCTAAATCTTCAGGGGGTTGTGCCCGGCCTGTCCCCATGATGGTCACTGTGTCCCTGCTACTGCAGCCATGCTGTCCCCACTGTCCCTGTGTCCCCCCTGTCCCCAGTGCATCCTCATGTCAGCCACCACTGCCACACTGTCCCCACACAGCCCTGTCACGCTGTGTCACCACAGCAGCCACCCCATTGTCACCTCAGCCACCACAGCCACACTGTGTGGCACTGCCACCACAGCCACACTGTCCCCACACAGCCCTGTCACACTGTGTCACCACAGCAGCCACCCCATTGTCACCTCAGCCACCACAGCCACACTGTCCCCACACAGCCCTGTCACACTGTGTCACTACAGCAGCCACCCCGTTGTCACCTCAGCCACCACAGTCACCCTGTGTGGCACTGCCACCACAGCCACACTGTCCCCACAGAGCCCTGTCACACTGTGTCACTACAGCAGCCACCTCATTGTCACCTCAGCCACCACAGCCACCGCCGTGTGTGACACTGATCGCCGCAGTGACCCCATCCTGACCTCTGCCACCACAGCCACTCTGTCCTTGTCACAATCCCTGCCACCGTGGTCACCCTGTCCCCAGCACAGCCACTCCATCCTCACATTGGCCACCAGAGCCACCCTGTCCCCATGCAGCCCCCGTGTCCCTCTGCCACCACAGCCACTCTGTCACCACCATGATCACCCTGTCCCCACCATGGCCCCACCACAGCCACCCTGTCCCCTTCCTGACCGTCCTGTCCCCACCACGGCCACCCTGTCCCCACCATGATCACCCTGTCCTCACTATAATCACCCTGTCCCCACCACGGCCACACTGTCCCTTCCTGACTGCCCTGTCCCCACCATGACCACCCTGTCCCCACCACGGCCACCCTGTCCCCTTCCTGACCATCCTGTCCCCACCACAGCCACCCTGTCCCCACCATGATCACCCTGTCCCCACCATGACCACCATGTCCCCACCATGACCACTCTGTCCCCACCATGATCACCCTGTCCCCTTCCTGACCGCCCTGTCCCCACCATGACCACTCTGTCCCCACCATGACAACCCTGTCCCCACCACGGCCACACTGTCCCCTTCCTGACCGTCCTGTCCCCACCACAGCCACTCTGTCCCCACCATGATCACCCTGTCTCCACTATAATCACCCTGTCCCCACCACAGCCACTCTGTCCCCACCAGAGCCACCCTGTCCCCAGCATGATCACTCTGTCCCCACCATGATCACCCTGTCCCCACCACAGCCACCATGTCCCCACCATGACCACCCTGTCCCCACCATGACCACCCTGTCCCCCCCACGGCCACTCTGTCCCCACCATAATCACCCTGTCCCCTTCCTGACTGCCCTGTCCCCACCATGATCACCCTGTCCATGATCACCCTGTCCCCCCCACGGCCGCCCTGTCACGCTGTCCCCGTGCCCCCCCCGTGTCCCCGTGGCGGGGCGGGGCTGCCCCGGGGCGCGGCGCGGGCTCGGTCCCAGCCCCGGCCCTGGCGGATCCCGCCCCGGGGGCGGGCGGTGCCGGGCGGTGCCGGTGACATCAGCCGTGAAAAGGGCGCGGGCGGCGGCATCCGGCACTGCCGCCCCGGGAGCGCGGGACCGGCGCCGCAGGTAGGGAGGGGCTGGCACCGGGCACCGGGCTCCGGGCACCGGGCGCAGGTGGGCACGTGATGGATGGGGACGGCACCGGGAGCGGCGCGGGCAGCGGCAGGGAGATGCGCACCGGGAGAACGAAAGAGGCGGAGATGGGCACCGGCCGCTCGGTGCTCGGGGCGCGCCCGGTGTCCCCCGGGCTGTCCCCGCTGCCCGTCCCGGTAGCGGTTGCGGCCGGACCGCGCCCGCGGAGCCGCCGGGACACGCGGCCGCGCCCGGGAAACGGGACCGGGGTGCGGCTTCCGGCCCCGCCGTGCCGGGAGCCCCGGGGCGCGCCCGTCGGGCTGGCTCCGGTCCCCTCCCCGCCGCCGCCGGTGTCCCCCCGGTGTCCCCTCCCGCTGCTCCCGGGGGGCTCTGGGCACCCCAGGGTGCTCCATCCCTGGGCACGGCCGCTCCCTGCTGTCCCCGGGGTGTGTCGGGGTCCCCAGGGTGGCCCCGTGCGGGTTGGGGTCCCCTCCCTGTTGGCACTGGAGGGTCTTGGGGGGTCCCCAGCGTGGCTCGGTCCCAGCGGGGCTGGGTACAGCGCGTTCCCCGCCAGCGCTAGGAGAGAGCTCGGGGTGCCCAGGCTGTCCCTGGGGACCCCCGGGTGGCTGCCCCATAACCGGGACCCTCTGTGCCCCCACGGTGGCCGGAGGGTCCCCAGCCCGGCCGGCTTGGGCGCAGTTTCTCCCCCCGCGGAGTCCGGAGGTCGCCGGGGCAGCGGGGCTGGGTGCGGGTGTGTCCCCATCCCGCCTGGGCAAGCTCCGGCTGGGTCGGGAAATGATCCCAGTTCCAGCTCCTCTTTGTTTCCCAACGCCTTGGCCCCCGGCCGGCCGCTCCCCACGCCGCTCCCCGCGGGGTCCCCGTGCCCCGAGCCTGGCACCGGAGACCCCCACGGTGCCCCAAAGCTTTGGCTCCGGGGGCACAGCCGGCTGCGCTCGGTTTTCCTTCACCTCCTGGGGCTGCTCCTGGTGATGGGACCCCCGAGCTGGGTGTGTGGCAGGGGTGAGCTCAGCCTGGCACCCCCGATGTGGGCTGGGCAGCAACTGCCACATGTGCCCGGCTGGCACAGGGACACCGGGCACGCAGGGCTGCCTGCACGTGTTCTGGCTTCTCGGTGCCCCCCAAATGCCAGCGGGGCAGGACAGGGCGTGGGGGCAATGAAGGGGTGGGCAGCCTCATGTGCCCACCACGGCACTGGTGGGCAGAGGGCACAGAGAGACCCCGGGGGCTTGGGCAGTATGGGCAGGGCCGCTCCGCTCATGTTCCCCATGGGCATTATCTCCAGCATGGGTGGCACCGCTCCAGCGGCACCTTGGCATGGCACCTGGCCAGGGTGGGGTCCGGCTGTCCCGCCGGGGTGGGGACACCGCCGCCATCAGCCCTGGCCCCACGCTCCTGTGCCAGTCCCGGATCTGGCGCCGGGCCCGAGCAAACGGGCGAGATCTGCAAACAAGCTCCGACCGGCCCCCGCTGCCTGCCAAGCCCGTGCGGGGCCGGGCCGTGGCATGGGGATGCTCAGGGTGGCACAGAGGGTGCTGCCCAACCTGCTGGCCCTTGGGTGGGCACAGAGCCAGCGCCTGCGCCCGGCCAGCCGGGCAGGAAGAGGGCAGAGCCTGGGCAGCGCCTGGCATGGGTGATAAGGCTCCACACCAGGATGGGGGCTCACGGGGTGGGTGAACCACTGACGGGTGCCATCCCCGCAGACCCCCCTGCCCGTCAGCATGGCAAACCGGGGCCCCTCGTACGGGCTGAGCCGGGAGGTGCAGCAGAAGATCGACCGGCAGTACGACCCCGAGCTGGAGCAGGTGCTGGTGCGCTGGATCCTGGCGCAGTGCGGCGGCGACGGCGGCAGCGCGGTGGCACAGCCGGCGCCCGGCAGGGACGGCTTCCAGCAGTGGCTGAAGGATGGCACAGTGAGTAACCCTGGGGACAGCAGGGAGTGACCGTGACACACACCTGAGCCTAACCCTGTCCCTGTCCCTGTCCCTTTCAGGTGCTGTGCCGGCTCATCAACAGCCTCCACCCGCGGGGACAGGCGCCCGTGGCCAAGATCCAGGCGTCGGCCATGGCCTTCAAGCAGATGGAGCAGATCTCGCAGTTCCTGCAGGCGGCCGAGCGCTACGGCATCGCCGCCACCGACATCTTCCAGACCGTGGATCTCTGGGAGGGTGAGTGACCCGGAGGTGGTGGGGATGGGGATGGGGATGGAGATGCAGACAGAGCTGAGCCTGCTGTGGATCCTCCAGGGAAGAACATGGCGTGCGTGCAGAGGACCCTGATGAACCTGGGCAGCCTGGCTGTGGCCAAGGGTGACGGGCTCTTCGTGGGAGACCCCAACTGGTTCCCCAAGTAGGTGCTGGGGGGTGCTGGAGGGGCAGGAGGCCGGGCTGGGGGGCGTCCTTTGGGGGTGCTGACACCCGCTGTGCCCGCAGGAAGTCGCAGGAGAACCGGCGCGTCTTCTCCGAGGACAAGCTGAAGGAGGGGCAGAGCGTCATCGGGCTGCAGATGGGCACCAACCGGGGCGCCTCGCAGGCTGGCATGACGGGCTACGGGATGCCCCGCCAGATCCTCTGAGCCCCTCCGGACACACCCCAGGCCTCTGCGTGCCAGGGGGGCCCCCCCAAAACTGCCTTAACCCCCGCCTTGGACCAGCCGGGTGCCCCCCGGCCCCAGTTTTGTCAGGACCAAAGTAATTTTTTATTATTATTATTTGGCTGGGTGGGTGCTGTGCCCACCCCACCGCCCCGCAGTGCCTTGGGGGCTGCTGGAGGGCCCCCCCCAGCGTGTTGGGGAGCAACCCCTGTGCCCCAATAAACGGATCCACTTCTTTCCAGGCTTGGATGGTCGTGATTTGGGGCTGGGGGAGGGCAGGGGGGGCCTGCTGGGTTACAAGGGGGGGGATCCCGGTTTGGGGGGGCAGAGACCCCATGGCCGCGTGGAGGGGCGGGGCCACGACAAAGGGGGCGGGGTCAGAAGGGACTGGGCGGGGCAAGAGCAAAGGGGGCGGGGCTAAGTTGTCGCTGTATCGCAGCGCCCCCTGCTGGCCGGGAGCGCTCCTTGCATCGCCCCCTGCTGGCCGCGGTTATAACTGCACCAAACATGAAAAACCAGATTTTTTTCCCCTCTGAGCAGATTTCTTTCCCTCTGGTTTTGTGTTGTTTGTTCTGTTTCTTTTCTACTACAGAGCCGCTATTCCCTTTTCTACATTTCCCCCCGTATTTTTGAAGTTCTAATAATTTGGAGCACGGGGTCTTCTTTTCCGTTCCTGCCCTCCTTGGCAGGTATTTGTCTCTCAAAGCAAGACACAGAGGACGGAAAGAATTCCACCCCCATTTCTTGGGGGCAGTTGAGAGGTGGCCCCCAGGAGTCCAAAGGTAGCCAAAGCCATTTTGTTTGGGAGCAATCCTCGGATGTTTGTTATTGATAACGAAGGACTGGGCCAATGAGTGAAACTCACCGGCTGTGGCTTGATCAAAATGACCTAAAACGTTCAGGACACAAAATAAATATGAAAGATGGAAAATTCTTGGGTCTTGCCTCCAGTGCCAGGACAAGGAACGGACAAATTCAGCACAGGAGGAGATAAAACCTGCCCGGGTGAAGGTTTGGCCAAAGGATGAGGCAGAGTTTGGGTGTTGACCTTAAACCAGTAAGATTACAATTAAATGGGTTCTCCTAACTAATTTAATCCCCTAAAATGTGGGGAAAAGAGGCATTTCCCTTAGTTTAAATCACTCAAATGATGGGGAAAGGGGGATTTTCTCAATTTAAACCCTTAATAAGGGAAGGCAACAGGGTTTCCCCCTCACTTTAAACCTTGAGATGAGGGAAATAGGGAGTTACCCGAAATTCAAACCCAAAAAATGCCTTCGCCAAAGGATGTGATGATGACGATGATAGAACCGAAAAAAAATCGAAGTAAAACATCCAAAATAAGCACTGTAATTCAGAATATCAAACAGCAGGTGGCAATGCTACTCCACGGAAAACATAAAGGACAAAAAATTCCAAGAAATTCTGAATGACTCTGAAAAACAGAGTTCACTCCTTAGAATTTTAAAAGTTTAATGATAGGAGAAAAAAAGGACAATAATTCCAGCGCTGGGGTGGTTTTACGGAACTGCAAAAGAGCACTCAAAAAGCTCAAAATAATTTTCCCCATATAGAGTAAAATTGCTGGGATTACATGCCATCGGTGCATGGCCTTACACTGTTTTTTTTAGTTACACAGAAGTCTTTTCACATTTTATTTTCTATATAATATATATTATAGTGTTATTTATAATATATATTATACATTCTATAATGTATATTATACAGTATATATAACGTAATATAATGTAATGTAATAAATATAATATAATGTAATGTAATAAATATAATATAATATAATAAATATAGTATAATATAATATAATATATAGTATATAATATAATACAAAATATATTATAGTATATAATATAATATATTATATTATATATCATAGTATATTATATAATATAATATATATTATGAATTATATTATTATATATAATATATAATATATAATATATAGTATATAATATATAATATATTATATATTATATATTATATATTATATATTATATATTATATATTATATATTATATATTATATATTATATATTATATATTATAAATATTATGCATTCTGTATTATAAATTATACATATATGATGATATATTACACCATATTATTCTCAATTATAACATATAATTATATATTATAATATATATTCCCTTTTATTCCTTACTAAACATTTACAAATTTTAAAGAGTGAGCCATGTTCCTCACGCAGTTTGACCAAAAAACTGAATTTTGGGTACATAAGAGGGGGGAAAATGCTCCCCCAGCATTGGGAGGGGGAATGAAGAGACCCCTGAGGGGAATCGATGCCCCCAGTGCCCCCAGTGTCACAGCACGCTCTCGTAGTCACGGGGGTCCCGCTGTCCCTTCTGGTGTCCCGACAGCTCCGCGTTGGTCACTTGTGGGTCCTGAGGTGGGGCAGGGCGGGGGGGGCAACTCTGGGGGCCCTGAGAGTGACGCCGGTTGTGGGGACCTGGGTGGGGGTGACATTTTTGGGTGTCCCTGTGTCCCCCTGTAGTCACCCCCTGCCCACTCGGTGCTCATGGTGTTGGTGTTGAGCACAGCCCCCTCCTCCACGGGGGTCCTGTGGGGATTAGAGGGGGTCTGGGGGTGTCTGGGGAGGGGGAAAGGGGAGTCCCAGCCCGGGCCCCCCACTCACCTCTCCTGGAGATTCCTCATGGCTGCAAGGGAAAGGGGAGGGGGTGACCGTGGGGACACCGGGATCCCTGAACCTTCCTGGGACCTCAGCAGCCCCAACCACCCACGGGACCCCCAAATCCCCACTGCAGCCCCGACTCCCACTGGACCCCTGACTCCCCCGGACACTCAGAGCACCCCTGAACCCCCAGAACTTCTGCATCTCCACAGTGCCCCCAGCCCCCCTGGTGCCCCCAACCCTCTGAGCCCCCAGAACCCCAATTCTGGCAGGGACGGGCACCCCAAAACTCCCCCAGGACCCCAGAAAGATCCCACAAGAACAATCCCCACACAGAGCGCTCTGCTTTTCAACCCCCGCGTTCTCAGAGGCGCGTCCAAATCCCAGTGGCCAAACCAGCTGCCAACATTCAAATCTGAGCGCCCATTGGTTTGACCACGGCTTCCCAGAAAATTTACACATCCCTCCAGGAGCTCCCCAAACCCCCCAGGAGCTCCACCCCAATGTTCCTCAAAGCCCACCCAGGCAAGGCCTTGGAGCCCAACCAAGACCCTCCAAATTCACCCCAAATCCCTCAGCACGCTCAGCCGAGGTCACTGCAGGCTCAGTGTCCCCCAGCTCAGGGGCCCTGGGTGCTGCCAATCTCTGTCCCCACTCTGGGGGCTCCCCATCACTCCAGGACCCCCAACACCCCCCTCATTGTCACCCACCCCGGCGGTGCCACCAGTGACAGCCCCCGATGACAGCCAGGAGCAGGGGCAGGAACAGGAGGGTCCTGCCGACATTCACAGCCACTGTTGGGGACAGAGGGGGACACACTGGGGTCACTCTGAACCCCGGGGGTCCTGAACCCCCCAGCAACCCCATGTGACCCCACCTGTGTCCCTGTGTCCCTGTGGTGTCACCTCCAGGGCCAGCTCAGGGCTGAATGCCCGGAACACGCGGTGCTCGTCCTGTCCCAGCTGGTTGGTGGCCACGCACTGGTAGGTGCCCGAATGTCCCACATCGATGTCCCTGAGCTCCAGCAGGGGACCCCGGGCCACCTCCTGCCCGTTGTGCAGCCAGGTGAAGGTGACAGGGGCTGAGCCCACCTGCACCGAGCAGCGCAGGGTCACGTTGTCACCTGTGTGCACCTGGTGTGCCAGGGGACCGGGGGTGATGGTGGCATTGGCCACGGGCACTGTGGGGACACAGACAGGACAGAGGGTGATGGTGGCATTGGCCACGGGCACTGCGGGGACACAGCAGGGACAGAGAGTGATGGTGGCATTGGCCACGGGGACACAGACAGGGCTGAGGGCACAGGGAGGGGCTGGCAGCCGATGTGGGGGCATAGGGACAATGGGGATGGGTGTGATGGGGGATGTCAGGGATGGGGTCACACCCAGGAGGGGTGTGGGGACACAGGGCAGAGGTGGGAGGACACAAGGAATGTGTCAAGGGGACACGCAGGTCCCCAGCCAGGGGATTGGGGAGGGATGTGAGGGCTCCCCGTGCCCATTCCTGCACTCACTGGGCACCGTCACCGTGACGCTGAGCCGGGCGCTGCTCTTCCACAGAGTCCAGCTCTCGGACTGCACCTGGCAGCTGTAATTCCCCGAGTGGGAGACCCCCACGGCGGGCACCAGCAGCTGCGGGGACCCCTGCGGGCCCCCCACCACCCGCCCGTCCCGATAGAACAGGTACAGGAGGGGGGCTGGGGGCCGCAGGGGGCTGGGGGTGCTGAGGCAGCTGAGAGTCAGGGGGGACCCCACGGTGAGCTCGGGGGGACCCTCCAGCACCAGCGCTGGCACCGAGAAGAGCTCTGGAAGGAGAGAGGAGGGGATTTGTGAGCCTGAATCCCTGGGGAGGGGCTGTGGGGGTGTCGGGCTGTGGGGGGCTCACCGTGCACTGTCACTGTCACCGGCGCTGACTCCTTCCATTCCCAGTTTTCCACCCGGCCCCTGCAGCTGTAGCGGCCTCTGTGGCTCAGCTGCAGAGGGGACAGGGACAGCTCTGTGCCAGCAGGGAGCCTCCCCAGTTCTGTGCCCTCTCGGTAGAAGGACACCGAGGTGACCTTGCTGTTCTTCCAGCCCCGGCAGCGCAGTGTCACCGTGTCCCCCTCCAGCAGCGCCCGCACCGGCACCTGCAGCACCAGATCATCTGGGGACAGAGGGGACCTGTCACACCTGATGGCACCAGGACCCCCCATTGGAGGGTCCAGCGCACCAGGGGTCCCCAATTCCAGCACTGGGATGTCCCCAGGGCAGGGGACAGGCTCGGGTCACACAGGAGGTGACCCATGGAGCGAAGCCCACCCAGAGCCCTCGGGGTCCCTGCAGGTGCCGGCCTGGGGACACCCAAACCCCCCTCACCGTTTGAGACTGTCACAGGGGGGCTGCGCCCGGTGTCGGGTCTGTAACACCTATAGGTGCCACTCTCGGTGACTGTGAAGCGATCACCTATCTCCTGCCCCCAGCGCTCCCCGTCCTTGTACCAGGCGGTGGCACCGGCGCTCCCCGAGCCCTGGCAGGTCAGTGTCACCCGGTCCCACAGCACTGGTGGTGTCCATGGGGGCTCCACGAGGATCTGGGTGGTCTGGGCACCTGCGGGTGACAGGGGACACCAGCCTGCCAGGGCCACCATGGGGCTGGGGACAGCGGGATGGGACCATGGCATCCCCCGAGGACTCACCAGCGAGGCCGAGGGTCTGGGCTGGAAGGGAGAAGGGACAGCAATCAGTGGGGGTGGCACTGCAGGGACAGTGGCACAGTGGTACAGGGTGTGTGGACTGTCCCTAACTGTCCCCATGGGGTCAGCAGTTCTTGTAAGAAACTGTGTCTGGGTGGTCCCGAAAAGATTTGGCGAGGCCAGGGGGACATGTCTGTGTCACAGCCACTCATGCCCCACATCCGTGTGGCATGAACACTTTGGGAACAGGGACACTGAGGCCACGCTGGGCTGAGGGTGGGGACACTGTGGACACCACGGACACAAGGACAGCACGGACACAGCCCATGCTGGCTGCAGGTCACCCCCACCAGCTCATGATCCCATCCCCATGATCCCATCCCCATGATCCCATCCCCATGGCCACATCCTCACCGTTCTTGTCCCATTATGTCCCTGCATCCCAGATCCCTTGTCCCTATCCCTGGAGCTTCCTGAGCCCAAAGGTGCCAGTCCCCACATTCTTGTCCCCACATTCCTGTCCCCAAAGCCACCCTACATCCCCAGTCCCACCAAGGTCCACTGTGGGTATCATGGACTGGCACTGCTGGCATTGGGGACCTCAGGGGACCCCACAGACCCCTGTGCCCCCTCCCCACTCCCCATGCCCAGGGCACTCACCCCACAGGAGCAACGCCACCTTCCCGGCCATCCCGGTGTCCCCAGCCATGTGCACTGGCTGTCACTCTCTGCCGGGGGTGGCTGTCCCCTCGCTGGTGGCTTTTCGGATAAAGGGGAAGGGAAAGAGGTCACGTCTCGTCCTCACGTGTTGGTGGTGGCCCTCGGTGGGGGCAGGGTGGCCACAAGCACGGGGTCATGGGGATGTGACTGTGGGGACAGGCTGTGGGAAGGGAGGGGACAGTCTGGGGACAAGGCTGGGTGGGACAAGGTGGGACGTGGGGTTCCCAGGAGTGGGGGGCTCAGAGGGTTTGGGGACCCGGGGATGGGTGCCCAGGGGAATGGGGTCCCTGGGAATGGGGGTGCCCAGGGCTGGGGGGACTCAGGGATGGCATTGCCAGGGGAACATGGGCTCCAGGGATTTGGGGACAGGGGATGGGGATGCTGGGGGAATAGGGGTTCCCGTGGGAATGGGGGGTCCTGGGACAATCAAGGTCCTGGGGAAAGGAGGATTTCAGGGGATGGAATGAACAGGAGAGGGTTCCTTGGGAATGGGGTGGTGGGCCATGGAGACCCTGGGGAATGTGAGTGCTGGGATGGGGGTCCCAGGCACGGTGGGACACAAGGAATGGGGGTCCCATTTTTGGGGTTCCAGGGGAATGGGGATGCCAGGTAATGGCAGTGGATGGGTGAGCCCGTGGGTCTGAGCTCCTTCCCTGGGTGTCTCAGATTTTGGGGTGACACAAGGCCCAGCAAAGCCCCCTTGGGGTGCTCATTTCCTGGGCAGGCATCACTTCAGGGTCCTGGGCAGCTTTGCTTCTGTGCCCTCTCCCACCCTTGAATTTTTTGTCTCTTTATTTCTCTTATTTCCTTATTTTCCTCACTTTTGTACCACGTCCCCTCACCCCCTGTTCCTGGCTCAGCAATCCCGGGGAGCACCTGAGCAGGGAACGGGTTGGGGGGCGACAGGAGAGGGTAAAAACGGGGTGTGAGGGGTGCAAGGATGGGTGGGGAGGCTGTGGGGGATGGAGGTGTTGGGCTGTGCTCTCTCAATGCTTTCACTTTCTTTTTCTTGGACAAGAAGGAAGCGGCCATTTGTGCTGAGAGTCAGATGGGAAAGGGAAGGGGTTCTGTCCTGCTGGGGCACATCCAGGGTGTCCTGTCCTGGGAGGATCCTGTCCCAGGGTGTGACACATCCTGGCATGGGGGGACCTTTACCAGGGGGTGTCAGTTCCAGAAATGTCCCTGCACATTCCTGGCCGGGTGCCTGTCCCAGAGGTGGCACATCCTGGGGTCTCCTGTCAATGCCAGGCTGGGGCCCAGCCATGGCCCAGCCCCACTGCACAGGGATGGCCATTGCCCAGCCCTGCTCTGGCCAGCCCCAGGGGGCAGCCAGCACCTGAGGGTCCCCCCGGCCCCCTTGGCTTTGATTCTGGCAGCTTTAGAGCTGCTGCAGAGGTGAGAATTCTGTGGGGTAAAAGGCCTTGCTGTGGCTTGCTCAGCCCTGCAAGAAGCACAAACCCCAAATGTAGGGGGTTGAGTAAATATATGTATTGTAAATATATGAATGGCAGTAAAAGATCTTTGTATTGTATTAGTGACCCTGCCCTGATTCTAGTTATTGTAAATGGGCTGCAGCTGTGATGTCCTTGATTGGGCAGCAGCTGTAGCCCTGGGAGGTAACTGAGATAAAAGGTGGCGGGGTGGTCAGGGAGAGCCTTGGAGAGGAGCCCTGACTGAGAAGCAACAACACCACTGCTGTGAAGATCTGCTGTGAGAAAACCACCCAGAAGGTATGAGACTCTGGAAATATAATTATACAACAATATGAATACAACATCTGGTGACCCCGACGTGATAAAGAACATTGAAAGAAGGTATGGAACCCCTTGACATCATAGAAAATAGGACAGTCGAGAGCTGTGGCAGCCTGAGAGCTGGGACTCTAGAATATAGCATGGCCTTTGAATCAAGGAGCTGTAACAGCAGAGAGCTGTAAGACTATGGCTTTTCAGAGAGCTATAAGACTATGGCCTTTGAGGAAAAGAGCCTGGGAACATCTAGGGATTTGTATGTATTCAAGACAGCTGAGAGCTGTGGCAGCCTGGGAGCTGGGACAGATATGTATACTGTAACTGTGTAATTGGAAAAATTGTTAAAAGAAAAGGGGGAAATGTAGGGGGTTGAGTAAATATATGTATTGTAAATATATGAATGGCAGTAAAAGATCTTTGTATTGTATTAGTGACCCTGCCCTGATTCTAGTTATTGTAAATGGGCTGCAGCTGTGATGTCCTTGATTGGGCAGCAGCTGTAGCCCATGGAGGTAACTGAGATAAAAGGGGGCGGGGTGGTCAGGGAGAGCATTGGAGAGGAGCCCTGACTGAGAAGCAACAACATCACTGCTGTGAAGATCTGCTGTGAGAAAACCACCCAGAAGGTATGAGGCTCTGGAAATATGATATGCAACAATATGACTACAACACCCAAAGGGAGCCCAAGCAGTGGCTCTGTGAGGGTCTTTGATGGTTTCTAGAGCAGGGCTGGCTGGAAATCCCCACTGCAATGGCAGTTGTGGGGATAGCAGTCCAGAAATGCAGCAATTGATCATTTGTTCCTCTTGGTAAGGGACAGAGAGAACCACAAAACTACTGCACAACCCACAATATTCTGCTCAACAATCTCAGCTGGACCCTCCTTCTTGAACAAAACCCGCAGCCTTCTGGAACCTCATGGAAAGAATGTTTGGGTTTGGGATGTGTCCGCCAGATAAGAGGGAAAAGTGTGGAAATACCGAGCAGGGGCTCTGCTGGCAGCCATGGTGGAACTCTGGGGAGTGACCCTGTGTGGATTCCAGGTGTCCCCAAAGCTGCTCCATCCTTGCCCTCCTCACCTGAGGGAAAGCCTGAGGGTTTGCAGGAATTGTGGTGTAAAGCCACCAGAGGGGCTGCTGTGGACCCGAGACCTGCCTGGGGTCAGGCACTGCCTTCCTTCCAATGGGGATCATGGAGAGCAGTCGCGGTGTTGCGCAGGGTGTGTGCCTGGCCCTAGGACACTGCTACGCTGCCAGTGGGCACTGGGATCCAACCTGCTGCCTTGGCGGCTTCTGCCCGCTGCCGGTGGTGGTGCCGGGAGCGATTGGTGCCCGTGAGTTTGCCAAAGGAGCGATTTCCCCTCCTGCCTCCCGTCCGAGGCCGCCATGGCCCCTGAGGGGATGGAGCTGGACCGGGGCGCCCCCTGCTGGCCGGGAGTGCTCCCTGCAGCGCCCCCTGCTGGATGCGGTTAAAACTGCCACAAAAACTAACAGCGCTGAGTGGGAGGGAAAGTTCTGGGTTTGTGTTGTTTGGTCTGTTGTGGTTTATAAATTTCCCAGTAAAGAGCTGGGATTCCTTTTCCTACGTTTCTGCCTAGAAACCCCATCATCTTTGAGATTATAAAGAGTTTTTTATATGGGTCTTCTTTCTATTCCAGGAACATTCCCACTTTCCTTGGCAGACATTTCTCATTTAAAGGAGTTGCCAGTTTCAGGGTTCCAGTGTGGATGGGACAGACACCCCAAATGAAGACACGGTCAGGGACTTGGCCACCTCATGCTCTGCCTTTTAAGCCACTTGGGCCGCCAAGGGCCCTCTCCCCAGATGGCACTTCTGGTCATCCAGCCGCGCAGGAGCTGGCTTGGTCAAAGCGTCACGCTGTCCCCAGTGTGCCATGACTGACAGACTGATGGACAGACAGGGCCGTGTCTCGCCAAAAGCAAGGCCTGGCCCACCCCTGCCACACACAGCTGTTCCAAAATGTCTCCAGACATCAAACTTTTCCTGTCTCTGACACCCCACCCTGTGCCATGTCCTGATCCCAACTGCCCTGGCAATGGGAGAGGCTCCGGAACCCCCACAGGGACTTTGTGTCGTCCTGGTGTTGGGAACACGGCAGAGGAGGGGTTTGGGACACGGGACAACGAAATCCAGAGCCTCCATCAGAGCAAGGAAGATCCAGGGCCCTACCAGGTTCCTCTGGAGGAGGAAATGTGCTGGGGGGATTATTTGGGGTTTGTTCCTTATTGGGAGCTTTCCCTGGAAATCGTTCCTTGTGTGAGCATTTGGACTCTGAACCTTGTTGCTGTTGGTTTTATTCTCTCTCGTTGCTTTTTCAGGAAATTGTTCTTCTCTCAGCCCTTTGGGATCTTTGTGCCTCCACAAGGAGGTTGAGGAGCAATTTTTTAGTGACAGCACGCACACGAGTGGGCGCCCATGCGGGGGGACCCCCAGTGCCCCCCAGTTCCCCCCCAGTGTCACAGCACATTCCAGTAGATGTCACCGGGTTCCTGTGGTCGTCCCTGGGGTCCCCTCAGCTCCGTGTAGGTCACCTGGGGATCCTGGAGGGTGGTGGCACGGGGGGACACTGCGAGAGACAGAGGATGTGGGATCTGGGTGGGGTGACACTCGTGGGTGACGTGTCCCTCTGTGTGTGTCCCCCCCGTACTCACCCCCTGCCCTCTTGGTGACCACGACGTGGCTGTACAGCACTTCCCCTTCCTCTGGGGGGGTCACGGGATCCGGGGTGGCCCTGAGGGAATAAAGGGGATGTGGGGAAGGGGATGGGAGATCTTGGGGGTTGGGGTAAAAGGGGAGAATGAGGTTTGAGCCCCCACTCACCTTTCCTGGTTCTTCCTGGCAGCTGCAGAGGAAAGAAGGGAGGGGTGACTGTGGGGTCCCAAGGGCCCTGAATCCTCTCATGATTCCTGAACCCCCATGGGACCCTCAATTCCCCTCAGGATCCCCAAGAATTTCTGGAGCCCCCAGAACTCAATGCCCCTGACCAACTCAGCCTCAAGGACCCAAAGCCCAACAGGGACAGAGACCCCCCCAAACGCCCCCAGGGCCCCTGAAAGAATCCCCAACATCCCTGCAGGACCCTCCAACGCCTCCCCAAACCCTACAGGACCACCAGACAGGGTGACAATTCTGGGGCTGTGGGTGCTGCACTATAGCTCCCCAACATTGTGGGTCTCGACAGCTCCCTGGGACCCCCGTCCCCCCATTGTCACCCACCCGCACGGTGCCACCACTGCCAGGCCACGATGACACCCACGAGCAGGAGCAGGAACAAAAGGGCCCCACCGACCCCTGCGGCCACTGCAAGAAACAGAGGGGACACATCAGGGTCACCCATCAACCCAGGGGTGCCGCACCCCACAGTGACCCTGAGTGACCCCACCTGTGACCCAGGGTGATCCAGGTGTCACCTCCAGGGCCAGCTCTGGGCTGTGTGCCCGGAACACGCGGTGCCCGTCCTGTCCCAGCTGGTTGGTGGCCACGCACTGGTAGGTGCCCGAATGTCCCACAGCGATGTCCCCAAACTCCAGCAGGGGACCCCGGGCCACCTCCTGCCCGTTGTGCAGCCAGGTGAAGGTGACAGGGGCTGAGCCCACCTGCACCGAGCAGCGCAGGGTCACGTTGTCACCTGTGTGCACCTGCTGTGCCAGGGGACCGGGGGTGATGGTGGCATTGGCCACGGGCACTGTGGGGACACAGGACAGAGGGTGATGGTGGCATTGGCCACGGGCACTGCGGGGACACAGGACAGAGGGTGATGGTGGCATTGGCCACGGGGACACAGACAGGGCTGAGGGCACAGGGAGGGGCTGGCAGCCGGTGTGGGGGCATAGGGACAATGGGGATGGGTTTGATGGGGGATATCAGGGATGGGGTCACACCAAGGAGGGGTGAGGGGACACAGGGCAGAGGTGGGAGGACACAAGGAATGTGTCAAGGGGACACGCATGTCCCCAGGCAGGGCACCCAGGGGTTCTGTGAGGGTTCCCCGTGCCCATCCCCGCACTCACTGCGCACCGTGACGCTGAGCCGGGCGCTTCTCTTCCACACGGCCCCAAACTGGGACTGCACCTCACAGCTGTAATTCCCCGAGTGGGAGACCCCCACGGCGGGCAGCAGCAGCTGCGGGGACCCCTGCGGGCCCCCCACCACCCACCCGTCCCGATAGAACACGTGCAGGAGGGGGGCTGGGGGCCGCAGGGGGCTGGGGGTGCTGAGGCAGCTGAGATTCAGGGGGGACCCCACGGTGAGCTCGGGGGGACCCTCCAGCACCAGCGCTGGCACTGTGGAGAGCTCTGGAAGGAGAGAGGAGGGGATTTGTGAGCCTGAGTCCCTGGGGAGGGGTTGTGGGGGTGTTGGGATGTGGGGGGCTCACCGTGCACTGTCACTGTCACCGGCGCTGACTCCTTCCATTCCCAGTGTTCCACCCGGCCCCTGCAGCTGTAGCGGCCGCTGTGGCTCGGTTGCAGAGGGGACAGGGACAGCTCTGTGCCATCAGGGAGCCCCCTCACTTTTGTCCCCTCTCGGTAGAAGGACACCGAGGTGACCTTCTTGTTCAGCCATCCCCGGCAGCGCAGTGTCACCGTGTCCCCCTCCAGCAGCACCCGCACCGGCACCTGCAGCACCAGATCATCTGGGGACAGAGGGGACCTGTCACACCCGATGGCACCAGGACCCCCCATTGGAGGGTCCAGCGCACCAGGGGTCCCCAGTTCCAGCACTGGGATGCTCTGGGATGTCCCCAGAGCAGGGGACAGGCTCTGGTCACACAGGAGGTGACCCATGGAGCGGAGCCCACCCAGAGCCCTCGGGGTCCCTGCAGGTGCCAGCCTGGAGACACCCAAACCCCGCTCACCATTTGAGACTGTCACAGGGGGGCTGAGCCCGGTGTCGGGTCTGTCACACTCATAGGTGCCACTCTTGGTGACATTGAGACGTTCACGTCCCTCCTGCCCCCAGCGCTGCCCGTCCTTGTACCAGATGGTGGCACCGGCGCTCCCTGAGCCCTGGCAGGTCAGTGTCACCCAGTCCCACAGTGCTGGTGGTGTCCATGGGGGCTCCACGAGGATCTGGGTGGTCTGGGCACCTGCGGGTGACAGGGGACACCAGCCTGCCAGGGCCACCATGGGGCTGGGGACAGCGGGATGGGACCATGACATCACCTGAGGACTCACCAGCAAGGCCGAGGGTCTGGGCTGGAAGGGAGAAGGGACAGGGCTCAGTGGGGGTGGCACTGTGGGGCTCGGGCACACAGGGGGTGTTGGGCAGCTCGATGTCCCCAAGCTGTCCCCGTGGGGACAGCACTTCTTGTAAGAAAGTGTGTCTGGGTGGTCCCCTAAAGATTTGGCGAGGCCAGGGGGACATGTCTGCGTCACAGCCACCCGTGCACCACATCCATGTGGCACAGACACCTTGGGAACAGGGACACAGAGGCCACCCTGGGCTGAGGGTGGGGACACTGTGGACACCACGGACACAGCCCATGCTGGCCCAGGTCACCCCCACCAGCTCATGATCCCATCCCCATGATCCCCATGGCCACATCCTCACCGTTCTTGTCCCATTCTGTCCCTGCATCCCACATCCCTTGTCCCCATCCCCGGAGCTGCCTGAGCCCAAAGGTGCCACTCCCCACATTCCTGTCCCCTGTTCCTGTCCCCAAAGCCATCCTGAATCGCCAGTCTCACCAAGGTCCGCTATGGGTACAATCGAGTGGCTCTGCTGGCATTGGGGACCTCAGGGGACCCCACAGCCCCCCTGTGCCCCCTCCCCACCCCCCGTGCCCGGGGCACTCACCCCACAGGAGCAACGCCACCTTCCCGGCCATCCCGGTGTCCCCAGCCATGTGCACTGGCTGTCACTCGCTGCCGGGGGTGGCTGTCCCCTCGCTGGTGGCTTTTCGGACAAAGAGGAAGGAAGAGATGTCACGTCTCATCCTCAAGTGTTGGTGGTGGCCCTTGGTGGGGGCAGGGTGGCCACAAGCACGGGGTCATGGGGATGTGACCGTGGGGACAGGCTGTGGGAAGGGAGGGGACATCTGGGGACAAGGCTGGGGGGGACAAGGTGGGACATGTGGCTCCCAGGAGTGGGGGGCTCAGAGGGTTTGGGGGACCCGGGGATGGGTGCCCAGGGGAATGGGGGGTCCCTGGGAATGGGGGTGCCCAGGGCTGGGGGGACTCAGGGATGGCATTGCCAGGGGAACGTGGGCTCCAGGGATTTGGGGTCAGGGGATGGGGATGCTGGGGGAATGGGGGTTCCCGTGGGAATGGGGGTTTCCGTGGGAATGGGGGGTCCTGGGACAATCAAAGTTCTGGGGAAAGGAAGATTTCAGGGCATGGAATGGACAGGAGAGGGTTCCTTGGGAATGGGGTGCTGGGCCATGGAGATCCTGGGGAATGTGAGTGCTGGGATGGGGGTCCCAGGCACGGTGGGACACAAGGAATGGGGGTCCCATTTTTGGGGTTCCAGGGGAATGGGGATGCCAGGTAATGGCAGTGGATGGGTGAGCCCGTGGGTCTGAGCTCCTTCCCTGGGTGTCTCAGATTTTGGGGTGACCCAGGGCCCAGCAAAGCCCCCTTGGGGTGCTCATTTCCTGGGCAGGCATCACTTGAGGGTCCTGGGCAGCTTTGCTTCTGCGCCCTCTCCCACCCTTGAATTTTTCGTCTCTTTATTTCTCTTATTTCCTTATTTTCCTCACTTTTGTACCACGTCCCCTCACCCCCATTCCTGGCTCAGCAATCCCGGGGAGCACCTGAGCAGGGAACGGGTTGGGGGGCGACAGGAGAGGGTAAAAACGGGGTGTGAGGGGTGCAAGGATGGGTGGGGAGGCTGTGGGTGATGGAGGTGTTGGGCTGTGCTCTCTCAACGCTTTCACTTTCTTTTTCTTGGACAAGAAGGAAGCGGCCATTTGTGCTGAGAGTCAGATGGGAAAGGGAGGGGGTTCTGTCCTGGGAGGATCCTGGGAGGATCACTCATCAAATCCTGTCACGGGCAAAACTGCTTATGATTTAGAGATATGAATTGAATTTATTGCTGACAAAATCAGAACAGGATAAGGAGAAGTCAAATAAACCCTTCCATACACCTTCCCCCTGTTATGAATAACTTTGTAGTCATTGGCTTTCACTATTTTATTGGTTTTTGCAAAATATTTTGATGCAACACGTTTCATAATCACTTTTAAACTGCCTGTGATACACTACAATTTGTCATCCTTTTTACCCTAATGCCTGTGTAGAACATATATTTCAGTGTGATAAATACATTATAGTTTAGGCTCTCCCAAAATATCAAGATAGAGACAATGTGCTGTGTATTGCAACATTAACTGTTGCAGAAGCAGCTAATGCCTTTATTTATTTATTTATTTATGCTCTTTATTTGTGCAGCTAAGTGACAATGAACTCAGATAATTTTGTGAAATAGCTAATGTTGATTTAATGTACAGGTGGAGCATCTCATGTGTATGATAGGAACACATTGAAAAGTAGCAAATATATAAACACCAAAAAAGAGAATGCTGAGAGGAATTTACCACTGACCCTTCGGCTATCAAGAACTGTCAAACCACAGAACAGGGTGGCTTTGTGAGGACATAAAATCTATAAATTTAATCTGCACTGTGGCATGTACTTTATGAAAACGAATCAAGGCTCAAACCAAGCAAAAGAATTCCTGGGACACGTGAAGTGGAAAGAACGCTTGAAAATGTGTAACTCTCCTGAGTGTGCATTTAAGCATCACAATGAAAAGCTATGTAAGGAGAGTTGTTGTAGTTAACCGTGTGCTTCTGGGGGGATTCTGGGGGGATTCTGGGGTCTCACCCCGTCCTTCCCAGGACCCCCCTCGATCCCCCATCCCCCCGCATCTCCGGGGCTGTTGGGGACGTTGGGGACAGCGCCGCTCGCGCCGGGGGCAGTTGGGGACATCTCGCGACAGCCGCTGCCTCTCCCCTCGGCCGGGGCCCGGCGACAATCGCGACATCCACCAATGGCCACGCGCGACACCCGCCCCTGCCCGGGATCCGCCTCCCTCCATCCCGGTGCCCCCCCGGGCTCCCGGGTCCCTTCCAAAGCCCCCGGTGCCGCCTCGGTCCCTGCGGAGCCTCCCGGTGCCTCCCGTGCGCCCCGGGCTCGGCGGAGGCTCCGCAACAGCTCCGGGGCTCGGAGCCCGCCCGGGGAGCGCCGGGTGCGGGGTCGGGAACCGGGAGGGGAACCGGGGACACCGGGGGACACCGGGAGGGGAACCGGGGACACCGGGGGACACCGGGAGGGGAACCGGGGACACCGGGGGGAACCGGGAGGGGAACCGGGGACACCGGGGGAACCGGGGAGGGGAACCGGGGACACCGGGGGGAACCGGGGAGGGGAACCGGGGACACCGGGGGGAACCGGGGAGGGGAACCGGGGACACCGGGGGGAACCGGGAGGGGAACCGGGGACACCGGGGGACACCGAGGAGGGGAACCGGGGATACCGGGGGGACCGGGGAGGGGAACCGGGGACACCCGGGGACACCGGGCAGGGCTGGCGATGGGGGATTTGGGCACCGGGCACGTTTTTGGGGATGGGGGATTTGGGCACCGGGTGCGGGGTTTGGGCACCCGGGGGTATTTTTGGGGGTGCTGCGGGAAATTTAGAGGGGTTTTGGCGTGATTTTAGGGGATTTTCGGGTTGATTCAGGGGGATTTGGGGTGATTTTTTGGGTAGATTTGAGGGCGATTTAATGGTGGTTTTGGGGCGATGATGGGTGGTTTTGGGGATTTGATTTGGGGTGGGTTTTTATGGGATTTTTGGGGCGGATTTTGGAGGGACTTGGAGGGAATTTTGGGGCGGATTTTGCGGGGATTTTGGGGATGGTTTTGGGGCAATTAAGGGTGATTTGGAGTTGATTTGGGGTGGATTCTTGGGGCAGATTTTGCGGGGATTTTGGGGGTGGTTTTGGGGCGATTATGGGTCATTTTGGGGATTTGGAGTTGATTTGGGGTGGACTTTGTGGGAATTTTGGGGCGGATTTTGCGGGGTTTTTGGGGTGGTTTTGGGGAGATTGTGGGTAGATTTGGGGGAGATTTAGGGGTGCTTTTTGGGGCGATTAGGAGTGATTTTGGGGGTTTGGAGTTGATTTGGGGTGGATTTTGATGGCATTTTTGGGGCGAATTTTGGAGGGACTTTGTGGGAATTTTGGGGCAGATTTTGGAGGGACTTTGAGGGAATTTTGGGGCGGATTTTGGAGGGACTTTGAGGGAATTTTGGGGCGGATTTTGCGGAAATTTTGGGGTCTCACCCTGTCCTTTCCCGCAGCCCGAGGGACGCTCCAGCCCCATCGTGCTGCTCCAAGATGTCACCAACGTCACCAATGTCACCGCCGCCCCTGGAGCGCTGCCCTCGCTCCGGGACAAACCCAAAACCATCCGGGTCATCACCAGGGACGTGATCCGGGAGCTCATGTGAGGCTCCCCAAATCTGCTCATTTTTTCTCCAATAATCCTTTAATTTTTCCAGAAATTCCTGGAATTTTTCCCCCAAAATTCCGGACTTTTTTGCCGATAATTCAGGACAAAAAAAAACCCCAAAAAAACAACAAAAAAAAAAAAAACACAAAAAAAACCAACCTGGATTTTTTGCCAAAAATCTGGCGGCTTTTCCCCCAAATCTGGGATTTTTTTCCCCAAAATTTGGAAATTTATTTTATAAATTTTATTATTATAAAATTTATCATTTAAATTATTTAATTATTAAAATGGTATATAAATTTATTATTACAAATTATATTATTACAAAATTTATTATTAATTTTATTATTATAATTTTCTTATTCTTTTATTATTATTATAAAATTTATATACCCCCAAGATTCACAATTATTTCCCTCCAAATTTGGGCGGTTTTCCCCCAACATTTGAAATATATTTTCCCTAAAATTAAAGGAATTTTTGCCTAAAATCCGTGATTTTTTTCCCCCCAGAATGTGGGATATTTTTCCCCTGATTGTGCTCTGTGTCCCCCAGAGTTCCCAGGGATCGGCCCCCGGGCTCGCTCATCCTCGGCAATGAGGAATTCCAGCGGATCCAGGAGCAGGCTCAGCCCCCGCGGCCGCTCGCGGATCCGCCGCAGATCCTCAAATCCCGCCAGGACGCGGCTTTTGTGGGCATCTCCCGATTCCCTCACCCCAAATCTCCCCATCCCGAATTTCCCGGTCCCGAATTTCCCCAATCCCGCTTTTCCTGATCCCGATTTTCCCCCATCCTGCTATTCCTGATTTCCCGAGCCAAATTTCCCCTATCCCAAATTTCCCAATCTCCATCTTCCCCAATCCCAAATTTTCCCCATCCAAATTTCCCTGACCCCGTTTTCCCCGATCCCGCTTTTCTGACCCCGATTTTCCCAATCCTGATTCTCCCAATCCCACTTTTCCTGACCCAAATTTTCTGGATCCCGTTGTTCCCCATCCCGAGATTTTACCGATCCAGGGAATGCCCCCGGGGTGTCCCTGCGATGTCCCCGAGGTGTCCCCAAGTTGTTCCCTGGGATTGTCCCCAGGATTGTCCCCAAGATGTCCCCACAATGTCCCCACAATGTCCCCCTGTCCCCACAGGAGCAGCTGCGGCGAGCGCGGAGTGCGGAGCTGGCCAGGGACGAGCAGCGGGACAGGGACAGGGACAGGGACAAGGACACGGACAAGGACAAAGAGGAAAAGGGGGAGAGGGCGAGGAAGGTGAGGCCGGAGGAATTTTGGGGGAAGTTTGGAGGAATTTTGGAGGAATTTTTGAGGAATTTTGAAGGAATTTTGGGGGAATTTTGGTGGAATTATGGAGGAATTTTGGAGGAAGTTTGCGGTGTTTGGGGGGTCTCCCACCTCAAAATCTCGCCCCAAAGTTTGATGGATTTTGTGGGGGATTTTGAAGTGATTTGGGGGATTCTGAGGGATTCGGGGAATTTTGGGGCGATTTTGTGGGGGCTTTTGAGGGGATTTTGTGATTATTTTTATGGGATTTTGGGGGGGAGTTTGTGATTATTTTCATGAGATTTTGGGGGGATTTGGGGGTGATTTTGGGTGGATTTTGAAGGTGGATTGTGGGAAGATTTTGGGGTGATTTTGGGGGTGATTTTCTGGGGGCTTTTGAGGGGATTTTGTGATTATTTTTATGGGATTTTGGGGGGGAGTTTGTGATTATTTTCATGAGATTTTGGGGGGATTTGGGGGTGATTTTGTGGGGATTTTGAAGGTGGATTTGTGGGAAGATTTTGGGGTGATATTGGGGGTCATTTTGTGGGGGCTTTTGAGAGGATTTTGTGATTAATTTTATGGGGTTTTGGGGGGAATTTGGGGGGGATTTTGTGATTATTTTCACGAGATTTTGGGGAGATTTTGGGATGATTTTGTGGGGATTTTGAAGGTGGTTTTGTGGGACGAGTTTGGGCTGATTTTGAGGTCTCACCCCATTTTTCCCCACAGATTTCAGGCTCCTCCAGCCCCATCACGCAGCTCCAGGACGCGAGGAGCGCCCCGGGCCCGGTGCCTCAGGACAAACCCAAAACCATCCGCGTCTTCACCAAGGACGTGGTCCGGGACCTCATGTGAGGCTCGGGGGGATTTGGGGACCCCCAGGGACTCAGAAGGGATCTGGGGACTCACAGGAATTGAGGAGACCCAGAAGGGATTTGGGGACTCAGGTGGAAGTTGGACCCAGAAGGGAATTGGAGACTTGGAGAGAATTTGGGGACCCAGGTGGGATTTGGGGACTCAGGGGAAATTTGATGGTGCAGATGGGATTTGGGGACTCAGGGGACACCAGGAGCTGTCCCCATGTCCCTGATTTTGCTCTGTGTCCCCCAGAGTTCCCAGGGATCGGCCCCCGGGCTCGCTCATCCTCGGCAATGAGGAATTCCAGCGGATCCAGGAGCAGGCTCAGCCCCCGCGGCCGCTCGCGGATCCGCCGCAGATCCTCAAATCCCGCCAGGACGCGGCTTTTGTGGGCATCTCCCGATTCCCCGAGCCCCAATTTCCCGATCCCAAATTTCCCGAACCCGATTTTCCCAATCCTGCTCTTCCTGACCCCGATTTTCCCCATCCCGATTTCCCCCATCCCGAATTTCCTGATCCCCCTTTTCCCAGTCCCGCTTTTCCCACTCCCCTCGTGCCAGGGGCCCTGGAATGTCCTAGAACTGTCCCCCCAGGAGGCCCTGGGAATGTCCCCAAGGAATGCCTTGGGAATGTCCCCCAGGGTCCTGGCCATGTCCCATCAGGAGGCCCTGGGAATGTCCCCAGCAGTGTCCTTGTCCCACAGGCAATGTCCCCAGCAGCGTCCCTGTCCCACAGGCAGTGTCCCCAGCAGTGTCCCCACAGTGTCCCTGTCCCACTGGCAGTGTCCCCACAGTGTCTCTGTCCCGTAAGAGGCCCGGGAATGTCCCCAGCAGTGTCCCTGTGCCCGCAGTGTCCGTGTCCTGCAGGAGGCCCAGCAATGTCCCCAGCAGTGTCCCCACAGTGTCCCTGTCCCCAGCAGTGTCCTTGTCCCACAGGCAGTGTCCCCAGCTGTGTCCCTGTCCCCACAGTGTCTGTGTCCCGCAGGAGGCTCGGCAGTGTCCCACAGTGTCCCACAGTGTCCCCACAGTGTCCCACAGTGTCCGTGTCCCGCAGGAGGCTCGGCAGTGTCCCCACAGTGTCCCCACAGTGTCCCACAGTGTCCCTCAGTGTCCCACAGTGTCCCACAGTGTCCGTGTCCCGCAGGAGGCTCGGCAGTGTCCCCACAGTGTCCCACAGTGTCCCCACAGTGTCCCTGTCCCACAGGAAATGTCCCCACAGTGTCCCTAGCAGTGTCCTCACAGTGTCCCTGTCCCACAGGCAGTGTCCCCACAGTGTCCCACAGTGTCCCCACAGTGTCCCCACAGTGTCCCACAGTGTCCCACAGTGTCCCCACAGTGTCCCACAGTGTCCCCACAGTGTCCCACAGTGTCCCTGTCCCGCAGGAGGCTCGGCAGTGTCCCCACAGTGTCCCACAGTGTCCCACAGTGTCCCCACAGTGTCCCACAGTGTCCCCACAGTGTCCCCACAGTGTCCCACAGTGTCCCACAGTGTCCCTGTCCCGCAGGAGGCTCGGCAGTGTCCCCACAGTGTCCCCACAGTGTCCCCACAGTGTCCCACAGTGTCCCACAGTGTCCCCACAGTGTCCCCACAGTGTCCCACAGTGTCCTCACAGTGTCCCACAGTGTCCCCACAGTGTCCCACAGTGTCCCACAGTGTCCCTGTCCCGCAGGAGGCTCAGCAGTGTCCCCACAGTGTCCCACAGTGTCCCCACAGTGTCCGTGTCCCGCAGGAGGCTCAGCAGTGTCCCACAGTGTCCCACAGTGTCCCCACAGTGTCCGTGTCCCGCAGGAGGCTCGGCAGTGTCCCCACAGTGTCCCACAGTGTCCCACAGTGTCCGTGTCCCGCAGGAGGCGCGCAGCCGGGCCCGCAGCGCGGAGCGGCGGCAGGAGGAGCAGCGGGAGGCGCGGGAGCCCTCGGAGCTGGGGCTGCAGCTGGAGCTCGAGCGCCGGGAGCTGCTGGAGCGCGCGGCCGGGCTCAGGCTGGAGCAGGAGGACGAGATGCGGTGGCTGAACTCGGTGCGGCCGGAACCTTTCCCTGTTCCCTTTCCCTATTTCCCGTTTCCTTGTCCCATTCCCATTTCTCTTTCCCATTCCCATTCCCATTCCCGTGTGTCACAGCTCCTGCTGAGCGTCCACTGCAGCTCCATCCTGGACAGGCAGGAGAAGCTCCAGGGCTCCCATTTTCCATTTCCATTCCCATTCCCATTTCCATTCCCATTCCCATTCCCATTCCCATTCCCATTCCCATTCCCATTCCCATTTCCCATTCCCATTTCCATTCCCATTCCCATTCCCATTCCCATTCCCATTCCCATTCCCATTCCCATCTCCCATTCCCATTCCCATTCCCATCTCCCATTCCCGTTCCCATTCCCATTCCCATTCCTATTCCTATTCCCATTTCCCATTCCCATTTCCATTCCCATTTCCCTTTCCCATTCCCATTCCCATTTACATTCCCATTCCCATTCCCATTCCCATTCCCATTCCCATTCCCCATTTCCCACTCCATTCCCGTGTCCCGCAGCTCCTGCTCAGCGCCCGCTGCAGATCCATCCAGGACAGGCAGCTGGCAGAGAAGCAGCAGCTGCAGGGGGAGCTGCAGGCGGAGGAGCAGCGCCTGGTGCGGCTCCTGGACAGCGAGCGGGAGAAGGAGCTGCAGATGGAGGAGGAGCTGCAGCGCCGCAGGAAGCAGGAGATCATCAGGTCCGTGCTTCCCTTTTCCTCTTCCCTTTTCCTTTTCCTCTTCCTCTTCCCTTTTCCCTTCTTTTCCCTCTCCTCTTTTCTCCTTATCCCTTTCCTCTTATCTCTTCTCCCTTCCCCCATTCTTTATATTCCTCTTCCCTTTTCCCTTTCTCCTTTTCGTCTTCCCATTTTCTTCCCTTTCCCTTCTGTTCTGTTTCCCCTTTCCCTCCTTTCCCTTCTTCCTTTTCTCTTTTTCCCTCTTTCCTCTTCCCTTTTTCCCTTCCTTTCCCATTCTTTTCCTTCTTTTCCCTTTTTTTGCCTTTTCCCTTTCTCCCCTTTCTCCTTTCCCCCTTTTCCCTCTTTTCCCTCTCTCCTTTTCCCCTTTTCCCTTTCTCCCTCTTTCCCCTTTCCCTTTTTCTTCCTTTTTCCCTTTTCCGTTTCCCTTTCTCCCTCTTTCCCCTTTCCCTTTTTTCTTCCTTCTCCCCTTTTCTTTTTCCCTTTCTCCCTCTTTCCCCTTTCCCTTCCTTTTTCCCTTTCCCCTTTCCCTTTCCCACCCCGTGCACTCCACAATTCTGGAGCCAGACCGGAACTTTTCCATTCCCAAATTCCCGAATTCCCAAATTCCCAAATAATTCCCAAATGCTTCCCGAATTCCCAGCCACAAGCTGGAGGTGCTCAAGCAGGTGGAGCAGCACCAGGAGCAGCGGGCGCTGAAGGCTGAGCAGAAACTCCAGGAGCGCCAGAAGCTCCTGGAACACCTGGAGCAGATGAAGAGGGAGGATCACGAGGTTGGAGATTCCCAGCGGGAATTTGGGAATTTGGGTTGGAAGGGTTGGGGGCAGCACGGGGTGGGATCGGGGCTCTGGTGGCCTTGGGGACGTGGTGGCATCACAAGGGGACACGGAGCTGGTGGGGATTCCAGGGAACGGGGGATGCAGGGATTGGGGATTCCAGGGATTGGAGCTGCCAGGGAATGGGGATTTTGGGGAATTGGGATTTTGGGGAATGAGGATTTCTGGGAATGGGGGATCCCAGGCAATCGGGATTTTGGGGAATGGGAATTCCGGGGAATGGGGATTTCTGAGATTGGGGATTTCAGGGAATGGGGATCCTGCTGAGGGAGATCCTGATGAGGGAGATCCCAGAGGTTTAAGGTCCCATGGAATTGGGATCTATAGCAGGGTAATCCCAGGAATGGGGAATCCCAGGGGTTTGGGGTCCCAAGGAGTGGGAGATCCCAGGGAATGGAGGTCCTAGGGAAAGGAGGTCCCAATGAGGGAGATCCCAGGGATTTGGGACCCCAGGGAATGGGGATCCATAGCAAGGGGATCCCAGGGGTTTGGGATCCCATGGAATTGGGATCTATGGCAGGGTAATCCCAGGGAATGGGGGTCCCAGGGGTTTGGGATCCCAAGAAGTGGGAGATCCCAAGGAGTGGGAATTTCAGGGAATGGGCATTTCAGGGAATGGGGATCCTGCTGAGGGAGACCCCAGAGGTTTGGGATCCCATGGAATTGGGGATCCCAGGGGTTTGGGGTCCCCGGGGAATGCGGGGATTGGGATCGGTGGGGTTTGCGGGGCTCTGCGGTGACGGGATCGGTGTCCCTGCGGTGTCCCCGCGGTGTCCCCTCGGTGTCCCCGCGGTGTGGCCAGGCCTGGCAGCAGCGGCAGCAGCGCAAGCAGCAGCTCATGGCCGAGATGAAGGCGGTGGACGCGGAGAACCAGCGGCTGCGGCAGCGCGAGCGGGAGCGCGACCGGCGCGCCGAGCTGCGGGCCCTGGAGGAGCAGCGCCTCAAGGGGGTGAGGGCGGCGTGCCAGGGAGATGGCACCTCCCCCGGGGTGCTGTCACCTTCCCCGGAGTGCTGTCACCTCCCCAGGATGCTGTCACCTCCCCAGGATGCTGTCACCTCCCCAGGGTGCTGTCCCACCCCGAGGCGCTGTCACCTCCCATGGCACTTTCCTATCCCAGGGCTCTGTCCCCTGCCCTGGGTGCTGTCACCTCCCCAATGTTCTGTCACCTCCCCAGGGCTTTGTCACCTTCTTAGGGCTCTGTCCCCCACTGTGTCCTTGTCTCCAGCCGATATCTCTGTCCCCAGCTGTGTCCCTGTCTCCGTGTCGCTGTCCCCCAGTGTGTTCCTGTCCCCAGCTGTGTCCCTGTCCCAGTGTCCCTGTCCCCAGCTGTGTCCCTGTCCCCAGCGGTGTCTCCCCAGCGGTGTCCTTGTCCCCAGTGGTGTCCCAGTGTCCCTGTCCTGGTGCCCCTGTCCCCGGCTGTGTCCCCGTCCCCACTGGTGTTCCTGTCCCCAGCTGTGTCCCTGTCCCTAGCGGTGTCCCTGTCCCCAGCTGTGTCCCTGTCCCAGTGTCCCTGTCCCCAGCTGTGTCCCTGTCCCCAGCTGTGTCCCTGTCCCCAGTGGTGTCCCTGTCCCCAGCAGTGTCTCCCCAGCGCTGTCGCTGTCCCTGTCCCGGTGTCCCCTTGTCCCCAGCGCTGTCACTGTCCCCAGGAGCGGGAGGTGGCGCTGCAGGCGGAGCGGGCGCGGCTGTGCCAGGAGCAGCAGCGGGAGCTGGACCGGCTCAAGGCCGCCAAGGAGCGCGAGCGGGAGTGGCAGGAGGCGCAGGTGGGTGGCACTGCCACCCCTGTCCCCTCCCCGGGCTCCGTCCCCTCCCCAGGGCGCTGTCACCTCCCCGGGGCTCTGCGGACCAAGAGCAGCCAGGTGGCGGCAGAGCGCGCCTGGTGACACGGGGAGCTGTCCCTGTCCCCAATATCCCCAATGTCCCCTGTAGCTGTCCCTGTCCCCAGTGCCCTTAATGTCCCCAATGTCCCCTGTCACTGTCCCCAATGTCCCCGCGGGGCGCTCTGCGCTCCAAGCGCAGCCAGCAGGTGGCAGAGCCGGAGTGGCAGCACCGGGAGCTGTCCCTGTGACTGTCCCTTTCCCTGTCCCCAGTGTCCCCTGTCGCTGTCACTGTCCCCAATGTCCCCGATGCCCCCAATGTCCCCAATGTCCCCGCAGGAGGCTCTGCACGTCAGGCGCAATGAGGAGGCAGCGGAGCGGGACTGGCACTGCCAGGACCTGTCCCTATCCCCAGCGTCCCCAATGCCCCCGATGTCCCCAATGTCCCCAGTGTCCCCAATGTCCCCAAAGCCCCCACTGTCCCCAGTGCCCCGATGTCCCCAATGTCCCCAATGTCCTCAATGCCCCTGATGTCCCCAATGTCCCCAATGTCCCCGCAGGAGGCTCTGCGCTTCAGGCGCAGTGAGGAGGCGGCGGAGCGGGACTGGCACTGCCAGGACCTGTCCCTGTCCCCAGTGTCTCCAATGTCTCCGCTGTCCCCAATGTCCCCAGTATCCCCGATGTCCCCAGTGTCCCCAATGTCCTCAATGCCCCCCATGTCCCCGCAGGAGGCTCTGTGCTTCAAGCGCAATGAGGAGGCAGCAGAGTGGGAGTGGCACTGCCAGGACCTGTCCCTGTCCCCAGTGTCCCCAATGCCCCCAATGTCCCCAATGTCCCCAGTGTCCCCAGTGTCCCCAATGTCCCCAAAGCCCCCACTGTCCCCAGTGCCCCCAGTGTCCCCAATGCCCCCACTGTCCCCAGTGCCCCCAATGTCCCCGATGTCCCCAGTGCCCTCGATGTCCCCAGTGTCCCCAATGTCCTCAGTGCCCCCAATGCCCCCGATGCCCCCGATGTCCCCAGTGCCCCCGATGCCCCTGATGTCCCCATTGTCCCCAGTGCCCTCGATGTCCCCAGTGCCCCCAATGCCCCCAGTGTCCCCAGTGTCCCCAATGTCCCCAACACCCCCAATGTCCCCAGTGCCCCCGATGTCCCCAATGTCCCCAATGTCCCCAGTGTCCCCGATGTCCCCGCAGGAGGCCCTGCGCTTCAGGCGCAGTGCGGAGGCGGCGGAGCGCGAGTGGCGGCGCCGGGAGCTGCAACGGGAGCGGCGCCGCGCGGAGCAGCTGCAGGAGCTGCAGCGGGGCCGCCACGAGGAGGCGACAAAGCGGCGACAGCAGCGGGCGCTGGCACTGCAGCAGGAGCGCCGCGACTTCCTCACCCTGCTCGGGTGGGTGGCACCGGGGCTGGCATGGGGACAGCTGAGAGGCTGGGCACTCCGGTGCCACCCCAGGAGCTGTGCCAGGCGTGACTGGGGTCTCTGGCAGGGTCCCTGTGCCATCTTGGTGGCGCTGGGGACACCAGTGTCACCCCAGACGCTGTGTCAGGCGTGCCCAGGGGACTGTAGCAGTGTCCCCGTGTCACCCAGGGGCTGTGCCAATGTCCGCACGTCCTCAGCGCCCACCGGGAGCAGCTGGCATGGGAGCGGGCACGGCTGTGCCAGTGTCACAGTGTCCCCATGCCAGCGTCCCAGTGAGGTCTCCATGTCCCCAGTGTACCAGGGCCAATGTCCCAGTGATGTCCCCAGTGACCCAGTGTCCCCAAGCCAATGTCCCCAGTGCCTAGTAAGTGGTGTCTCCATGTCCCCGGTGTCACAGCTGTGCCAGTGTCCCAGTGCCAATGTCCCCATGTCCCCCGTGTCCCCAGTGCCCAGCAAGAGCAGCTGGTCCAGGAGTAGCAGCTGGCACTGCAGCGGGCACAGTCCCAGTGTCACAGTGCCAATGTCCCAGCAATGTCCCCATGTCCCCAGTGCCAAGCAGGAGCAGCTGGTACAGGAGCGGGCACAGCTGTGCCAGCGTCCCAGTGCCAATGTCCCCACGTCAGTGTCACAGTGCCAATGTCACAGTGATATCCCCATGTCCCCGTGTCCCCAGTGCCCAGCAGCAGCAGCTGGCATGGCAGCGGGCACAGCCTCAGTGTGACAGTGCCAATGCCACAGTGATGTCCCCATGTCCCCAGTGTCACAGTGATATCCCCGTGTCCGCAGTGCCCAGCAGGAGCAGCTGGCACAGAAGCAGGGCCAGCAGCTGGCACAGCAGTGGGCACAGCCCCAGTGTCACAGTGCCAATGTCCCAGTGTCACAGTGATGTCCCTGTGTCCCCAGTGTCACAGCTGTGCCAATGTCACTATGCCAGTGTCACAGTGGTGTCCCCGTGTCCCCAGTGCCCAGCAGGAGCAGCTGGCACGGCAGCGGGCACAGCCCCAGTGTCACAGTGCCAATGTCCCAGTGTCACAGTGATGTCCCCGTGTCCCCAGTGCCCAGCAGGAGCAGGTGGCGCGCGAGCAGGAGCAGCAGCTGGCACGGCAGCGGGCACAGTCCCAGTGTCACAGTGCCAGTGTCCCCATGTTCCCCGTGTGTCCCCAGTGCCCAGCAGGAGCAGCTGGCGCGCGAGCAGGAGCAGCAGCTGGCACGGCAGCGGGCACAGCTGTGCCAGTGTCACAGTGATGTCCCCATGTCCCCCGTGTGTCCCCAGTGCCCAGCAGGAGCAGCTGGCGCGCGAGCAGGACCAGCAGCTGGCATGGCAGCGGGCACAGTCCCAGTGCCAATGTCCCAGTGTCACAGTGGTGTCCCCGTGTCCCCAGTGCCCAGCAGGAGCAGCTGGCGCGCGAGCAGGAGCAGCAGCTGGCACGGCAGCGGGCACAGCGCGCGCACGGGGAGGCGCTGCAGGAGCAGATCCGCGAGTCGCGGCAGCGGCGGCAGCGCGACAGAGCCGCGGCCATCGAGGAGGGACAGCGGGAGCTGGCGCGGGCACGGCAGCGGGCAGAGCACCTGGCACGCGTGGGGCAGCAGAAACTGCAGCGCCTCAGGTGCGGGGCCGTGCCACCTCTGCCACCTCCTGGCACCTCTTGTGCCACCTCTGTCACTTCTGTCACTTCCTGGCACATCTTCTGTCACCTCTGCCGTGTCCTGGCACCTCTATTCCCCTCCTGTGTCACCTCCTGGCATCTCTTGCCACCTCCTGCGTCACCTCCTGTGTCACCTCTGTCACCCCTGGCACCGCTGATGTCCCCTCCTGTGTCACCTCTGCCACTTCCTGGCACCTCTTTTCCCCTCCTGTGTCACGTCATGGCGTCTCTTGCCACCTCTTGTGTCACCTCTGTCACTTTCTGGCACCTCCTGGGACCTCTCCTGTCACCTCTGTCACCTCCTGGCACCTCCTGTCTCACCTCTGTCACCTCCTGGCACCTCTATTCCCCTCCTGTGTCACCTCCTGGCGTCTCTTGCCACCTCCTGTGTCACCTCTGCCACTTCCTGGCACCTCTTGGGACCTCTTCTGTCACCTCCTGTGTCACCTCTTGGTACCTCTTGTCACCTTCTATGTCCCCTCCTGTGTCACCTCTGCCACTTCCTGGCACCTCTTTTCCCCTCCTGTGTCACCTCCTGGCATCTCTTGTGTCACCTCTGTCACCCCTGGCACCACTGATGTCCCCTCCTGGGTCACCTCTGTCGCTTTCTGGCACCTCCTGGCACCTCCTGTGTCACCTCCTGGCACCTCTTGTCACCTTCCATGTCCCCTCCCGTGTCACCCCTGTCCCGCTGATGTCCCCTCCCGTGTCACTCTGTGCCCACAGGGACACCGGGGTGCCCGACAGCTACTGTGCCGTGGTGGAGAAGAAAGCCTGGGGCCACCCTGGTGCCACCCTGCCACCTCCTGCTGTCACCGTGTCACCGCTCGATGCCACCCTGTCACCCTGATGCCACCCCTGTGCCACCTCCCGATGCCAGCCGCCATCTCCCAGGGATATGGGGGACATTTCCCCTTTTTTTCTCTGTGGTTTGAGCCCATTTTTTTTCTCTCTTTTTACCCGTTTTTAGAGATTTTTAACCCATTTTATCCCTATTTATTTTTACCCTTTTAAATTCCTATTTTTACCAAATTTTAATTCCTATTCTCCCCCAATTTTAATCCCTATTTTTAACCAATTTTCATATCTTTTAGCCCATTTTTATCCTTATTTTAACCCTCTTTAATCCCTATTTTGACCAAATTTAATCCCTATTTTTAACCAATTTTCATCTATTTTAACCCATTTTCATCCCTGTTTTTACCCTTTGAAATTCCTATTTTTACCCAATTTTATTTCCTTATTTTACCCAATTTTAATCCCTATTTTAACCCATTTTCATCTATTTTTACTCTTTTTTACCCCTATTTTAACCCTTTTAAATCCTTTTTTTTACCAAGTTTAATCTCTATTTTTAACCAATTTTCATCTATTTAACCCAATTTTAATCCCTCTTTTTACCCTTTTAAATCCCTATTTTTATCCGATTTTAATTCCAATTTTTACCCATTTTTAGTTTTACCAATCCATAGTTTTACCAATTTTAATCCCTTTTTAACCTATTTTAACCCTTTTTACACCTATTTGTCACCCTTTAAAGCCCATTATCCCAATTTTAGCCCATTTTTATGTTTATTTTTAACCCTTTTAAAAACCCAGTTTTATCCCTATTTTGCCCCATTTTACCCCTATTTTCACTTATTTTTTGTCCATATTTTTTACCCATTTTAACCCATTTCACCCCTATTTTTAACTCCTTTTAACTTCTATTTTCTCCCTACATTTTCCCCATTTTATCCCTATTTTTAACCCTCTACAGTCCCCATTTTAACCCATTATACCCCAAATTTTAACCCCATTTTTTAACCCTTTAAACCCCATTTAATATTTATTTTTTAACCTTTTAAATCTGTATTTTATCCCGATTTTTACCCTTCCTTCCCTCCTGGAACCAAACCGCAGCTTTTGGGTTCAACTGGGAGCACTGGTTTGAACTGGTTTGAACTGGTTTGAACTGGTTTATTTCCATGGGGTTTTTTGGGGCAGAATTTGGGGGGAGAAATCCCACGGAGAAGGGGGGGGGGGTTAGGGGAGGGGGAGACCCCCAAAATCTTTCAAATTTGGGGAAAAGGAGGGGGGGGAGCTTTTTTGGCTAAAAAAAAAAGAAAAAAATCCCAATTTTCCATCCAAATCTGGTATTTCCAGACAGAAAAAATCCCAATTTTCGGGGGAAAAAAATCACCAATTTTCCATTTCCAGGGTGAGAAAAAAATCCCAATTTTCCATTTCCAAGGGAGAAAAAAAATCCCAATTTTCAAGGGAAAAAAAAAAAAATCCCCGATTTTCCATTCCAGGGGAAAGAAAATCCCAATTTTCCATTTATAGAGGGGAATTAAAAAATCGCAATTTTCCATTTCCCCAGAGGGGGCAAAAAAAAAAAAAAATCCACATTTTCGGCGGGGGGGAAAAATTCAAATTTTCCATTTCCAGGGGGAAAAAGATCCCAATTTTCCACCCGAATTTGGCCTTTTCAGAGGGAAAAATCCCAAATTTTCCATCCCGGTGGTGGCAGGGGGGGGAGGGCAGGGGGGTCCCGGGGTTTGGGGACAGGGGAGGTGACACAGGAGGGGACAGGAGGTGACACGGGGGGGGGTCAGGAGCTCTTCATCTGCAGGGTCTCGTAGGTCTCCTGGTGCTCGGAGCTGAGACCCTATAGGGGGGTCCAGAAGGGTTTTTTGGGGGGTTTTGAGGGGTTTTGGGGGGTCTGTGCCACCAACCCCAAGTGACAGCAACCTCTGTCACCCCCCCGGTGTCACCCCATCAATGGTTCTTGAGGGGAGGGACCCCAAACCCCAAACATCCCAAATTTTATCCCACAAATTGGAGGGGACAAACCAAATCCCCCAAATCTCCCAAATCCCAAACCCCCAAACATCCCAAGTTTCATCCCATAAATAGGGGGACAAACCAAATTCCCCCAAATCCCAAGCACCCCAAATCTCAGCCCCATCAATGGTTCTTTAGGGGGGGAGACCCCAAATCCCAAACACCCCAAATCCCAAACACCCCCAAATCCCAAACATCCCCAAAACCCAAACATCCCCAAAACCCAAACACCCCCAAAACCTAAACACCCCCAATCCCCAAATACCCCAAATTTCACCCCATAAATGGGAGGGACCCCCAAAATCCCAAACACCCCAAATCTCAGCCCATAAATGGGAGGGACCCCCAAAACCCAAACATCCCAAATTTTATCCCATAAACTGGGGACACCCCCCAAATCTCACCCCATAAATGATTCTTTAGGGGAGGGGACACCCCAAAATCCCAAAAAATCCCAAAAATCTCAGCCCCATAAATGGGGGGAACACCTCAAATCTCAGCCCATAAGTGAGAGGACACCCCAAATATCAGCCCCATAAACTGGGGGAAACCCCAAATCCCAAACATCACCCCAAATATCCCCCCCATAAATGGATGAGAACCCCAAATCTCAGCCCTATATAAGCAGTTCTTTATGGGGGGGAGCACATCCTAAAATCCCAAAATCCCCCAATCTCACCCCCACAAATTGGGTGGACCCCAAATTTCACCCCATCGATGGGTGGAGGAGGACCCCAAGTCTCAGCCCCATAAGTGGGAGGGGACCCCCAAATCCCAAACACCCCCCAAATCTCAGCCCATAAATTGGGAGGGACCCCAAATCTCAGCCCCACAAATGGATCTCTGCAGGAGACACCCCAAATCCCAAAAAAACTCCAAATCTCAGCCCCACAAATCGGGGGGGGACCCCCCCAAGTCCCCAAACATTCCCAATCTCACCCCATAAACGGGGGGGACACCCCAAATCTCAGCCCATAAATGCTCCAGGGGTACCCCCTCAAAACCCCGGGGATGTTCCCCCCTCCCCAGCACAGCCCCTGTCCCCCCAAAAATCCCTAAAACCCCCCCAAAAATCCGCCCCCTGCGTGACTCACGGCGTAAACGGCCTCTTCCTCCTTCTGCCCGGGAACAGAAAGCGAAAGGAGAATTTGGGGGGCTGGGGGGGGGCACATCCGGACACCCCCCATCCCCCACAGCACCCCCAGCACCCCCGAAAAACCCTTCAAAATCTCCTAAAATGCCCCCCAAAAATCCCCTCAAAATCTCCTAAAATCCCTCCCCCGCCAATCGCCCTCAAACTCGCCCCAAAATCCCCCAAACCCCCTCTAACGACCCCCCCCAAAAAAGCCCCAAAATCCCCCAAAGTCACCCTAAAATCCCCTCAAAACCCCCCTTCAAACTCACCCCAAAATCTCCCCCAAAATCTCCCTCACACTCACCCCAAAATCCCCCCCAAACTCACCCCAAAATCCCCCTCAAAATCTTCTAAAAATCCCCCCTCAGAATCCCCCTTCAAACTCACCCCAAAATCCCCCCAAAATCCCCATAAAATCCCCCTCAAACGCACCCCAAAATCCCCCTCAAACTCGCCTCAAAATCCCCCTCAAACTCACCCAAAAAAACCCCAAAAATCCCCCAAAAATCCCCCTCAAACTCACCCCAAAATCCCCCTCAAACTCGCCCCCAAAATCCCCCCATAATCTCTCCTCAAAATTTCCAAACCCCCCCCAAAATCCCCCTCAAACTCGCCCCAAAATCCCCCTCCAACTCGCCTCAAAATCCCCCCCCAAAAAAAACCCAAAACCCCTCAAAACCCCCCCTCAAACTCACCCCAAAATCCCCCTCAAACTCGCCCCAAAATCCCCCCCAAAATCACCCTCCAAACTCACCCCCAAAATCCTCCAAACCCCCCAAATTCCCCCCAAATTCCCCCTTTACCTTCTGAGCCGCTTGCCGCGACCTCTGAGTCAGGAACTGGAGAGGAAAAAAAAAACCCAAAAATGAGGGAAAAAAAGGGGAGAAAAATGGGGGGAAAATTTGGGTGAGTGAGGATGAGGAGGGGAGTTTTGGGGACCCCCCAAAAAAAAAGGGGGTTCGGGGCTCACCCTGAGGCGCACGTAGAGGCCGGTGAGGATGAGGCTGTAGAGGAAGAGCACGGCGTTCCAGCACGTAGCACAGCTCGGGCTCGGCCAGGGCTCCTGAGGGGTTTTTTGGGGGGGCGATTTTGGGGTTTTTTGGGGGGTTTTGGGGATTTTAAGGGGGATTTTGGGAGTTTTGGTGGGGTTTATGGAGGAATTTGGGGGATTTTACAGGGAGTTTTGAGAGTTTCAGGGGGATTTTAGGGGTTTTGGGGGGGATTTTAGGGAATTTTAGGGGGGTTTTGGACGGGTTTTGGAGGGATTTGGGGGGGATTTGGGATTTTAAGGGGGGATTTTGGGGTTTTAGGAGGGATTTTAGGGTGGTTTTTAGGGGGTTTTGGGGGAGATTTTTGAGGGATTTTGTGGGGGGGGTTGGGGGATTTTAGGGCGGTTTTGGGGAATTTTAGGGGGAGATTTGGGAGTTTTGGAGGGATTTTAGGGAATTTAGTGAGGATTTGGGGAGGGTTTTTTGGATTTTAGGGTGGTTTTTGGGGAGGGATTTTGGGGAATTTGAGGAGGATTTGGGAGTTTCGGGGGGGCGGATTTTAGGGGATTGGGGGAGATTTGGGGGATATTGAGGAGAATTTTGGAGGGATTTGGGGGGGATTTGGGGAGTTTGGAGGGATTTGGGGGGGATTTTTGAGGGATTTAAGGGACGATTTTTGGGAGGTTTAAGGGGGGGATTTTTTTGGGGGCCTGAGGGGGGGATTTTGGAGGGATTTGGGGGGGTTTTTAGGGGAGGATTTTGGGGGAATTTTAGAGGATTTTGGGGGCCTGGGGGATTTGGGGGGGGATTTTGGGGACCACCCATGTGTCACCCCACAGGTGGCACCCCCCAGACCCCCAAATCCCCCTGAATTCCACCCCCCAAACTTCCCTGGACACTCCAAAATCACCCCCCCCCCCAAATTCCCTGAATCCCCCAAACCCCCCCTGGATCCCCCCCAGTCCCCCAAACCCCCCCGGACACCCCAAATTCCCCAAATCCACCCAATTGCCCCGAATCTCCCAAACCCCCCCCCCTCCCCAGGACACCACAAACCCCTCCTGGATCCCCCCAAATCTTCCAGACACCCCAAATCCCCCAAATCCACCCAAACCCTCCAAATTCCCCTGGATCCCCCAAACCCCCCTGGACACCCCAAACCCCCCAAATTCACCCAAACCCCCCTGGACATCCCAAATCCCCCAAATCCACCCAAACCCCCCTAAATCCCCTAAATGCTCCGGACACCCCAAATTCCTCTGACACCCCAACCCCCCCTAAACTCCCCAAATCCCCAAACCCCCCTGGACACCCCAAATCCCCCAAACTCCTCCAGAAACCCCAAACTCCCCCGAAATCCCAAACCCCCCTGGACACCCCAAACACCCCTAAATCCCCAAACCCCCTTGGATCCCCCAAACCCCCCTGGACACCCCAAATCCCCCAAACTCCCCCGAATCCCCAAACCCCCCCTAGACATCCCAAATCCCCTAAATTCACCCAAACCCCTCTAAATCCCCCAAATGCTCCGGACACCCCAAACCCCCCTGGACACCCCAAATCCCCCAAAGTCCCCCGAATCCCCAAACCCCCCTGGACATCCCAAATCCCCCTAAATCCCCCAAACCCCATTGGATCCCCCAAACGCTCCGGACACCCCAAATCCCCCAAAACCCCCAAATCCCCTAAATTCACCCAACCCCCCCCTGGACACCCCAAATCCCCCAAACCCCCCCGAATCCCCAAATCCCCCTGGACACCCCAAACCCCCTAAATTCACCCAAATCCCCTAAATCCACCCAAACCCCTCTAAATCCCCCAAATGCTCCGGACACCCCAAATCCCCCAAACTCCTCCAGAAAAAAACCCCAAACTCCCCTGGACACCCCAAATCCCCCTAAATCCCCCAAACCCCCTTGGATCCCCCAAACGCTCCGGACACCCCAAATCCCCTGGACACCCCTAAACCCCCTAAATCCCACAAACCCCCTGAATCCCCCAGACATCCCAAATCCCCCAAACTGCCCCGAAATCCCAAACCCCCCTGGACACCCCAAACACCCCTAAATTCACCCAAACCCCATAAATCCACCCAAACCCCTCTAAATCCCCCAAATGCTCCGGACACCCCAAACCCCCCTGGACACCCCAAATCCCCCAAATCCCCAAACCCTCCCTGGACATCCCAAACCCCCCTAAATCCCCCAAACCCCCTTGGATCCCCCAAACGCTCCGGACACCCCAAATCCCCTGGACACCCCCGAACCCCCCAAATCCCCCCGTGCCCACCTGCGGCCCGGCCGGGCACCCCCAGCAGGACGAGGCCGAGCAGGCACCGCGCCCCCGCCGCTGTCCCCAATGTCCCCATTGTCCCCTCGGCTCCCCGCCCCTCCCGCACTTCCCCAGGGCCACCCCCGTCCCTCCCTTCCGCTGTCCCCGCTGTCACCGCGGCCACCAACGACGTCCGGCCCGGGGGGGGACCCCGAAATGGCCGGTGGGAACTGCGGGGGGGGCAGCCCGGGTTTGGGGGATCCTCGTGGTCCTGAAAGGGGAAGGAAAGCCCAAAAAGGGGAAGGAGATCCTAAAAAGGAAAGGAGAGCCCAAAAGAGGGGAAAAGGAGCCCCCAAAAAAGGAAAGGAGACCCCAAAAAAGGGGGAAAAGGAGCCCCAAAAAGGGGAAAAGGAGCCCCCCCAAATTGGGGAGAGAGGCCTCAAATGGGGAAGGGACCCCAAAAGGAGACCCCAAAAAGGGAAAAGGAGACCCCAAAAAAGGAAAGGAGACCCCAAAAGAGGGAAAAGGAGACCCCAAAAGAGGGGAAAAGGAGCCCCCCTAAATTGGGGACATAGGCCTCAAATAGGGAAGGGACCCAAAATGGGAAGGAGACCCCAAAAGAGGGGGAAAAGGAGACCCCGAAAAAAGGGGAAAAGGAGCGCCCCCAAATTGGGGAGAGAGGCCTCAAAAGGGGAGAGAGGCCTCAAAAGGGGAAAGGACCCCAAAAAGGGAAAGGAGGCCCCAAAAAAGGGGAAAAGGAGACCCCAAAAAAGGGGAAAAGGAGACCCCCCAAATTGGGGAGAGAGGCCTCAAAAGGGGAGAGAGGCCTCAAAAGGGGAAAGGACCCCAAAAAAGGAAAGGAGACCCCAAAAAAAGGAAAAGGAGACCCCAAAAAGGATAAGGAAACACCAAAAAAGGGGAAAAGGAGACCCCAAAAAGGGGGAAAAGGAGCACCCCCAAATTGAGGAGAGAGGCCCCAAAAGGCAGAAGGGACCCTAAAAGGGGAAGGAGACCCCAAAAATGGAGCCCCCCAAATTGGAGGACAGGCTCCAAACGGAGAAGGGACCCCAAAAAAAGGGGAAAAGAGATTCCAAAAGGGGGAAAAGAGACCCCAAAAAAAGGAAAGGAGACCCCACAAACTGGGGGACATAGGCCTCAAATGGGGAAGGGACCCAAAATGGGAAGGAGACCCCATAAAAGGAGCCCCCCCAAACTGGGAAAGAGGCCCTGAAATGGCAAGGGACCCCAAAAAGGGAAAGAAGACCCCAAAAAAGGGGAAAGGGAGACCCCAAAAAAGAAAAGGAGACCCCACAAACTGGGGAGAAAGGCCCCAAATAGGCAAGGAGCCCCCCAAAAGGATAAGGAGACCCCAAATCGGGCGAGAACCCCCCCAAAGTGTGGAAGGATCCCCCCCCAAACCAGGAAACGAGGGGACACCAGTGACACAAAGGGGACACAAAGGGGACAGGCAGGCTCAGGACCCGATTCTGGCTTTATTTGACCCGAAATGGGGGGGCAGGGACACCCCCAAACACGGAGAGAAAACGGGGACCCCCCCCCTCACCGATCGACCTCCCCAAAGACGATGTCCTGGGTGCCTGTGGGGAAAAAGGGGGGAGACACCCCCAAAATTGGGGTGAGACACCCCCAAAATTGGGGTGAGACACCCCCCCAGATTGGGATCCATATCTGGGAAAGGGGGAGGAGACCCCAAAAGTGAAAGGAGCGCCCCAAAAAGGGAGGGAGACCCTAAAAATGGAAGGAAACGCTAAAAAAGGGAAGGAAAACCCCGAAACTGAGATAGGAGAACCCCAAAATGGGGAAGGGACCCCAAACTGGGCAAGACCCATCCCAAACTGGGAAATGGATGTTGGGAAGGGGAAGGACCCCCCAAAATTAGAAGGGGTGCCCTAAAAAGAGAGGGAAACCCTAAAAATTAAAGGAAATCCTAAAATTGGAAGGGAGACCCTAAAAAGGGAGGGAGAACCCCCAAAATAGGGGAGGAACCCCCCAAAAGTGGAGAAGGGGACCCCAAAATTGGGCACAAACCACCCCAAATTGGGAAATGGGTGTTGGGAAGGGGAAGGAGACCCCAAAAGTGGAAGGGTTGCCCTAAAAACAAAGGGAGACCCCCAAAATTGAGGTAGGAGAAGGCCAAAATGGGGAAGGAACCCCCCCAAAAAGTGGGGATGGAGACCCCAAACTGGGCAAGGAGCCCCCCAAAAAAAGGGAAGGAGCCCCCCCAAAAAAAGGGAAGGAGGTTTCCAACAGGGGAAAATTGGGGAAGCGACCCCTGAAATGGGATGGGAACCCTAAAAGGGAAGAAATCCCTCAAACAGGGAAGGAGGCCCTAAAATGGGGAAAAAAACCCCAAGAGAACGAAAGGAAAACCCCAAAAATGGGGAAGAAGGGCCCGAAACAGGGAAAGGGACCCCAAAATGGGGAGGGGGAACCCAAAAATTGGGAGGGGGAACCCCGAAATGGGGAAAGGGACCCCAAAATGGGGAGGGGGGACCCCAAAATGGGGAGGGGGACGTACCAATGATGGCCACCACGTCTGCCAGCATGTGGCCTTGGGACATCCTGTCCAGCCCGGCCTGGGGAGCAGCAATTAACAGCTAATTAATACCTAATTAACGCCCAATTAACCCAGAGGCACCCCCATGAGGAGCCCTGGTTAACCCGCAATTAATTCATGGGGAACCCCAATTAACTCCCAATTAACCCATGGGACCCCCCAATTAATGCTCAGGGACCCCCAATTAACCCCCAATTAACTCCCAGGGTCCACCAATTAACCAACCCCCAGGGACCCCCAATTAACCCCTAATTAACCCCTAATTAACTCCTAATTAACCCCATGGGGAACCCCAGGGACCCCCAATTAAACAACCCCTAGGAACCCCCAATTAACCCCTAATTAACTCCTAATTAACCCCATGGGGAACCCCACAAGGACCCCCCCCCAATTAAACCCCAGGGACCCCCAATTAAACAACCCCCAGGAACCCCCAATTAACCCCCAATTAACCCCTAATTAACTCCTAATTAACCCCATGGGGAACCCCACAAGGACTCCCCCAGTTAACGCCCAGGACCCCCCAATTAACCAACGCCCAATTAACCCCTAATAACTCCCAGGGACCCCCAATTAACCCTCAATACCCAATTAACCTGCAGGGGTTAATTACCCTCCATACCCCCCACAGCAACGCACCCATAGGGACCCCCCAGTGTCCCCTGTCCCCGTTCCCCTGAGCCCTTGGTGTCCCCAGGTGTCCCTCAGGTGTCCCCAGGTGTCCCCAGGTGTTCCCAAGTGTCCCCAGGTGTCCCCCAGGTGTTCCCAAGTGTCCCCAGGTGTGCCCCAGGTGTTCCCAAGTGTCCCCAGGTGTGCCCCAGGTGTACCCCAGCTGTCTCCAGATGTCCCCAGGTGTACCCAGGTGTCTCTCAGCTGTCCCCCAGTGTCCTCCAGCTGTGCCCAGGTGTGCCCCAGGTGTTCCCAAGTGTCCCCAGCTGTCCCCAGGTGTCTCCAGATGTCCCCAGGTGTACCCAGGTGTCTCTCAGCTGTCCCCCAGTGTCCTCCAGCTGTGCCCAGGTGTGCCCCAGGTGTTCCCAAGTGTCCCCAGGTGTCCCTCAGTGTGGCCAGGTGCATCCCAGGTGTGCCCAAGCGTCCCTCAGGTGTCCCCAGCTGTGCCCCAGGTGTCCCCAAGGTGTTCCCAAGTCTCCCCCAGGTGTCCCCAGCTGTTCCCAGGTGTCTCCCAGGTGTCCCCAGGTGTTCCCAAGTGTCCCCAGCTGTCCCCAGGTGTCCCTCAGTGTGGCCAGGTGTATCCCAGGTGTTCCCAGGTGTATCCCAGGTGTGCCCCCAATGTCCCCCAGGTGTGCCTCAGATGCCCCCAAGTGTCCCCCAGGTATCCCTCAGGCATCCCCACATGTCCCCCAGGTGTCCCCAGCTGTGCCCCAGGTGTCCCTCAGGTGTCCCCAGGTGTCCCCAGGTGTCCCTCAGGTGTTCCCAAGTGCCCCCAGCTGTATCCCATGTTTATCCCAGGTGTCCCCCAAGTGCCCCCAGCTGTATCCCAGGTTTATCCCAGGTGTCCCCCAAGTGCCCCCAGCTGTATCCCAGGTTTATCCCAGGTGTCCCCAGGTGTCCCCAGGTGTCCCCAGCCGTACCAGGTGAGCGAATCCGGGCGCTTTGATCTTGCAGCGATAGGGACGGCTGCTGCCATCGGAGACCAGGTACACCCCAAACTCACCCTGGGGACAATGGGGACAGGATTGGGGACATGGGGACAATGGGGACATGGGGACAGTGTGGCTGCTGCCATCGGAGACCAGGTACACCCCAAACTCACCCTGGGGACAATGGGGACAGGATTGGGGACAATGGGGACAGGATTGGGGACAATGGGGACAGTGTGGCTGCTGCCATCGGAGACCAGGTACACCCCAAACTCACCCTGGGGACAATGGGGACAGGATTGGGGACAATGGGGACAGTGTGGCTGCTGCCATCAGAGACCAGGTACACCCCAAACTCACCCTGGGGACAATGGGGACAGGATTGGGGACAATGGGGACAGTGTGGCTGCTGCCATCAGAGACCAGGTACACCCCAAACTCACCCTGGGGACAATGGGGACAGGATTGGGGACAATGGGGACAATGGGGACAATGGGGACAATGGGGACAATGGGGACAGGGTCAGGGACACACTGACATGGCCAGGGACATGGGGTCAGGACTGGGAACATGGTGGCAGGGCTGGGGACACGAGAATGGGATTGGGGACATTACAGAGACCATTGGAACACGGGGACAGGATTGGGGACATGGTGACAGGGCCGGGGCGGAGTCGGCGCCGGGGACAAACACGACAACAACAAGTGTCACCTTGGGGGCCTCGATGGCCGTGTAGGTGGCCCCGGGTGGCACCTGGTAGCCCTCGGTGTAGAGCTTGAAGTGATGGATCAGGGACTCCATGGACGTCTGCGGGGACAGGGGTGGCACCGCAGAGCTGGCACCCGCCCTGGGTCAGTGCCACCTACCCTGGATGTCACCTGCCCTGTGTGTCACCAGCCTTTGGTGGCACTGCAGCACTGGCACCAGCCCTGGGTGGTGCCAGGCTTTGGTGTCACCTGCCTGGAAGGACTGAGTGGCACTGCAGCACTGGCACCTGCTCTGAGTGCCACCTGCCCCTGGGTGGCATTGGGCTTTGATGCCACCTGCCCTGGGTGGCACTGCACCAGTAACAACTGCCCGGGGTGACATCAGGCTTTGGTGTCACCTGCCCTGGGTGCCACTCACCCTCCTTGCCATCCACCCCGGGTGTCACCTGCCCTCAGTGCCACTGTCCCTGGGTGCCACCAGCCCTCGATGCCACCCACCCTGGGTGCCACCAGCCCTCGGTGCCACCCTCCCCGGGTGCCACCCCCGCTCTGGTGGCACCGGGCGCTGTCACCTTCATCTCGGCGCGTTTCGGGGGCGACACTTTGGCGTCGTCCACCTTGATCTCGCCGGGCGGCATCTTGTTGAGGCACTGCAGGATGATGCGCAGGGACTGGCGCATCTCCTCCACGCGGCACAGGTACCTGCACCCCAAAAACGGGATATGGGACACCCTGAACCCCAAAACCCCAGATACTGCACCCCAAAAACGGGTATGGGACACCCTGAACCCCAAAACGGGGACTGGCGCATCTCCTCCACGCGGCACAGGTACCTGCACCCCAAAAATGATATATGGGATCCACTGAACCCCAAAAATGGGATTAGGACACCCTGAACCCTAAAACTCAGATACTGCACCCCAAAAATGGGTATGGGATCTGCTGTGCCCCAAAACTGGGACTGGCACATCTCCTCCATGCAGCACAGGTACCTGCACCCCAAAAACGGCATTGGGGGATCCCCTAAACCCTACACAGGTACCTGCACCCCAGAAGCGGGATATGGGATCCTCTGAACCCCAAGAACGGGATATGGGACACCCTGAACCCTAAAACTCAGATACTGCACCCCAAAAATGGGTATGGGATCTGCTGTGCCCCAAAACTGGGACTGGCGCATCTCCTCCACGCGGCACAGGTACCTGCACCCCAAAAATGATATATGGGATCCACTGAACCCCAAAAATGGGATTAGGACACCCTGAACCCTAAAACTCAGATACTGCACCCCAAAAATGGGTATGGGATCTGCCGTGCCCCAAAACTGGGACTGGCGCATCTCCTCCACCCAGCACAGGTACCTGCACCCCAAAAACGGCACTGGGGGACGCCCTGAACCCTACACAGGTACCTGCACCCCAAAACCCAGATATGGGATCTGCTGTACCCCGAAAACGGGTGTGGAACACCCTGAACCCCAAAACTGGGACTGGCGCATCTCCTCCACGCGGCACAGGTACCTGCGCCCTGAATTTGGGATTATGGGGGATCCCCTGCACCCCAAAAATGGGATATGGGGGATCTGCTGTGCCCCAAAACTGGGTACGGGATCTGCTGTATTCAGCACAGGTACCCGGACCCCAAATTTGGGATATGGGGGATCCCCTAGGAATGAAGGATCCCAGAGAACGGGGGGCTCAGGGAAAGGGGGATCCTGAGGGAACAGGTGAACCTGGGAGGGGTCCTGGGGATGGGGTCCCATGGGATGGGGGTCCTGGGGCTTCCAGAGATGGGGTTCCATCTCTCCAGCCCAGGGCAGGTGAGATACAGGTGAGGCCATACCTGTCCCCCCCATGTCCCCACAGGCCAGGTGGGTCCATACCTGTCCCCATGTCCCCCCAGGCCAGGTGAGGCCATACCTGTCCCCATGTCCCCCCAGCCCAGGTGGGTCCATACCTGTCCCCATGTCCCCCCAGCCCAGGTGGGTCCGTACCTGTCGTAGCAGTCCCCGCGGGATCCGATGGGAACGTCGAACTCCACCTGGTCGTAGACGTCGTAGGGCTGAGTCTTGCGCAGGTCCCACTTGATCCCGGAGCCCCTGAGCATCACCCCGCTGGGGACACCCCAAAAACACACCTGAGATTGGCCCCGCTCCCAAAAACACACCTGAGATTGGCCCCGCCCACTGGGGACACTCCAAAACCACACCTGAGATTGGCCCCGCCCCCAAAACACACCTGGGATTGGCCCTGCCCACTGGGGACACCCCAAAATCACACCTGAGATTGGCCCCACCCCCACAAACACACCTGAGATTGGCCCCGCCCCCAAACCACACCTGAGATTGGCCCCGCCCCCAAAACCACACCTGAGATTGGCCCCGCCCCCCAAAACCACACCTGAGATTGGCCCCGCCCCCAAAACCACACCTGAGATTGGCCCCGCCCCCAAACACACCTGAGATTGGCCCTGCCCACTGGGGACACCCCAAAACCACACCTGAGATTGGCCCCGCCCCCAAAACCACACCTGAGATTGGCCCCGCCCCCAAAACCACACCTGAGCTGGGCCCCGCCCACTGGGACACCCCAAAACCACACCTGGCTGGGCCCCGCCCACTGGGGACACCCCAAAACCACACCTGAGATTGGCCCTGCCCACTGGGGACACCCCAAAACCCCACCTGAGCTCAGCCCTGCCCCCCTGCAGGGCGGGGCACACCTGGGGCCCCCCCCTCACCTGAAGCCGTAGTTCAGCGCCTCCTCGGCCGAGATGACGCCGATGTCCACGGTGCGGTTCTTCCAGATGCGGTTGTTGGTCAGCATCTGGGGACAGAGGCACACCTGGCACAGCTGGCACCTGCCCTGCACTTCTCACCTGGCCCCGGCACTGTCACCTGGTGCTGGAAACGCTCACCTGGCGCTGGCACCTGTTGCTTGTCCCCCTCCTGCGTCTCTCGCATTAAAACCTGTCCCTGTCACCTGTGCACCCCTCACCTGGCACTGGCACTGTCACCTGTGCACCCCTCACCTGTCCCTCACATGTCTCACCTGTCCCTGGCACTGTCACCTGGTGCTGAAAATGCTCACCTGGCACTGGCACCTGTTCCTTGTCCCCCTCATGTGTGTCTCTTGCACCAAAACCTGTCCCTGTCCCTGGCACCCCTCACCTGTCCCTGGCACTGTCACCTGTCCCTGACATCCCTCACCTGTCCCGCCACTGTGTCACCTGTGCATCTCTCACCCGCCCCTGGCACCACAAGCTGCCCCTGGCACCCCTCCCCTGTCCCTCACACCCTGTCACTGTCACCTGTGCACCCCTCACTTGTCCCTGCCACCGTCACCTGTGAGCCCTTCACCTGTCCCTGCCACCCTCACCTGTCCCTGCCACCCTCACCTGTCCCTGTCCCCCTGCACCCCCATCATGTGTGTCACCTCCTCCCCTCATGCAGCGAGGAATGGCCCTGCCCCTCACAGGTGACAGGTGACAGGTGACAGCAGCCTGGCTGTCCCCAGTTCCCCCCTCACCTCCTCCACCTCGTCGATGCGGATGGAGAAGTTCTTCACGAACTCGTAGATGTCGTCCATGAGCCCCAGGGGCAGGTCCTGGCACAGGTGGCACAGGTGGCACAGGTGGGACAGGTGGGATTGGAGAGATTGGAATTGGTGGGATTGGGACAGGTGGGATTGGTGGGATTGGTGGCACTGGGATTGCGACAGGTGGGACTGGAGGCACTCACAGGACAGGTGGCATTGGTGGGACAGGTAGGATTGACGGCATTGGTGGCATCGGGATTGGGACAGGTGGGATTGGTGACACAGATGGGATTGATAGGGTTGGGACTGGTGGCATTGGGACTGGGACAGGTGGGACAGGTGGGACAGGTGGCATTGGTGGCATTGGGATTGGGACAAGTGGGATTGGTGGGATTGGTGGCATTGGGACTGGGACAGGTGGCATTGGTGACACAGATGGGATTGATAGGGTTGGGATTGGTGGCATTGGGACTGGGACAGGTGGCACTGGAGGCACACACAGGACAGGTGGGAGCTCAGGTGGCACCAGGGATGTGGGCAGGGGTTCCCATGGAAATGGGGGTGCTGGGGGAATGGGGCTCCCAGGAATGGGGATCCCAGGGATGGGGTTCTTGTGGAAATGGGGATCCCAGGAATGGGGTTCCTGTGGAAATGGGGATCCCAGGGACGGGGTTCCCGTGGAAATGGGGATCCCAGGGATGGGGTTCCCGTGGAAATGGGGATCCCAGGGATGGGGGTTCCTGTGGAAATGGGGATCCCAGGGATGAGGATCCCAGGGATGGGGTTCCCGTGGAAATGGGGGATCCAGGGACGGGGGTTCCTGTGGAAATGGGGATTCCAGGAATGGGGTTCCCGTGGAAATGGGGATCCCAGGGATGGGGTTCCCGTGGAAATGGGGTGCCCAGGAAGGGGAGCAGCCCAGCCCCTCACCTGGTGCACGCCCCCGGGCCGCACGTAGGCCGCGTGCATCCGCGCCCCCGACACGCGCTCGTAGAACTCGAACATCTGGGGGGACACAGAGGGGACCCGCTGCTGCTCAGCGCCCCTGGCACCCCCACAGCCCAAATCCCACCCCCCGAACCCCAAATCCCCCCAAACCCACCTTCTCCCTCTCCTCGAACATCCAGAAGAACGGGTCATGGCCCCGATGTCCAGCGCTGTGCGTGGTCACCGCCATGATGTGGTTCAGCAGCCGCGTGATCTCGGCGAAGAGAACTGAAAAAAAAACGGGGGGGAAAAAAAGGGGAAAAAAAGGGGGGTGATCCCATAAATCCTGGGGGTGCCAGGGAGCTGGGAATGCTGGGGGGAGCCTCACCTCGGATCCACTGAGCGCGGGGAGGGGGGCGGATGTTGAGGAGCTTCTCCACGGCCAGCGAGTAGGCCTGCTCGTTGCACATCATGGACACGTAGTCCCAGGCGGTCAAAGTAGGGCAGGGCCTACGGGGACCCCGAGGAGACTGGGCAGACTGGGAGCACTGGGAGCACTGGGGACACTGGGAGGGCTGGGAATAGTGGGGGATACTGGGAGGTCTGGGAGCACTGGGAGGGCTGGGGACATTGGGAGCACTGGAGGGCTGGGAATAGTGGGATACTGGGAGGGCTGGGAATAGTGGGGATCCTGGGAGGGCTGGGAATACTGGGGATAATGGGGATACTGGGAGGGCTGGGAGCACTGGGGATACTGGGAGCACTGGGAGGGCTGGGGATTCTAGGAATACTGGGAGGGGTGGGAATACTGGGAGTGTTGAGAGTACTGGGAGTACTGGAAGTTCTGGGAGCAGTGGAGTACTGGGAGCGCTGGGAAGACTAGGAATGTTGGCAATACTGGAGTGTTGGGAGTATTGGGAGTACTGGGAATACTGGGAGTACTGGGGGTGCTGAGAGTGTTGGGAGTATTTGAGTACTGGGACTGCTATGAGTACTGGGAATCCTGGAAGGACTGGGAGCAGTGAAGTACTGGGAATACTGGGAGCGTTGGGAGAACTGGGAATACTGGGAGTGTTTGAGTAATGGAAGTGTTTGAGTACTGGGAGTGCTGAGAGTGTTGGGAGTATTTGAGTACTGGGACTGCTACGAGTACTGGGAGGACTGGGAGTACTAGGAGTGCTGGGAAGACTAGGAAATTGGGAATAATGGGAATACTGGGAGTAGTGGCAATAGTGGAGATACTGGAAATACTGGGATCTCAGGGATCCCATGGAATTGGGGATTCCAGAGATGAGGATCTCAGGGATGGGGATCCCATGGAATTTGGGATCCCAGGATCACCTGCAGGTAGGTCTCGTACCCGATGAGTTTCTCGGGTGCCGCGGCGCAGCAGCCCCACGTGGGGATCCCACGGGAAGGGGGGTTTCAGGGATGGGGATCTCAGGGATTCTATGGAATTGGGGCTTTCAGGGGTGGGGATCCCATGGAATTTGGGATCCCGGGATCACCTGCAGGTAGGTCTGGTACTCAATGGGTTTCTTGGTGCCGCGGCGCAGCAGCCCCACGTGGGGATCCCATGGAAGGGGGGGTTTTAAGGGAAATGGGATTTCAGGCATCTCGAGGACGGGAATCCCATGGAATTTGGGATGCCAGGCTCACCTGCAGGTAGGTCTTGTACTCGATGAGTTTCTCGGTGCCGCGGTGCAGCAGCCCCACGTGCGGGTCGCACCGTTTCACCGTCTCGCCGCTCAGCTCCATCACCAGCCTCAGCACCCCGTGCGCCGCCGGGTGCTGCGGCCCGAAGTTGATGGTCAGGCTGGAAAACCTTCTTGTGGGCCACCGGGTCCTTGTCTGGGGACAGGGGGACAGTGCCGGGGTCAGGGACACGGGGGGGACACGGAGAGGGGTCAGACCCCTCAGGAAGGGCACAAAACCCTCTAAATGTTGGGGACAGGGAGGAGCAGCACCTGCCGAGGCTTGTGGGGATCCTGAGTGCCCCCAAAGTGCCCGGAGTGACCCCAAAACTGATCTGAGCGACCCCAGATTGATCTGAGTGACCCTACAACTGATCTGACGATTTTAAAACTGATCTGAATGACCCCGAACTGCCCCAAGTGACCTCCAAACTACCCTCAGAGCACTCCTAGAACCCCCCAAAGCCCCTGAGACCCCTCCTGTGCCCCCCCAAAGCCCCTCAGAGCCCCCCTAGAACCTCCCAAAGCCCTAGAGACCCCTCCTGGACCTCCCAAAACGCCTCAAGGCACATCAAGAGCCCCCCCCAAAGCCCCTGAGACCTCTCCTGTGCCCCCCCTAAAGCCCCCAGGACACCCCCAAAGCACCCGACACCCTCCCAAAGCCTCGTCCTCCCTGCTCAGGGCCCCCCAGAGCCCCCTCCCCACCTTGTCCCAGAGTGTCCCCGCTGTCCCCTCACCGTTCCAGGGTGGCGGCACCCACTTCTCGGTGGCCTTGCTGGGGTACATGATGGCCCCCGCGTACTGCTGCGCCCACTCCATGTCGGGCTGCCATTGGCGGCACCTGCGGGGCCGGGCGGTGAGCGGGAACAGCCCCAGAGCCTCCCCATAGCCCTCCCCGCTTTGTCCCCGTGTCCCCCGCGGGCTCACCGGGCCGGGGCCGGGCCCAGCCGAGCCCCCGCCGCGCTCAGCCCCGAGGGGCCGCGGAGCCGCCACAGCGCCCGCAGCGCCGCCATCGTGCCCTTGGCAATGCGCATGCGCGGGGGCGGCCATAGAGGGGAAGGGCAGACGCTGCGGGCGCCGCCATGTTGGGTACGGGCAGATCAGCCGTTCTTTTCTGCGCATGCGCAATACGACATGATGCTGGCGGGCAGATTGCCGCCATGTTGGTGTGGGCAGCGGCGCCGCCATTGTGACCTTGGCGCTGTGCAAGGGCGGAGGGCGCCGTGGACAGGAAGGACAGACGCAATGAGCGGCTCTTTGTTGGTTGTGGGTAGATGTGGCGCCATTGTGTGCTTGGAAGTGGCTGGGAAGGAGAAAGGCGGCTGTGAGCGCCGCCATGACGGGTGTGGGCAGGCGCCTTGCGCATGCGCATAGACCCACGGCTGGAAATGCGCCATTGTGGGTCTGGGCAAGGTCGCCGCTATGTTTGGTGAGGGAAAGTGAGGCTGAGGGAGGTGCCATCTTTGTTACGGGCAAAGGGACGGGGACAGGTGAGACAAGGCTGGGGACAGGGATGGGGACAGGACGGCTGCGGCCGGACGTGGCCGCTGTTTCCTCCCGTGGTGACACAGCGATGTCGGCTGGCGGTGACCGCCATCTCCCTGTCCCCTCCTTGTCCCTGCCCAACAGGTCCTGGTCCCCTCCCCGAGCTGGCACTGCCCAGGAGGTGACACCGCGCTGTCCCCGAGGGTGATGGGACACGCTCCCCGCACCCAGGGTGCCACCAGCACCCCCTGCCCCCCAAAAACGTCCCCAGCTTGGCGCAGGATGGGATTTATTGGGGTCTCTTGTCTGTGGGGACGGGGGGACACGGGGCTGAGGGGACACACGTGACTGGGGAGGGGACATTGGGGTCGCACAGCCCCCCCCGGGGACAAGGACACGTGGCCAGGGGTGACACACGTGGCCCGGACACGCCCCGCCAATCTTGCACCCAATCACAGAGCGTACTCTTCGTGACGTCACATAAAAAGGCGGGGAAGGGGCGGGGGCCAGCCGCGGTTGCCACGGCGACGGCGACAGCCGTGACCACGCCCCCTCAAGGCGGGGCTTGCTCAGACCACGCCCCCTCCGCCTCCGGGGGCTCTCTCGGGTCGTTGTGGGTTCCGCGCCCCGTCCTGAGGTCACCGAGCGCCGCCGGGGCCCCCTCGGGACCTCTCCCGGTTCTCCCCGGCCGCCCCCGCCCTCCCGGTGCGCCCGGAGCGTGACCCCGCCGCGGCCCCGCCCTGTGACGTCATCACGCCGCGCCCTCCGCTCCAAGATGGCGGCGGCCGGGCGGGGCTGAGCGGGCCCGGGCAGGTACCGGGACCGGAGCGGGACCGGGGGCAGGGGGGTGACCCGCGGGGGCTGCCCGGGGGGCGGGAGCGCCGAACCGGGCCCGGCAGTACCGGGGCGGGCACAGGCGGTACCGGAGCCGTGGGGGGGCGGCAGAACCGGGGCTGGAGCGGGTACCGGGGCCGGGCGGGGCAGGACCGGCCTCAGGTCTGTACCGGGATCAGGAGCGGCGGTGCGGCACCGGGGTCAGGCCGTACCGGGACCGGCGATACTCGTTGGGGGAAGCAGCACCGGGACCGGATTGGGCCGAACCGGTACCGGGACCGAGCGGGGACTGAACCGGGCCCTTCCCGGTACCGGAGAGCGGCACCGCGGGGTCCGAGCCCCTCCCGGTGCTACACGGGCGCTGCGCCGGATCCGCCTATTTCCCGGTACCGGCGAGCACCGAGCGACCCTCACTCCTTTCCCGGTACCGGAGCGGCCCCGTTCCATCTACCGGAGCCTCTCCAATCCGCGTCCCTTCTTTCCCACAGCCCCGGTGTCCCCGCCATGCTGCCCCGGGCCGCTTGGGCGGCTCTCCGGTAACACCGGGCGGCTCTCCGGTAACACCGGGAAGCTCTCCGGTAACACCGGGCGGCTCTCCGGTAACACCGGGCGGCCCCGCGATGCTGCGGCGGCTGCTGGAGCGGCCGTGCTCGCTGGCGCTGCTGGTCGGGTGCCAGTTCGCTTTCGTGGCGTATTTCTCGCTCGGCGGCTTCCGCAACCTCACGGCGCTGTTCGGTCGCTCCGCCGGTCCCGCCGTGGATTATTCGCGGACCCACGACGTGTACGCCAACCTGAGCCGCGTCGGCGGCGGCACCGGCAACGGGAATGGCGCCGCAGCGACGCCCGACCCTGCAAGGCCGCTGCCGTTCTGCCCCCAGAGATCGCCGTTCCTCGGTGAGAACGGGGGAACCGGGAGGGGAAACGGGAGGGGAAACGGGACGGGAACGGAGAGCCCTGAAGGGGAACCGGGAGGAAACGGGAGGAAAATGGGAGCACCGAGGGGAACGGGAGCACCGGGATGGGAACGGAGGCCCCTGAAGGGGGACGGGGAGGAACCGGACGGGGAAAGAACCGGAGACCCCCGGGGCGGAGGAAGGACCGAGGAGAGACCGGGGCTGCTCCTTCCCTGGCACAGAACCCGTTCCCGCCGTTCCCGGCAGGACCCGAGCCTGTCCCGGGCGGTAGAACCGGTCGGACCGGGTCCCTTTGCCCCGTCCTGCCCCGGGAAGGAGCCGCCCCCTCCCGGGAAGGGAAACGTGGGGGGAGCTGGTCCGGTTTGGGGTGGGGGCAAAGCCCGGGACCCCCGGGAGGGGAACAAACCCGGCCCGGTTTGGGATCTGGGGACACAAACCGCTGAGGGGACACCCCCAGTGCCCCTCGCAGTGCCCTCAGCTCCCCCCAAAGCCCCTCTCAGTGCCCCCCTGAGTGCCCCCTCCCCACAGTGGGTCCCCAGTGCCCCCAGTGCCACTCTCAGCTCCCCCAGTGCCCCCCTGAGTGCCCCCAGCCCTTCTCAGTGCCCTCCCCCAGTGCCCCTCTCATTGCCCCCCAATGCCCCCCTCAATGCCCCTCTCATTGCCCCCTGCCACTCTCATTGCCCCCAATGCCACTCTGAGTGCCCCCAATGCCACTCTCATTGCCCCCCAATGCCCCCCTCAATGCCCCTCTCATTGCCCCCTGCCACTCTCAGTGCCCCCAATGCCACTCTCATTGCCCCCTCCCCACAGTGGGCCCCCTGCCCCTCTCAATGCCCCCTCCCTACAATGCCCCCTCTCAGTGCCCCTCAATGCCCCCCTCAATGCCCCTCTCAGTGCCCCCAATGCCCCCCCTCTCGTTGTCCCCTGCTCACAGTGGGCCCCCTGCCCATCTCAATGCCCCCTCCCCACAATGCCCCCTCTCATTGCCCTCAATGCCCCTTTCAATGCCCCCTCCCCACAGTGGGCCCCTTGGCCATCCCAATGCCCCTCTCAGGCCCCCCAATGCCCCCTCCCCACAGTGCCCTCCTCACTGCCCCCTGCCCACAGTGGGGCCCCCTGGCCGTCCCAGTGCCCCCAATGCCCCTCTCAGCCCCCCAAATGCCCCTCAATGCCCCCTTCTCACTGCCCCCTGCCCCTCTCAGTGCCCCCCAATGCCCCCTCCTCACCGCTCCCTGCCCACAGTGGGCCCCCTGGCCGTCCCAATGCCCTTCTCAGTGCCCCCCAATGCCCCCTGCCCACAGTGGGCCCCCTGGCCATGCCAATGTCCCTCTCAGCCCCCCAAATGCCCCTCAATGCCCCCTCCTCACTGCCTCTTGCCCCTCTCAGTGCCCCCCAATGCCCCCTCCTCACTGCCCCCTGCCCACAGTGGGCCCCCTGGCCATCCCAATGCCCCTCTCAGCCCCCCAAATGCCCCCCAATGCCCCTCTCAGTGCCCCCCAATGCCCCCTCCTCACCGCCCCCTGCCCACACTGGGCCCCCTGCCCCTCTCAATGCCCCTCTCAGTGCCCCCAATGCCCCCTCCTCACCGCCCCCTGCCCACACTGGGCCCCCTGCCCCTCTCAATGCCCCTCTCAGTGCCCCCAATGCCCCCTGCCCACAGTGGGCCCCCTGGCCGTCCCAGTGCCCCCAATGCCCCTCTCAGCCCCCCCAGTGCCCCCTCCTCACCGCCCCCTGCCCACAGTGGGCCCCCTGCCCCTCTCAATGCCCCTCTCAGCCCCCCAAATGCCCCCCAATGCCCCTCTCAATGCCCCCCAATGCCCCCTGCCCACAGTGGGCCCCCTGGCCGTGTCCTTCGCGCGGGCGCCGTCGCTGGAGCAGATCCGGGCCCTGAACCCGGGGGTGCGGCGGGGGGGGGCGCTACCGGCCCCCCCAGTGCGAGTCCCGCTCCAGGACCGCCGTCATCGTCCCCCACCGCAACCGCGAGGGCCACCTGGGCCACCTGCTCTACTACCTGCACCCCTTCCTGCAGCGCCAGCAGCTGCACTACGGCATCTACGTCGTGCACCAGGTGCCAGGGCAGGGTGCCAGGGGGGCTGGGGCATCCCCAAGGCGGCTTAAGGTGGTTTTGGGGGTGTCCAGGGGGATTTGAGGTGGTTTGGGGAGTCCCCAGGGGGGTTTGGAGAGTCCTCACAGTGGTTTGAGTCAGTTTGGGGGGGTCCCCAGGGAGGTTTGAGTGGTCCCCAGTGTGGTTTAGGGGGTCCCCAGGGTGGTTTGGGGGGTCCCCAAGGTGGTTTGAGGGGTCCTGGGGTGGTTTGGGGGATCCCCAGAGGGGTTTGGGGCATCCCCAAGGCAGTTTAAGGTGTTTTTGGGGGTGCCCAGGGTGGTTTAGGGGGTGCCCAGGGTGGTTTGAGTCAGTTTGGGGGGGTCCCCAGGGTGGTTTGAGGGGTCCCCAGGGTGGTTTGGGGCATCCCCAGGGGGATTTGAGGTGGTTTGAGGGATCCCAGGGGGGTTTGGGGGGGTCCTCAGGGTGGTTTGAGTCAGTTTGGAGGATCCCCAGGGTGGTTTGAGGTGGTTTGTGGGGTTCCCAGAGTGGCCTTGAAGGGGTTTGTGGGGTCCTCAGCGTGGTTTGGGGGCTCCTCAGAATGGTTTGAGTTGGATTGTGGGGTCCCCAGGGTGGTTTGAGGTGGTTTGGGGGTCCCCAGTGGGGTTTGAGGGGTCCCCGGGAAGGGTTCGGGGTGGTCTTGGGGGTTCTCAGGGGGGGTTTGGAGGTACCCAGGGGTATTTGAGGTGGTTTGGGGGGTGCCCAGGATGGTTCAGGGGGTCCCCAGAGAGGTTTGAGTCAGTTTGGGGATGTCCCCAGGGTGGTTTGAGGGGTCCTGGGGTGGTTTGGGGGGGTCCCCAGAGGGGTTTGGGGCATCCCCAAGGCGGTTTAAGGTGTTTTGGGGGGTCCCCAGGGTGGTTTAGGGGGTGTCCAGGGAGGGTTTGAGGTAGCTTAAGGGGTGCCCAGGGCGGTTTAGGGTGATTTGGGGAGTCCCCAGTGTGATTTGGGGATTTGAGGGGTCCCCAGGAGGGTTTGGGGGATCTCCAGGGTGGGTTTGAGAGGTCCCCAGGGTCGTATGGGGTGGTTTGGGGGATCTCCAGGGAAGGTTTGAGTCAGTTTGGGGGGCCCCCAGGGTGGTTTGGCGTGGTTTTGGGGGGTTCTCAGGGTGGTTTGGAGGTACCCAGGGGTATTTGAGGTGGTTTGGGGGGTGCCCAGGGTGGTTCAGGTAACCCCAGAACATTTTGGGGTGTCCCCAGGCCGGGAACTGCACGTTTAACCGGGCCAAGCTGCTGAACGTGAAGGGATGGTTCAATGGGGATGGTTTGGGGTGTTCCCAGGAGGATTTGGGGTATCCCCAGGATATTTTGGGGTAACCCCAGGATATTTTGGGGTGACCCCCGTGGATTTTGGGGTGTCCCCAGGCCGGGAACTGCACGTTTAACCGGGCCAAGCTGCTGAACGTGGGCGTGAAGGAGGCGCTGAAGGACGAGGACTGGGACTGCCTGTTCCTGCACGACGTGGACCTGATCCCCGAGAACGACCACAACCTGTACACGTGCGACCCCTGGAACCCCAAACACGCCTCCGTGGCCATGAACAAATTCGGGTACAGGTGAGGGACACCTTGGGGACACCCTGGGGACACTCTGGGGACACCTTGAGGCACCTTAGGGATGCCCTGGGGACATCTTGGGGCACCTTGAGGCACCTTGGGGACATCTTGGGGCACCTTGGGGATGCCCTGGGGACACCTTGAGGCACCTTGAGGACACCCTGGGGACACCTTGGGGCACCTTGGGGACACGATGGGGATGCAGAGGGTGTGGCATTGTCCTGGAGGGGACATGAGGGATGTTCTGTCACCTTGCAGGGGGACACAAGGGGTGTGGCATTGCCCTGGAGGGGACATGAGGGGTGTGGCATTGCCATGGGGGCTGTGGCATTGTTCTGGGGGGGACACAGAGGGTGTGGCATTGCCCTGGAGGGGACATGAAGGGTGTTCTGTCACCTTGGAGGGGACACAAGGGATGTGGCATTGCCATGGGGGGGACATGAGGGGTGTGGCATTGCCATGGAGGGCGTGTGACAGTGCCCTGGGGGGCACACAGAGGGTGTGACATTGTCATGGGGGGGACGTGAAACCTGTTCTGTCACTTTGGGGGGGACACAAGGGATGTGGCATTGCCATGGGGGGGTGGGACATTGTCCTAGCTGTGTCACAGAGGGTGTGACAATGTCCTACAGGGGTGTGACATTGCTCTGGAGGAGACACGAAGGCTGTTCTGTCACCTTGGGGGGGGACACAAGGGATGTGGCATTGCCATGGGGGGGACACAAGGGGTCTCCTGTCACCCTGGGGGGGACACAGAGGGTGTGGCATTGCCCTGGTGGGGGACACAGAGGGTGTGGCATTGCCCTGGAGGGGACATGAGCGGTGTGGCATTGCCATGGGGGCTGTGACATCGTTCTGAGGGGGACACAGAGGGTGTGGCATTGCCCCGGTGGGGGACGCAGAGGGTGTGGCATTGCCACAGGGAGTGTGACATTGTGCTAGGGGGGACGCAGAGGGTGTGGCATCGCTTTGGGCGGTGTCACAGAGGCGTGACAGTGTCCCCCGTGTCCCCAGCCTGCCGTACCCGCAGTATTTCGGGGGGGTCTCGGCGCTGACCCCAGACCAGTACATGAAGATCAACGGGTTCCCCAACGAGTACTGGGGCTGGGGGGGCGAGGACGATGACATCGCCACCAGGTAGGGCTGGGGACAGCCAGGGGACAGCCTGGGGACACTGCCGTGGCACGGGCGTGTGGCGTTTGGGGGGGTGGCATCGTGTGCCCACCGAGCTGGGGGGACGCGGGGGGTGTTCTGTCACCTTGGGGGGGACACAGGGCGTGTGACAGTGCCATGTGGGGTGGTGACACTGCCCTGGGAGGGGACATGGGGGTGTCCTGTCACCCTGCGAGGGAGGGGACACAGGGATGTCCCCATGCCCTGTTCCTCCTGGGTGACATGGTGACCCTCCAGCCTCACTGTCCCCTGCAATGATGTCACTGTTTGGGGACATGAGAGGCTGTCCTGCCACCCTGGGGCTGTCCCTGTCCCCCCTTGGGGTGCCACCATGACCTTCCCTTGTCACTGTCCCTATGTTTGTGTCCCCTGCAATGATGTCACCGTGTGGTGGCTGTCCCTGTCCCCGCGCCGGGTGACACCGTGACCCTCCCTTGTCGCTGTCCCCATCCTTGGGGACACGGGGGCTGTCCCAGCTCTCTGGCCCCACCCCGGGGCTGGCGCTGTGGCTGTCCCCGCCCCGGTGCCATTGTCGCCGCTGTCCCCTAGGGTGCGCCTGGCCGGGATGAAGATCTCCCGCCCTCCCGTCTCCATCGGCCACTACAAAATGGTCAAACACAAGAGCGACAAAGGCAACGAGGAGAACCCGCACAGGTGCGGGGGACACGGGGACAATGTCAGGCATGTCCCTGCACAGGTGTAGGGGGACACAGGGACACGGGTGACAATGTTGGGCATGTCCCTGCACAGGTGCGGGGGACATGGGGGACAATGTCAGGCACGTCCCCAGGTTCGACCTGCTGGTGCAGGTGTGGGGTGGCCCCGAGGGGACACAGGGGACACGGGTGACATCTTGGGCTGTGTCCCCAAGTGCCGGTGTGGGCGCAGGGGCCTCTGGGAGGGGACAGAGGGGACGCAGGGCACACAGGTGACATCTTGGGCGTGTCCCCAGGTTCGACCTGCTGGTGCAGGTGGCTCCAGGAGGGGACAGAGGGGACACGGGTGACATGTTGGGTGTGTCCCCAGGTGCTGGTGCAGGTGCTAGGGGGCACAGGGGACACAGGTGACATGTGGGTTTGTGTCCCCAGATTCCACCTGCTGGTGCAGGTGCAGGGGTGGCCCTGAGGGGACAGAGGGGACATCAGTGACATGTCGGGCGTGTCCCCAGGTTCAGCCTGCTGGTGCAGGTGTAGGGTGACCCCGAGGGGACAGAGGGGACATCGGTGACAATGTCAGGCACGTCCCCAGGTTTGACCTGCTGGTGCAGGTGGCTCTGGGGCTGCCCTGAGGGGACAGAAGACACAGGTGACATCAGTGCCATCTGGGCTGTGTCCCCAGGTTCAACCTGCTGGTGCAGGTGTAGAGGGCACCGGGAGGGGACACAGGTGACATCTCTGGCGTGTCCCCAGGTAGGGTGACCCCAAGGGGACCCAGGTGACATCAGTGCCATGTCTGGCGTGTCCCCAGGTTTGACCTGCTGGTGCAGGTGTAGGGTGACCCCAAGGGGACCCAGGTGACATCAGTGCCACCCGTCGTGTCCCCAGGTTCGACCTGCTGGTGCGCACGCAGCGCACGTGGACGCAGGACGGGATGAACTCGCTCAGTTACGCGCTGCTGGCGCGGGAGCTGCTCCCGCTCTACACCAACCTCACGGCCGACATCGGCTGCGACCCCCGCGCCCGCGCCCGCCCCGGTGCCGCCCCCGGTGGTGCCCCCGGTGCCCCCGGTGCCAGCCGCTTCCGGCAGGAGATGCTGCGCAAAGCGCCCCGCGAGGACCTGCCCGCGCTGCCGCCACTGTCACTGTCACTGTCACCGCCCCGCCGCGGCCACAACAACGGCAGCGCGGCCGCGCCCCGCCGAGAGGGGACAGTGACGGTGACAGCGACAGCGGGGGGGGGCAATCAGAGCGTGGCATCAGCCCTGCCTTGAGACCCCCCCCTGAATGGACACCACAGGGGACACCCCCTGGGACACCCCCTGAGGGGACAGGGGCACCCTAGGGGGGACAGGACACTCCAGAGGGGACAAGGACACCTCAGTGGGGACAGGGACACCCCCGGGGCGGGGGGGGCACATGGGGCTCTCTACCTTCCCCCCCTGGTGGGGTTTTGAGGTCCCCAGATCAGTTTTGAGGTCCCCAGATCGGTTTTGAGGTCCCCAGATCGGTTTTGGGGACCCTGGCTGGGTTTTGGTGTCCCCGGATCGCTTTTGGGGTCCCTGATGGGGTTCTGAGATCCCCAGATCGGTTTTGGGGTCCCTGGCTGGGTTTTGAGGTCCCCAGATTGGTTTTGGGGTCCCTGATGGGGTTCTGGGGTCCCTGGCAGGGTTTTGGTGTCCCCGGATTGGTTTTAGGGTCCCTGGATCGGTTTTGGGGTCCCCGGATGGGTTTTGGGGTCCCCGGGTTTGGGCTGGGGCACGCGGGTATTTATTGTATTTATCAGCCGCTCCCTGGACCTTTCTAAAGGGTTTTTTTTCAATTAAAAAAAAAATTCATTTTGTCCTACACTGGCGGCCATGGGGGGACCCCAGGACTGCAGGGGGGGGGGGGGGTCAGAGCTCCTGGGGGGCTCAGGGCTCGGGGGGGGACCCCAAAATCCGCGCCACGGCCGCCCTGGCGCTGGCGATGCAGTCGTTGACGGAGACCCCGGAGTAGGAGGCGCCGATGAGGCTCAGGGGCAGCTGCTGCTCCTTGAGGAACCGCTGGATGCGCTCTGGGGGACAGTGGGGACACTCTGGGGACACTCTGGGGACAGCGGGGACACCCCCAGGGACAGGGGACACCCCCGGCCCTGCCACTCTCACCTAAGCGCTCCCAGTGTCCCAGCGTGTACTGGGGGATGCAGTCCTGGGAAAAGAGGGGGGACACGGGTGAGACCCTGAGAGACACCCCCAAAATGTCACCTCCCCAAAGTGCCACCCACTCAGAGCCATCCCAAAGTGTCACCCACTCAAAGCCCCCTCAGACTGTCACCTGTCCAGAGTCCCCCCAAAATGTCACCTCCCTCCCAAAGTGTCACCCACCCAGAGCCCTCTTAGCATGTCACCTCCCCAAAGTGTCACGGCCCCCCAAGTGTCACCCACCCAGAGACATCCCCGAAATGTCACCTCCCTGAAGTGTCACCCACTCAGAGCCCTCTCAAAATGTCACCTGCCCAGAACCCCCCCCTGAAATGTCACCTCCCTGAAGTGCCAGTCACCCAGAGCCCTCCCAAAGTGTCACCCACCCCAAATGTCACCCACCCAGAGACACCCCTGAAATGTCACCCAACAAGGCTCCCCCCCCCAAAATGTCACCTCCTCGAAGTGTCACCCACCCAGAGCCCCCCCGAAATGTCACCTCCCTGAAGTGCCAGTCACCCAGAGCCCTCCCAAAGTGTCACCCACCCAGAGACACCCCTGAAATGTCACCCAACAAGGAGGACCCGCCCCAAAATGTCACCTCCCCGAAGTGTCACCCGCCCAGAGCCCCCCGAAGTGTCACCCCGCGGTGTCCCCACCTGCTGCACGCTGACGATGGCGTTCCTGGGGGTCCCGGCCAGCCCCAGGTGCTCGCTCACGGCCGCCCGTGCCCGGCTCAGCAGCAGCTCCGGGGCCACCAGGGCGGGGTCCCCAAAGCTCTGCTGGAACCAGGCCCCCGCCCAGCATCACCTGGGGACACCCCAACATCAGCCCTGGGACACCCACAGGGTCCCCAGGGTCACCCACTGTGAGCACCCCAACATCAGCCCTGTGACCCCTCCCAGTGCCACTCAATGCCACCCCCCCCAAAATCACCTCTGTGACCCCCACAGTGTCCCCAGGGTCACTCAGTGCCAGCCCCCCAAAATCACCCGTGTCATCCCCCTCCAGTGTCCCCAGTGCCACCCCGTGGCGTCCCCCCATGATGTCCCCACCGTGAGCCCTCCCAGATCACTCCTGTCACTCCCCCTGGTGTCCCCAGTGTCCCCCCTTCAGTGTCCCTAACGTGAGCCGCAGTGAGGGGGTCCCAGTGTCACCTGGGGGGCACTGCCAGCCCCCCAAAACCACCCCTGTCACCCCCCCAGTGTCCTCAGTGTCACCCCTCCTGGTGTCCTTGGTGCCACCTCCTAAGTGTACCCCTCAGTGTCCCCCTATGAGGTGCAGTGAGGCCCTCCCAGGGTCCCCAGTGTCCCCTCACTGTGTCCCCCATGATGTCCCCACCATGAGCTCCCCAAATCACTCCTGTCACCCTGCATGTTGTCCCCATTGTCCTCCCGGTGTCCCCACCGTGAGGCGCAGCGAGGCCCTCCCAGTGTCCCCAGTGTCACCCCCTCAGTGTCCCCATTGTCCCCCTGGTGTCCCCCCATGAGGCGCAGCGAGGCCCTCCCAGTGTTCCCAGTGTCCCCAGTGTCACCCCCTCGGTGTCCCCAGTGTCCCCCCGTGGTGTCCCCACCGTGAGGTGCAGCGAGGCCCTCCCAGTGTCCCCAGTGTCACCCCCTCAGTGTCCCCCCGTGGTGTCCCCACCGTGAGGCGCAGCGAGGCCGCCCCGGGGGTCGCGGGGGTCCCGTCGTGCTCCGGGAACGCCACCGAGTCGTAGACGATGCCCAGCAGCGCCGGGTCCTCCGAGGATGGCACCAGGTGCCCAAAGCCCTGCGGGGACGGGGACGGGCTGGGGTCACCGCGGGGCTTGGGGACACCTTGGGGACAGCGTGGGGACAGCGGGGAGCGCTCACCGTGACGGGCAGCGCGGCGCCCTCGTACTGCAGGTTCACCACGGCCACGGAGGCGGCCGGGATGGCCCGGAGCTCCCGAGCCAGCGGCTCCGCCTCGGGCGGCAGCGCCCGCGCCAGCGCTGGGGACAGCGGGGACAGTCAGTGACATCAGTGACACCGCGGGGACACCGAGGGGACAGCGGGGACAGAGTCGGTGACACCGAGGGGACAGCGGGGACAGTGTCAGTGACACCAAGGGGACAGCGGGGACAGCGTCAGTGACACCGAGGGGACAGCGGGGACAGCGTCAGTGACACCGAGGGGACAGCGGGGACAGTGTCAGTGACACCGAGGGGACAGCAGGGACAGAGTCAGTGACACCGAGGGGACAGCGGGGACAGCGGGGACAGTGTCAGTGACACCGAGGGGACAGCGGGGACAGCGTCAGTGACACCGCGGGGACACCGAGGGGACAGCGGGGACAGAGTCAGTGACACCGAGGGGACAGCGGGGACAGTGTCAATGACACCGAGGGGACAGCAGGGACAGAGTCAGTGACACCGAGGGGACAGCGGGGACAGCGGGGACAGTGTCAGTGACACCGAGGGGACAGCGGGGACAGCGTCAGTGATACCGAGGGGACAGCGGGGATAGCGGGGACAGCGTCAGCGGCACCGAGGGGACACAGAGGGGACACGGCGGGGACATCCCCCCCTCAGCCCCGCGCTGTACCTGAGGCCGGGAGGGCGCTGACGACGTGATCGGCCGTGAGGGTGGCACCGGGCACGGTGAGCTGGGGGGACAGCAGGGGACACTGGGGACACTGGGGGCAATGGGGACACAAAGGGACACTGGGGACAGCTCTGGGGATGCTGGGGAGGGGACTGGGGACAATGGGGAGGTAACTGAGGACACTGGGGATTGGCCGTGATGGTGGCACCAAGGCACGGTGAGCTGGGGACACAGCGGGGACAGGACTGGGGAGGGGACCAGGGGACACTGGGGGCAATGGGGACACTAGGGAGAGGACTGGGGACACTGAGGATTGGCCGTGATGGTGGCATCGGGCAGGGTGAGCTGGGGACACTGGGAACACTGGGGACAATGGCGACAATGGGGAAGGGACTGGGGCCACTGGGGAGGGGATTGGGGACACTGGGGACACTGGTGAGGGGACATTGGGGGCACTGGGGACACTCTAGAGGGGACTGGGGACACTGGTGAGGGGACATTGGGGGCACTGGGGACACCAGTGAGGGGACAGAGCACGGTGGCAGTGGCACGCAGAGCGGGGAGGGGACACAGCGAAGGCAGCGGGTGGCACGGGCGGTGTCCCCACCTGCCACTGGCCGCGGCGGTGGCGCAGGTGTGTCAGGGGCGTGTGACAGCGCAGCTCGGCGCCGCGCGGGGACACGAAGGCCACCAGGGCCCGCGCCAGGGACTCCATCCCGCCCCGCAGCGACCACTGGCTCCAGCGCTCGGCCCGCGCCCGCCGCGCCAGCCCCGCCTCGGGGCCCGCCCCGCCAACGCCGCCACCTGCGGGGACAGCGCGGTGACAACGGCGGGGAGGGGCACGCGGTGTCCCCTGGGCCGGGGTGTCCCCCCCCGTGTGCCCTGTCCCAACCCCGGGGTGTCCCCAATGCCAGCCCTCAGTGGATCCCGGTCACGGCCAAATCAGGGGTCCCCACCCTGTCACCAACCTGGAGGTGTCCCCACCCTGTCACCTGTCCCAGCCCCGCGGGTTGGACCCGTCCAAGAGGTGGCACCTGAGGGTCCCCGTGGGTGTCCCCCTGCCCACCAGATGCCAGCACCAGCCCCAGCAGTGTCCCCACAATGTCCCCACTGTGTCCCAGTGCCAGCCCCAGCGATGTCCCCACCGTGTGGCAGTGCCAGCCCCAGCAGTGTCCCCAGGGTGTCCCCACCGTGTGGCAGTGCCAGCCCCAGCAGCACAGAGCCAGCAGTGTCCCAGCAGTGTCCCCAATGTCCCCAGGGTGTCCCCACTGTGTGGCAGTACCAGCCCCAGCAGTGTCCCCACAATGTCCCCACTGTGTGGCAGTGCCAGCCCCAGCAGTGCCAGCCCCAGCAGTGTCCCCAATGTCCCCAAGGTGTCCCCACTGTGTGGCAGTGCCAGCCCCAGAAGTGTCCCCAGTGTCCCCAATGTCCCCACCGTGTGGCAGTGCCAGCCCCAGAAGTGTCCCCAGTGTCCCCAAGGTGTCCCCACCGTGTGGCAGTGCCAGCCCCAGCAGTGTCCCCACCGTGTGGCAGTGCCAGCCCCAGCAGTGCCAGCCCCAGCAGTGTCCCCAATGTCCCCACCGTGTGGCAGTGCCAGCCCCAGCAGTGTCCCCAGTGTCCCCATGTCCCCACCGTGTGGCAGTGCCAGCCCCAGCAGTGTCCCCAATGTCCCCACCGTGTGGCAGTGCCAGCCCCAGCAGTGCCAGCCCCAGCAGTGTCCCCAATGTCCCCACAATGTCCCCACCGTGTGGCAGTGCCAGCCCCAGCAGCACGGAGCCAGCAGTGTCCCAGCAGTGTCCCCATGTCCCCAGCAGTGTCCCCAATGTCCCCATGTCCCCACCGTGTGGCAGTGCCAGCCCCAGCAGCACGGAGCCCCTCTCTCTCTCGGCCTGGAACAGGGCAGGGAAGCAGCTGCGCACGCTCAGGGCCCGGCTGTCCCCGGCAAACACCCCCCGGCACAGGGAATCCACGGCCAGATCCGCCACCTGGGGACAGGGACAGTGACACAGGGACAGTGACACAGGGACAGTGACACAGGGACAGTGACACACACCCCCCGGCACAGCGAGTCCACGGCCAGATCCGCCACCTGGGGACAGGGACAGTGACAGGGACAGTGACACAGGGACAGTGACACAGGGACAGTGACACACACCCCCCGGCACAGCGAGTCCACGGCCAGATCCGCCACCTGGGGACAGGGACAGTGACAGGGACAGTGACACAGGGACAGTGACACAGTGACAGTGACACACACCCCCCGGCACAGCGAGTCCACGGCCAGATCCGCCACCTGGGGACAGGGACAGTGACACAGTGACAGTGACACAGGGACAGTGACAGTGACAGTGACACAGGGACAGTGACACAGGGACAGGGACACAGGGACACTGACAGTGACACAGTGACAGTGACACACACCCCCCAGCACAGGGAATCCATGGCCAGCTCTGCCACCTGGGGACAGGGACAGGGACAGTGACACAGTGACAGTGACACAGTGACAGTGACACACACCCCCCAGCACAGGGAATCCATGGCCAGCTCTGCCACCTGGGGACAGGGACACAGGGACAGTGACAGTGACACAGGGACAGTGACAGGTGACACAAGGACAGGGTTAGTGACACAAGGATAGTGACACAGGGACAGTGGCACAGAGGACAGGCCATCCACAGCCAGCTCGGCCACCAGAGGGACAAGGATACAGGGACACAGGGAGAGTGACAAGGACACAGGGACAGTAACACAGGGACACTGACACTGACAGGCTGTCCACAGCCACCTCAGCCACCTGAGGGACAGGGACACAGTGAGAGTGACAGTGACACAGGGACAGGGACACTGACAGGCTGTCCATGGCCACCTCAGCCACCTGAGAGACGGGACAGCAACAGTGACACAGTGACAAGGACACAAGGACAGCGACACGGGGACAGGCTGTCCACAGCCACCTCGGCCACCTGCAGAACGGACAGGGACAAAGGGACAGTGGAGATGGGGACAGTGACAGGAGGGACGGTGACAATGGGACCCCACCCAGCCATGGGAGACCCCGATAAGGCCGGGTGGGGCTCTGGGCTCAGTTATCGGGGTTTGGGGTGGGGTTAGCAGGGTTTGGGGTGAGTTATCGGGATTTTGGGGTGGGGTTATGGGGGCTTTGGGGGGGTTTTGGGGGGTTTTGGGGGTGGTCCTGGCAGATTTTAGGGGTGTTCATGGGGAATTTTTTGGGGGGCGATGTTTTGAGGGGTTCTGGGATTGGTTCTGTAGATTTTGAGGGTGGTTATGGGGATTTTTGTGGGGGTGTGGCAGTGTTTTGGGGGGGTTCTGGGGGGTCGGTGTTTTGGGGTGTGATGGGGGCTTTAGGGGGTTCTGGGGGTCTTGGGGGGTTCTGGGGTTGTTCCAGAGGACTTTGGGCTGGATCTGCAGGTTCTCGGGGGAGTTCTGGGGGTTTTGGAGTGTGATGGTGTTTTTGGGGGGTTCTGGGGTGGTTCTGGGGGTGGTTCCAGGGGGTTTTGGGGTGGAACTGGGGGTTTTAGGGTGGATCTGGGGTTCTGTGATGGATCAAGGGTTTTGGGGTGGTTCCAGGAGGTTTTGGGGTGGATCCGGGATTTTGGGGTGGATCAGGGTTTTGGGGTGAATCAGGAGTTCTGTGGTGGATCTAGGGGGGTGGTTCCAGGCAGTTTTGGGGTGGATCAGGGGTTCTGGGGTTGTTCTAGGGGTTTTGGGGTGGATCTGTGGGTGGCTCCAGGCAGTTTTGGGGTGGATCAGGGGTTCTGGGGTTGTTCTAGGGGTGGTTCCAGGGGGTTTTGGGGTGGATTTGGGGGTTTTGGGGCGGATCAGGGGTTCTGGGGCCCCCACCTCGGGCCCGAAGCGGCGCTGGGCGAAGCCGTGGGCGCTCTCGTCCGGCGCCGTCCCCGCCGGGGTCAGGAGATCCCGCAGGGCGCTCCAGAGCAGGGCCCGCGAGAACGGGGGCACCGTGCGCAGCACACCCCTGGGGACACAGCAGTGACATTGGGGACATTGGGGACAGGGGGCACAGCATGCAGCACACCCCTGGGGACACAGCAGTGACATTGGGGACAGCAGGGACAGGGGGCACCGTGCGCAGCACACCCCTGGGGACACAGCAGTGACATTGGGGACAGCAGGGACAGAGGGCACAGCATGCAGCACACCCCTGGGGACACAGCAGGGGGGACATTGGGGACAGCAGGGACAGGGGGCACTGTGTGCAGCACACCCCTGGGGACAGCAGGGGGGACATTGGGGACAGCAGGGACAGGGGGCACCGTGCGCAGCAAACCCCTGGGGACACAGCAGTGACATTGGGGACAGCAGGGACAGAGGGCACAGCATGCAGCACACCCCTGGGGACACAGCAGTGACATTGGGGACAGCAGGGACAGGGGGCACCGTGCGCAGCAAACCCCTGGGGACACAGCAGGGGGGACATTGGGGACAGCTGGGGTGGCACTGGGGACAGGGGACACGGCGCGGAGCACACCCCTGGGGACAGCAGGGGTGACATTGGGGACAGCAGGGGGGACATTGGGGACAGCAGGGACAGGGCACACAGCATGCAGCACACCCCTGGGGACACAGCAGGGGTGACATTGGGGACAGCTGGGGTGGCACCGGGGACAGCCCCGAGCAACCCCTGGGGACAGCAGGGACAGGGGGCACCATGCGCAGCACACCCCTGGGGACAGCAGGGGGGACATTGGGGACATTGGGACAGGGGCACCGTGCGCAGCACACCCCTGGGGACACAGCAGGGGGACATTGGGGACAGCAAGGACAGGGGGCACCGTGCGCAGCAAACCCCTGGGGACACAGCAGGGGGACACTGGGGACAGCAGGGACAGGGGGCACAGCATGCAGCACACCCCTGGGGACACATGGTGACATTGGGGACAGGCCTGAGCAACTCCTGGGGACACTGGGGACAGGGGACACGGCACAGAGCAACGCACTGGGGACAGAGAGGGGACATTGGGGTGGCATTGGGGACAGTCCTGAGCAACCCCTGGGACACTGGGGACAGGGGGCACGGCACGGAGCAAACCTCTGGGGACAGAAAGGGGACACTGGGGACACAGCAGGGATGGCTGGGGTGACACTGGGGACAGCAGGACACACAGTGGCACGGCCCGGAGCACACCCCTGGGGACAGAGGAGTGACACAGGGGACAGCTGGGGTGGCACCAGGGACAGGGGGCACGGCCCACAGCAACCCTCTGGGGACACAAGGGACAGCTAGGGTGACACTGGGGACAGCCCTGAGCAACCCCCTGGGGACAGCAGGGAGAGGGGTGACATTGGGGACAGCGAGGGTGGCATTGGGGACAGGGTGCTGGCACCGAGGACAGAGGGCACAGCCCGCAGGAACCCCTGGAGACAGCGGGGGTGGCACTGGGGACAGCAGGGACACACAGGGGTGGCACTGGGGACAGCCCTGAGGGACAGCGCACGGCCAAGGGGTGACACTGGTGACGGGGGGGGTGGCCCTGGTGACAGGGGACAGGTGCCACCCACCCGAGGCCCGAGGGCAGGGGGTGCAGGGCCCCCCCCAGGTAGAGGAAGCGGTTCCGAGCCGCCGGGTGCTCCCTGGGGACAGCCAGGATGTCACCGGCCAGCCCCAGCTCCGACACCTGCGGGGACACACAGGGGCACCCCAGACACCTGAGTCATCCAGGGACCCCCAAAATCCACACGGGGACCCCCGAAATCCCCCCAGAAATCCACCCAGGATTCATCCAGGAACCCCAAAAAAATCATCCAGGGAGTCCCAAAATTCACCCAGTGACCCCAAAAATTCTTCCAGGGACCCACCCAAACTCCAGGGACCCCTCTGTCACCCCAAAACCAACCACGGGGACCCCCAATACCCACCCAGGAACCCCTCTGATACCCCAAACTCCCCCCAGGACCCCCTCTGTCACCCCAAAACCAAACTCAGGGAGCCCCAACACCCACCCAAGGACTCCCCCCAGCCCCCAGGAACCTCTGTGTCACCCCAAAACCAACCACGGGGACCTCCCCAAATCTCCCCAGCCTTCCGGGGACTCCTCTGGCACCCCAAAACCAACCCTAAGGACCCTCAATAGCCAGCCAGGGACCCCCCTTCCCAAACCCCAGAGACCCCTCTATCACCCCCAAACCAGCCGCGGGGACCCCCCCAGCCCTCAGGAGCCCCTCTATCACCCCCAAACCAGCCCCGGGGACCCCCCCCAGCCCTCAGGACCCCCTCTATCACCCCCAAACCAGCCCCGGGGACCCCCCCCAGCCCTCAGGACCCCCTCTAGCACCCCAAAACCAGCCGCGGGGACCCCCCGTTCCCCCGTACCATGTGCAGGGTCTGTGCCCCCGCGGGCCCCGCGGGCCGGACGCCCCTCGGGCCATGCTCGAACACGGCGCCCTCGGCGCTCCGGGAGCTCTGCAGCCACCCCCCGAAGCGGCCGCTGGCCTCCAGCAGCACCACCTGGGGACCCCCGGGACACCGGGTCAGCACCGGGACCCCCGGGACACCGGGACCCCCGGGACACCGGATCAACACCGGGAACCCCGGGTCAACATCGGGACCCCCGGGACACCGGGTCAGCACCGGGACCCCCGGGTCACCGGGTCAACACCGGGAATCCCAAATCAACACCGGGACCCCCGGGTCACCGGATCAACACCGGGAACCCCGGGTCAACATCGGGACCCCCGGGTCACAACCGGGACCCCCGGCACCCCGAATCAACACCGGGAACCCCAAATCAACACCGGGACCCCCGGGTCAACACCGGGACACCGGATCAACACCGGGACCCCCGGGTCAGCACCGGGACCCCCGGGTCACAACCGGGACCCCCGGATCACCAGGGACCACTGGGACCCCCATAATCACAAACGGGACCCCCAAATCACCACCGAGACCCTGAGTCACCACCGGGACCTCCAGGACCCCGAATCACAACCGGGAGCCCCCAGTCAACACCGGGACCCCCAGATCACCCCCGGGACCCCAAAATACCCCCGGGACCCCGAATCACCACCGGGAACCCGAATCACCATCGGGACCCCCCCCAGTAACCACCGGGACCCCCGGGAGTCCCAGTCACAACCGGGACCCCCAGATCACCCCCGGGACCCCGAATCACCACCGGGAACCCCAATGACAACCGAGACCCCCCCAGTAACCACCGGGACCCCCGGCAGTCCCAGTCACAACCGGGACCCCCGAGTCACCCCCGGGACGCCCGAATTAATATCTGGACCCTAAACCACCCCCGGACACCCCCGTCACCCCAATCACAACCGGGACCCCCAAATCAGCCCGGGCACCCCCGAGTCAACACCGGGACCCCCGAATCATCACCAGGACCCCCAAATCAGCCCCGGGACCCCCGAGTCAACACCGGGACCTCGCGGGAATGGGGGTACCGGAGGGATTTGGGGTTCTTAAGGAATTGGGGTCCCGGGAGGGGTGGGGACCCCGCGGGAATTGGGGGTCCTGGAGGAATTGAGGGGGTGGAAGGGAATCCCGGGGGAATTGGGGGTCCCGGGGAACACCGGGGATCTCTGCAGGGATGGGGGTCCCAGGGATGGACACCGGGGGTCCCGAGGTGACCCGGGGACGGATACCCGGAGGGAAGGGGAGCGGGGGGTCCCGGGATGGAGCGGGGGAAGGTTCGGGGGTCCCGAGGAGAAGGTTCGGGGGTCGCACGCTCGCTCACCTTAGGCGGGCGGGGGGCGCGCACCAGGTGGTAGCAGGCGGCCAGGCCGCTGATGCCGCCGCCCACGACGGCCACGGTGGGCGGCATGAGGGGAGCTGGGGCGGGCACGGTCAGAGCGGAGCCCCCGAACCCACCGGGAGCCCCCAGACCCGCCAGGAGCTCCCAGAGCCGCTCGGGAGTCCCGGGACCCTCCGGGACCCTCCGGGACCGCCCGGTCTCGCCGGGCCCCTCAGCGCCGGGACCCCCCCCCCTCACCTGTCCCGAGTCCGCCGCGCTGGCCACGCCCTTCCCGCCGCTTATCAGGGGAAGGGGCGGGGGCTAATAGCAGGCGGACCAATGGGAAGGCGCAGCGCGTTGATGGACAGCGCTCTGCGGCGGGAGGAAGCGCGACTATGGTGTTAAGCCCCGCCTACTGTGCCACCAGCCAATCATCACGCACATCACGTTATCGTGACCACGCCCAGCTACAGTCAATCAACAGCAGACCACACCCCCATAAACCACGCCCGCCCAATGTCCGTCAAACGCAAGCCCCGCCCCTTTAGCAACAAACACCGCCCCCAAAGTCCCAAAACTCGGCGCTTTTTGGGGTTTTTTTAATAAATTTATTCACAAAACCCCCCGGGGCCGCGCGGGCTGCGGCCGCTCCCCCCGCACCCCCCTCTTCGCGGGTCCGGGGGATCCCGGAGGATCCCGGGGGGTTCCCGGTGTGTCCCGGGCAGGGTCCCGGCCGTTCCCCCGCAGCCCCGGCCCCGCAGGCGGCTCCGCTCGGGGCTCTCAGGCTCTGCGGCCGGGCGGCTCCTCCAGCTCGTAGAACAGCACGTAGCCCTCGCTGGACGGCACCTGGTTCTCGCTGATGGGCGAGACGCTGCGGGGACACCCTCAGTACCGGCCGCGGGGGCTCGGTACCGGGGCGGGGGCACGGGAAGGGCGGGGAGCACTCACCGGGAGTCGTTGTAGACGCGCCAACCGGCGGGGTCGCGGCAGAACGCCGTGTAGTGCCCGTAGTGCACGCTGCCCGAGTGGTTGCACAGAGCGTACAGGCTGTAGACAGGGCTGCCTGCAGCACGGTGAGGGTCAGGTTTAGGATCCCCCCTAACCCCAAAACACCCCAAAAAACCCCCAAAACTCCCCCGGCAGCTCTCCTCACCGGCCTTCTCGCTGGCGAACTCGCGCAGGTTGAGCTGCTGCAGCGGGAAGTCCACGAAGACGGAGCATTTCTTGATGGAGTAGCGCGTGGTGGAGAACCTGTTCAGGTCTGCCCGGGGTTAAGGGAAGGAGAAGATGGGATGGGTGACCCCTGTGCTGCCCACCCATCCCCCAAAAAAATTTGGGGGGTGTCCCCCAGCTCGGGGCTGATTCCCAAAGGATACGGAGCACCAGGATGCGTGGGAAGCGCTGGATCGTCAACTTCTTGGTGCTGCGCGTGCGCTGCCGGCACTTGTCACACACCTGAGGGGCCAGGGGACATCAGGGACGCTTTGGGGACAAATTGGGGGGTTCGGGTGGGGTGTCCCCGGGGGGGTTCATCCTCTCACCGGGGCGTTCTCCGAGTCCAGCTCCTCCTCCTTGGTGAAGAGGCTGAAGCAGTCGTGCAGCGAGACCTTGCCCCCGGCAAAGCTTTTCTGGGGTGGGCAAGAGAGGAATTTGGGGGGTCAGTGGGGGAATTTAGGGGTTGTGAGAGGGTTTTGGGGGGGGCCCTGAGGGGTTTTTTAGGGGGGTCTGAAGCATTTTTGGGGTGGTCTGAAGGGTTTGTGGGAGGTCTGAAGAGTTTTTGGACAAGGTTTGAAGGGGTTTTGGACAGGTCTGAAGGGTTTTTGGGGTGGTCTGAGGGGTTTTTTGAGGAGTCTGAAGGGTTTTTGGGGGGTCTGCAGGGTTTTTGGGGCTCTGAAAGGTTTTTGGGGGCTTTGAAGGGTTTTGGACAGGTCTGAAGTATTTTTGGGAGGATCTGAAAGGTTTTTGGAGGAGTCTGAAGGGTTTTTGTGGGAGTCTGAAGGGTTTTTGGATAGGTCTGAGGGATTTCAGGGGACCTGAAGGTTTTGAGGATCTGAAGGGTTTTGGGGGGGATCTGCAGGGTTTTTGGGGGTCACCCCACCCTACCTTTGGGATGGGCAGCGAGAGGTCGCAGAACACCTCGAAGGTGGTGGAGCGGTAGCCGCAGGCCTGGCACTTGAGGCAGCTCTTCAGCTGCCCCACAAAGAGATCTGGGGGGCAAAGAGGGGGCTCAGGGGGGGCACCCCCAGAGGTTTTGGGGTCCCAGGGAAGGGGGCACACCCCCATTACCAGCGCTCACCCACGATCTTGCTGTCCTCCCTCTCCAGGTAGCGCTTCCACATCTGGTTGGCGCGCTCGTCGTCGCTGCAAAGGTGACACCGAGGCGACGTTGGGGTGACAGCTGTCCCCAAAATCGGGGTTCCTCCTCCCCAACAAGCCTCCCCCCCTCTCTCACCTGAGCGTTTCGGGGTCCTCCAGGGCCGGGGCTCTCCGTGTGTCCGACAGGATGCTGGGGGTGCGCCGGCCCTTCCTGTTGATCTCCACGTGCAGCCGGTCCATGAAGAACTTGAGGAATTCCTGCGCGTCCTGCTGGCTGCGGGGACACTCGGTGGCACTTTGTCCCCTTGGGGGGGAAGGGGGTCCCCAAAAGGGTGTTTTTGGGGGGGATATCTCACCTGTAACCCGTGAAGGAGGGCACGTATTTCTGGAACACGGCCTTGAAGCGCCCGGGGTTGACGGCCTCGGAGGAGTCGGGGTGCCAGAGGGCGGCGATGACATCGGCGAAGGCTGCGGGGACAGCGGGGACACGGCGGGCTCAGCGCCCCCTGAGGGGGTTCTGGAACGTTCTGGGGGGTTTTGGGGCTCTGTCCCACCTTCGGTGAGCTCCTGGGGGGCGCGGGGGCCGGGGGGCTGCTCCTGCTGGAAGTCGCGGCGCAGGCAGTAATCACGCAGGGGCTTGGTGCTGCTCAGGCACTGCAGCACGGCATTCATGAAGCACTGAGGGGACACCGCGGGGACATCACGGCGTGTGCCACTGTCACCAGGGCTCCCTCAGGGTGGCCCTGCTGTCCCGTGGGGCTGGGGGGACCCGGGGATGTGATGGCCCCAGTGGGATGGGGCTGTGGTGGGACAGCACAAAGGGGGTCGGGGACGCTGAGGGGACGCCCAGGGGACACCAAGGGACACTTAAAGGACACCAAAGGGACCTCAGATCCCTCCCACAGGCCAGGACAGGAGAGCTGGGGACCCCCAGGTGACCCCGAGGTGATCCCAAATCCCTCCCACAGGCCAGGACAGAGGGACAGGAGGGCTGGGGGACTGTGGGGACAGCGCTGTGGGGCTGGGGGACATCCCCAGCAGGACAGGACCACGAGCCTTGGGGACCCCGAGGTGACCCCAAATCCCTCCCACAGGCCAGGACAGAGGGACAGGAGGGTTGGGGACCGTGGGGACAGCACTGTGGGGCTCTGGGAATGTGACATCCCAGCAGGACAGGAGGACAGGGACCATGGCCACCAAGGCTGGGGGACCCCGAGGTGACCCCAAATCCCTTCCACACCCCAGGACAGGAGGACAGGAGGGTTGGGGACCCCGAGGTGACCCTGAATCCCTCCCGCACCCCAGAACACAGGGACAGGAGGGTTGGGGACCCTGGGGACAGCACTGTGGGGCTGCGGGAGCTCTGGGAATGTGACATCCCAGCAGGACAAGAAGATGGGACCAAGGCCACTGAGCTTGGGGGACCTCGAGGTGACACCAAATCCCTCCACAGCCCAGGACAGGAGAGTTGGGGACCCCCAGGTGACCCCGAGGTGACCCCAAATCCCTCCTGCACGCCAGAACAGAAGGACAGGAGGGTTAGGAACCCCGAGGTGACCCCAAATCCCTCCCACAGCCCAGGACAGGAGAGATGGGGACCCCAAGGCGATCCCAAATCCCTCCTGCACCCCAGAACAGAGGGACAGGAGGGTTAGGAACCCCGAGATGACCCCAAATCCTTCGCACAGCCCAGAACACAGGGACAGGAAGGTTGGGAAGCCCAAGATGACCCCAAATCCCTCCCGGGGAAGGTCTCGCTGCCCTCTTACCGTGTTGCCCAAATTCCTGAGGCCGACGTGGCCCGAGCCCAGCAGCAGCGTGTGGTGTGTCTGGGGGGGACACAGCGAGGGACACCCGGTGAGCCACAGCCCGTCTCCCCGCGTGTCCCCCCGGCTGTCCCCCACCGGCGGTGCCTTCACCTCTCCGGTGACCAGCAGCAGCCCCATGACCGCCGTGTGCACCACGGACTCGGCGATGTCGGTGCCGCGGCCCGGCAGCTCCCGGCGGGGCAGCAGCGAGCGCTGCAGCTTCCGCGGCAGCTCCGCCACCAGCGTGGCTCCCTGCAGCCCCGGCATGGCCGCCGCGGCTCCCGGTGGCACCGGCGGCGGCACCACCGGTCACCGCCGTGCGCCCTCCTCCCCCCCTCAGCCCATTAGCTGATCCGATTCCCCCGCGCTATTCTGGGCTCATCCCGCGGGGATTAATTAGCCGGAGCTGCCGCCCCTGCGGGGTAAACACCCCCCAAAAATCCTCCCCGTGGTTTCCACAGAGGGGGTTTTGGGGGCTGGCGGGGATGAGGGACACCCTGTGACAGCGCTGGGGACACCCCGAGGGGGGACAAGGCTGGGTGGCCGTGCCTGGTGGCGTTTTGGGGATTACGATCAGCCCCACACGTGGCACGGCAGGTGAGGGATGGGGAGGGGGGGGCACGGATGCGGAAACGGGGAGGGGGCGGCGGCCAGCGCGGTGTCACCTCAGTGTCACCAGAGTGCCACCGGTCACTTGTGGTCACTCCGGAGCTGTGTGGACACAAGGATGGCACCGGCCACCTGAGCTGGGGGGACAGCAGCGACCCCACCCCAGAGCCGTGGGGGTCCCCAAAACAGGACTGGAGCGGGGACAGGTGAGAGGGCGACCCCTGTGCCACCCTGGCGATGTCACCAGCCTGAGCGGGGACACAAAGTGTCCCCAAGATGGGGACAGCGTGGGGTCTCAACGTGTCCCCAACGCTGGGGACACTGTGGGGGTCTCAAAGTGTCCCTGAGAATGGGGACAGCATGGGGGGTCTCAAAATGTCCCAAATGCTAGGGACAGTTTGGGGGTCTCAAAATGTCCTCAAAGCTGGGGACATTGAAAAGGATCACAAAATGTCCCAGAGAATGAGGACAGTGTGGGAGTCACAAAATGTCCCCTAACCTGGGGACGCTATGGGGGTCTGAAAATGTCCCCGAGGATGGGGACACTGTGGGGGTGGCAAAATGTCCCCAAGGCTGGGGACAGCGTGGGGGTTGCAAAATATCCTCGAGGCTGGGAGACTGCAGGGGTCTCAAAATGTCCCCAAGGCTGGGGACACTGTGGGGGTCCCAAAAGCTGGAGACAGCATTGGAATCACAAAATGTCCCCAGTGCTGGGGACACTGTGGGGGTGGCAAAATGTCCCCAAAGCTGGGGACAGTGTGGGGGTCCCAAAACATCCCAAAAGCTGGAGACAGCACTGGAATCACAAAACGTCCCCAAGGCTGGGGACACTGTGGGGGTGGCAGAACGTCCCCAAGGCTGGGACAGTGTGAGGGGTCTCAAAATGTCCCCAAGGCTGGGGGACACTGTGGGGGTGGCAAAATGTCCCAAAAGCTGGGGACACTGCTGGCATCTCAACACGTCCCCAAACCTGGGGATACTGCAGGGGTCACAAAACGTCTGCAAAGCTGGGGACACCGAGAGGGCCTCAAACCGTCCCCAGGGCTGGGGACACGGCTGCCCCACCCCACAGCCATCCCTCGGTCCCCCGCGGTCTCTTACCGCGGCCTTGTCCTCGGTCCGGCCGCTGGCGGGGCTGCCGGGGCCGTGTCCGAAGGCGGGCTCGGGGCGGGCGCGGGGGCCGCCCTCGGGGCGCACGGAGAGCAGCGCCGCGGTGCCTTTGCCGTCGGGCCCGGTGCTCACGGCGACCCTGCGCAGCGAGGAGCTCCGGCGGAGCGCCAGCGCGCCCGCACCCAGCGGGTGCCCGCAAGTCCCTGAGCACCAAGCGGCTCAGCGCCACCGCCACGTCCTCGGCGCGGCTGGGGACGCCGGCGACACCGCCGCCACCGCCGCCTCCTCCTCCTCCTCCCTGGCTCAGGTCGCCGATGCTGATGGATTTGGAGCGGGCCAGGTTGCTCCGGCGGCGCTCGGCCGCGCTGGGCAGCGAGAAGGAGGCGCTGCCGGGCACCTGCGGGGCTCCCCGGGCACCCTCACGCCGTGATCGGCCTTGAGCGGCCCCCGGCGTCCCCCCCGGCCCGCGGGGAGCGGGGTCCCCCCGTTTGGCCGCCCGGCCCCCGCTCCAGCTCCAGCTTCTTGGGGCGGGGGTCGTCGGGGGGCGGCGGGGGCCGGGGGGGCAGCAGGCGCAGTTTGGGGGCCGGGCTGAGCCCGTTGGGGGCCGCATGGCGCTCCTGGCTCAGCGCTCGGTGCCCGCTGGGCAGGCGGGAGCCCGCCCGGGGCTGCGCCGTCACCACGGGGGCACCGGGGTCCCTGGCGCGGCCCAGGCGGTGCTCCGAGGCCTGGGGCATGGCGGGGCCTGCGGGGACAGCGACAGCACGGTGACAAGGTGGCGGGGTCGAGGGGGTGTGACAAGGGCGAGGGGAAGGGGCACCCACCTGCTCACAGCCCCCCGCGCCCGGCGGCCGGACACAGCGTCCCGTCGGCGGGGGCCCTGCGGGGACATCGGGGTCACCGGGGGGACACCCAGGATCGGGGGGACCCAAAGATGGGGGGATCCCAAAGCCTCGGGAGAAGCTCAAAACCTCAGGGGACTCCAAAGCCCGGGGGATCCCCAAAGCTCAGGGGGAACACCAAAGATCGGGGGGATCCCAAAACTCGAGGGGACCCCAAAGCTCGGGGGACCCCAAAGCCTCGGGGGGATCTCAAAGCCTCGGGGGGACTCCAAAGCCTCGGAGGGATTCCAAAGCTCGGGAGGACCGCAAAGCTTTGGGGGACCCCAAAACCTCGGGGTACCTCAAAGCTCAGGGGGACACAAAGCTTGGGGGGACCCCAAAGCTCGGGCCCACCCGCAATCCCCGGGTCCCCCCAAAGCGGTTCCCGCACCCTCGGGCCCACAGCTCCCCGCACCCCCCGGGGGCCCCCCCAAACCGGTTCCCGCACCCCCCGGACTCAGCCCCCCGCAATCCCGGGGTCCCCCCAAAGGGGTTCCCGGGCTCAGCCCCTCGCTCCAAAGCGGTTCCCGCACCCCCCGGACCCCTCCCGGTGCCCCCATCACCCCCCGGCCCTCAGGGCCCCGCCCCCCTCTCCGGGCCCGGGATTCCTCACCGGGGGTCTCCCCTGTGCTCTCCCCCCACCCCGGTTCCCCCCTCCCCTATCCCGGTACCCCCCTGAGGCGCTCCCGCTGCCCCCCCCATCATCCCGGTACCCCCCCGCCCCCCGGGGCCCTGTCCCGCACCCCCCGCCCGGCCCCGCCGCTCCCCTGGGGGGGGTGTCCGCTGTCCCCGAGCCCCCCCAGCCCCAAGTGCGGCCCCCCTCGCCCCCCTGCGCCCCTCGGCGGGGTCGCCCCGCGGTCCCCCCGCACCTCCCGCGGGCCGCCATGGCAACAACTCCCGCCGCACCCGCCGCCATCTTTGTGCCTCCCTCCGCCGGCCCCGCCCCCGGCGGCCTCGCCGCTGGCTCTGCGCATGCGCCGCCCTCCCGGCCACGCCCCCTCGCACCGCGCGTCGCCATGGAAACCGCGCGGCGTCTTAAAGGGGCCGCGACACTCGCGGGTTTTTGGTGGGGGACACACAAATCCCCTCCGTGTCACCCCCAAAATAACAAACCGTCACTAAATCGGGGTTCAGCGTTTATTGGGGAGCAGCAGCGAAGCGGTGGGGAGGGGTGGCAGCAGCTGGGAGGGGAATGGGGGACCCCCAAGGAGAGGGGACCCCCAAAGTGGGGTGGGGGACCCCCAAGGTCCCCCCAAGTTGGTCACTTGTCCTTGTGCTGGATGAGGCCTTTGGAGATCAGGTCCGGGATCTCCACGGCCAGCCAGGGACCCAGCTGTGGGGACAGGGGTCAGTGGGGTGGGGACACCCCCAGAACGTGTCACCCCCCTCAGTGTCACACCCCAAGAACGTGTCACCCCCCCTTGGTGTCACCCCCCCAGAATGTGACAGTTCCCCTCAGTGTCACAACCCCAAGAACAGGTCACTTCCCCCTTGGTGTCACACCTGTATGGGCGTTACCCTCTCAGTGTCACCCCCCCCACAGGTGTCACCCCCCCCCTTAGTGTCACACCCCCAGACTGGGTGACCCCCCCCTCGGTGTCACACCCCCCCCCTCTCGTGTCACACTCCCTCTATGGATGTCACCCCGCTCGGTGTCACAACCTGCCACCCCAAAATTCTGACAGCCCCCTCTCCAGTGCCACCCCCGTGCCCCCCCCTCCCGGTGCCAGCCCCGGTGCCCCCCCCGGTGCTCACCCCCAGTGCCATCAGGTGTGCCAGCCCGAACTTGGGCACGTTCCTGGCCCACAGGGGCTTGAAGTGGTCACTGAGGCAGATCTTACCCCCCCTGCGTGGGCATTGAGCTGTCAGAGCCCCCCCGGGACCCCCCAAAACCTTCCCGGGACCCCCCCCCAATGACCCCCCAGAACCCCCTAAGCCCCCCCAAACCCCCCAAACCTCTCCCCTGAGCCCCCAAATCCTCCCCAGGATCCCTCCCAGAATCCCCCCAAGCCCCTCAGACCCCCCAAAACTCCTCAGACCCCCCCCAAAAAACACCTCAAACCCCCCAGGATCCTCCCAAGCTTCCCACCCCAAGCCCCAAAATCCTCCCCAGGACCCCCAAGACCCCTCTCAGACCCTCCTGAACCCCAGACTCCCCCCCAAACACCCCCAGGACCCCCCCAAACCCCCAAGTCCTCCCCAAGCCACCCCCCAGGAACCCTCCAAAACACCTCAAAGCCCCCCCAAAACACCTCAAACCCCCTGGGGACCTCCCCCCAAAGCCCCTCAAACTCCCCAAAAGCCCCTCAGATCCCCCCTCAGAACCCCCCAAGCCCCCCCTAGGACGCCCAAGCAACCCCAGGAGCCCTCAAGCCCCCCAAAAATTCTCCCCCAAGCCCCAAAACCCTCCCCAGTACCCCCCACAGCACCCCCCTAGGACCCCCAAACCCTCCCAAGACCCCTCCTGAGCCCCAGGACCCCCCAAACCCCCCCAGGACCCACCCCCAGCACCCCCCAATCCCCTCCAAGGCCCCCAGGACCCCCCCAAAAACACCTCAACCCCCCCAGGGACCCCTCCCAAAGCCCCTCAAACCCCCCAAAAAGCTCCTCAGACCCCTCCCCAAGACCCCTCCTGAGTCCCAGGACCCCCCAAGCCCTCCAGGAGTCCCCCAGGACCCCCCCAAAACTCCTCCAAAACCCCCCCAAAACACCTCAACCCTCCCCGGGATCCCCCCCAAAGCCCCTCAAGCACCCCAAAATCGCCCTCAGACCCCCCCAAGCCCCCCAGGACCCCCCCATCCCCCTCTCCTCACCGGTACATCTTGGCTGTTTTCCCGTCCAGCTCGGGGATGGCGATTTCGGGGGCGGTGCCCGGGTACGTCACCGGGATCTGGGGGGGCAGGGGAGGGGTCAGCACCCCCAAAACCCCACTGAGACCCCCCCAAAACCCCCCCCCGAGACCCCCTCCTCACCTCGAACTCGATGTTGAACTCGTACTTGAGCAGCTCGTGGATGTACCAGCACCTGCCCGACCACCTGGGGACACGGGGGGACCCTCAGTGACACCCCCTGAGACCCCCCCCAAAACACCTCAGTGACCCCGAGACCCCTCTGGGACCCCCCAAAACCCCTTAGTGACCCTCAGGACCCCCACCCCCCCCCAAAACCTCTCAGTGTGTGGGAACCAGCCAAGGATCCCCCCCCAAAACCCCTCAGAGCCCCCCAAGACCCCTTCAGGACCCCCTTAGTGTGGGGTAACCCTCTCTGGGACCCCCCCCAAAACCATTCAGACTCCTCCAGGACCCCCCACCCAAAAACCCTGAACCCCCAAAACCCCTCATAACCACCTAAGACCCCCCCGAAAAACTCTCAGTGTGTGGGAACCAGCCAAGGATCCCCCCCCCCAAAACCCCTCAGAGCCCCCCAAAACCCCTTCAGGACCCCCTTAGTGTGGGGTAACCCCCTCTGGGACCCCCCAAAACCATTCAGATCCCTCCAGGAACCCCCCCGAAAAAACCTCAGAGCCCCCCAAGACCCCTTCAGGACCCTCCCTAACCCCCCCCAAAACCCCTCAGAGCCCCCCAAAACCCCTCAGAGCCCCCCCCCCGCATCTCCGGGACCCCCCCGGTCACCGAGCAGCCCCCCCAGGGCCCCCCAAATTCCCTCAGACCCCTCCCCCGGTGCTGGGACCTCGCCCCGGTCACCGGAGCAGCCCCGGGGGGGTTTGTGACAATCACGGGGGGGTCCCGGTGTGACCGGGGGGGGGGTCCCGGAGCCCCCTCTCCTCTTACCGGGTGCCCTCGGGGTTGGACTCCAGGCGGAACCAATCAGTGTCAGCCCGTTTGTTGTTCTCCACGTACTGCCGGGATACCGGGGGGGGGTCACCGGGACCGGGGGAGCGGTACCGGCAAGGGAGGACACCGAGGGGGGGAATACCGGGAGTGTCAAAGGGACTCATGGGGGACACCGGGGGGACAACGGGAGGATCGAGGGGACACCGGGACACACCGGGGGGACGCCAGGGGAGACCGGAGGACACCGAGGGGTGACAGGGGAGATGGAACGGGGGACACCGGGACGGATTGAGGGACACCGGGGGTATCGAGGGGACTCATGGGGGGACACCGGGTGGGACAGGGGGACACCGGGGGGTGACAGGGAACACCGGGGGCACACAGGGAGTATCGAGAAGACACCGGGGGGGACCGGGGGATACCGGGGGGACACCGGGAGTACTGAGGGGACACGGAGGGGGTGAAAAAGGACATCAAGGCGGGACACCGGCGGGATTGAGGAACACCGGGAGTATCGAAGGGACTCACGGGGGAACACCGGGTAGGACCGGGGGACACGGGGTGTGACACCGGGAGTATCGAGGAGACACCGGGGGACACCGGCGTGGACATGGGGGTGGTCTGGGAGATGGAGGGAAGCAGCGGAGGGACATCGCAGCGACAACGCGAGGGGAAAACCGGGAGGGATTTGAGACACCGGGAGAGCCCCGAGACGGAACGGAAGCACGGCCAGGCGGCATCCGTGAGGGGAGGAACGCCACGCACGCACCTGGATGAGCGCCCGGTACTCCTCTCGCAGCCGCTCGGCCCAGCCCTCGCGGTCCCGCGGCCCCGCCGGTGCCCGCAGCAGCGGCAGCTCCGCCACCGCCCGCCGCGCCGCCGCGTCCGCCATGGCCGGGCCCCGCCATGCCGCCCCGCCGGAAGTGACGTCACGCCGCCACCCCGGCACGGCGCCGCCATCTTGTCTACGGGAGTGGCGGGCGCTGTGACGTCATCGCCGCCATCTTGGGTTCGGGCGCGCCCGGTGCGTGAGGCGGCGCCGCCATCTTTACTGAGGGCAGAGAGGAGAGGAGGTGGGCGGGGCTTGGCTGAGGGGGCGGCACCCACAGCCAAGGGACCGCCCCCTCATCAGGGACCGCCCCCTCCTCAGAGACCCCCCCACAGCAACGGGGACCCCCCCTAAAGAGCAATGGGGACCCTAAAACAGGCCCAGGGACCCCCCCCCCAAACAGCGACAGGGACCCTCTGACAGGTCCAGGGACGCCACCCCACAGGCCCAGGGACCGCCCCCTCCTTAGAGAACCCCCCAACAGGGACAGAGACCCCCCGCAAACAGCGACGGGGACTCCCCGACAGGCCCAGAGACACCCCCCCTGCGACAGGGACCCCCCTCAAAACCCCAAGGACCCCCCCCAACAGCCACAGAGACCCCCCCCAAAACACCAATGGGGACCCCCCTCAAAGCGCCATGGTCCCCCCAGCCCAAATGACACCCCCACAGCCCCAAGGACCCCCCAGCCCCAATTCCAAAGACACGGGGGGATGTTCAGGGCTTTATTTGGGGGTCTTGGGGGATCTCAGGGCTGTGTCTGGGCCCATCCTGGGGGTCTCAGGGCTGTCTCGGTATCCATGTGGGGGTCTCAGGGCCATATTGGGGTTCGTGTGGGGGTCTCAGGGCTGTATTTGGGAACCGTGGGGGGCTCTCAGGGGGTCTTTGGGCTGTTTTGGGGTCCATGCGGGGGTCTCGGGGCTGTGTCCAGGCCCATCCTGGGGGTCTCAGGGCTCAGTCCAGGTCCATGTGGGGCTCTCAGGGGTGTCTCCCCGGGGGTCTTGGGGCTCTCAGGGGGTCTCAGGGGTATCCCCCGGGTGTCTCAGGGGCTCTCGGGGGTGTCTCCTCGGGGGTCTCGGGTCTCTCAGGGGGTCTCGGGGGTCTCGGCCCGGCGCAGCCCCAGCAGGGACGAGAAGAGCCCCAGCACGTTGTTCTGCAGCTCCCGGGCCAGCGGCTCCAGCTGTTTGTTAGCGCGCTCCAGGTACAGCCTGGGGGGCACCGGGGGCGTCAGCGGGCATGGGGAGGGGTCCCAGAGAGGGGAGGGGTCTGGGGAGGGTCACGGGAGGGGTCTCAAGGAGAGGATGGGGTCCCAGAGAAGGGAGGGGTCCCGGGAGGGTCCCGAGGAGGGGTCTCGGGAAGGGAGGGGACGGGACGGGTCCCGGGCAGGGGTCAGGGGAGGGGTCCCGAGTGAGGAGGGGTCCCAGGAAAGGAGGGGTCTCAGGGAGGGTTCCGGAATTGGGGAGGAGTCCCGGGCAGGGTTCTGGAATTGGGGAGGGGTCCCGGAATTGGGGAGGGGGCCAGGAATGGGGAGAGGTCCCAGGGAGGGTTCTGGAATGGGGAGGGGTCCCGGGGCAAGGGTCCCGGGGAGAGTCCCGGAATTGGGGAGGGGTCCCGGGAAGGGTTCTGGAATTGGGGAGGGTTCTGGAATTGGGGAGGGGTCCCGGGTGGGGTCCCGGAATTGGGGAGGGGTCCCGGTGCCGTACCCGGCCTGTGCGCGCAGCTCCTGGGGCCGCAGCTGCGGGGGCAGCTCTCTGCTCACCAGCTCGCTCAGGCTCTGCAGCTGCCGGCTCAGGAAATCCGCGCTGCCCGCCGCCTCCTCGGGACCCTCCGCGGGCTCCCCCGGCCCGGCCTGCCCGGGCAGCGCGGCCCCGGGGCGGGCGGCGAGCAGCAGCAGCAGCAGGGCCAGCACCGGCAGCGGCATGGCTGCGGGACGCCGCGGGGACACCGCGGGGACAGGTGGCACTTGTGTCCCCAGGGAGATGCCAGCCCCATCCCATCCCAGCCCCACAGAAACTTCCAGCCTCATAAAAAATTCCAGCCCCATAGAAACTTCCAGAGCCATCCCATCCCATCCCATCCCATCCCATCCATCCCATCCCATCCCATCCCATCCCATCCCATCCCATCCCATCCCAAACCTGCCCCATAGAAACTTCCAGACCCATCCCAACCCCACAGAAACTTCCAGCCCCATCCCACCCCATTCCTGCCCCATAGAACCTCACGACCCCATCCCATCCCATCCCAACCCCACAGAAAATTCCAACCCCGTCGCATCCCGTTGCGGCCCCACAGAACCTTCCAACCCCATGGAAACTTCCAGCCCCATCCCATAGATCCCATCCCATTCCAGCCCCATAGAAACTTCTACCCCACAGACACTTCCATCCCTATAGAAACTTCCAGCCCCATCCCTTCCCATCCCATCCCATCCCATTCCATCCCATCCCATCCCATCGATCCCATCTCGTTCCAGCCCCATAAAAACTTCCAACCCCATAGAAACTTCCAGCCCCATCCCATCCCTGCCCCATAGAAACTTCCAGACCCATCCCACCCCATCCCAACCCCATAGAAACTTCCAGCCCCATCCCATCAATCCCATCCCATAGATCCCATCTCACCCCATTCCAGCCTCACAGAAACTTCCAACCCCACAGAAACTTCCAGCCCCATCCCATCCCAGTGTCCCCAGTGTCCCCACCCGGCCCCACACTCTGCTCCCCCCTTATCCCACCCCAAAAACGCCCCCAGCCCCTCACCCCAATCCCTGCCCTACTCCCAAATCCCAGTCCCAGCCCCAAATCCCAATCCTGACCCCTGATCCCAATCCTGATGCCAGTCCCCAATCCCAGCCTCAAATTCCAATCCCCTGTCCGTGTCCCAGCCCCAAATCTCGATCCTGTTCCTTCACCTCAATCCCTGTTCCTGCCGCACCCCCCAAACCCAACCCTAAATCCCAATCTCAGCCCCAAACCCCAACCCCAAATCCCAGTCCTGACCTCACACACCAATCCCAGCCCCAAATTTCAATCCCTGTCCCACTCCCAGCCTCAAATCCCAATCCTGAGCCCAAATCCCAATCCCAGCCCCAAATCCCAATCCTGATCCCACACCCCAATCCCTGTTCCTGCCCCACACCACAATCCTGATCCCAAATCCCAATCCCAGCCCCAAATCCCAATCCTTGCCCCCCAAATCCCAGTCCCAACCCCACAGCCCAGCCCCTGCCCTACTCCCCAATCCCATCCCCACACCCCAATCCTGGTCCAACACTCCAATGCCGACCCGAAATCCCAATCCCAGCCCCAAATCCTGACCCCAAATCCCAATCCCAGCCCCAAATCCCAATCCCTGTCCCCTCCTGTCCCCTGCTGTCCCCTCACCTTTCCGGTGTCGCTGAAGGTTTGGGGTCTCCCCTCCCCCGGCCCCGTTTTTATCCCGATCCCGCCCCCCCCGGGCAAACACGGCGGGGCCGAGGGGCAACGCGGGGGGGGCTCTGTCCCCTGCTGTCCCCTGCTGTCCCCATGGGCCGAAGGTTGTCGCCGCGGTGTCACCGACCCCCACCGGGCTGGGGACACGGGGGCAAAGGGCGGGGGTGGCACCGGTGACAAAGGTCAGAGTCCCCCCGGTCACTGCGGGGATGGGGACAGGGCAGGGGACACGGGGGGGTGGCGCGGGGAGGGGACAGTGGGGTGATGGCGACAGAGGGGACACGGGGAGGGGACACGGAGGGGTTCACATTTGGGGACACGCAGGGGTTTGGGGACAGTGGGGATTTGGGGACACGCGGGGGTTTGGGGACACACAGGGATTTGGGGATTTGGGGATTTGGGGACACGCGGGGGTTTGGGGACACACAGGGATTTGGGGATTTGGGGACACGCGGGGGTTTGGGGACACACAGGGATTTGGGGATTTGGGGATTTGGGGACACGCGCGGGACAGGAGGGTGGCGCGGAACGCTCCCGCTACGGAACATCGCCGCTCGGGTCCAGGTTGCCGGAGGGGTCGCATTCCGGCGCTGCCCCGCCCTCCCCGCTTGGCCAATGGGCAGCTCCCGTTGCCCGCAGCCAAGATGGCGGCGGCGCCCCCCCTGAAGGCGCTCCGGGCGGCGCCGCCCGCGATGGCGGCGGCCGGCGGGGGCCCGTGAGGGGCCATGGGCAACGCCGAGGGCCGGGCCCCGCGCCGGGCCCAGCCCCGCGGCAACCCCGGCAGCTTCGATGAGCTGCACCGGCTCTGCAAAGGTGCGGGGACGGGGACGGCGGGGGGACAGCGGGGCTGAGGGGAGAGCGGGGCTGAGGGGACAGAGGGGCTGTGAGGGGACACAGGGGCTGAGGGGACACCGGAGAGCCCCGGGGTCAGGGGACACCGGGGTGAGGAGGGGACAGCGGGGCCATGGGGAGAGTGGGGGTGGCAGCTGTGTCCCCCAGACGGGGCTGTGGGTGTCACCTGGGGGGTGACAGCCGTGTCCCCAGGGGTGACAGCCGTGTCCCCCCAGAGGTGTTCCCGCCGCAGATGGAGGGGGTGAAGCTGATCGTCACCAAGACCCTGAGCAGCCACTTCCAGGTGGGGCAGGGGACACCTGGGGACACCTGTGGGATGCCCCCTGCGCTGTCCCCGTCCCTGTGACCGTCCCTGTCCCCGCAGGTGACACACACGGTGCACATGAGCACCCTGGGCCCCTCCGGCTACCGCTTCAACGCCACCTTCGTGGGGGACCGCCAGCTGGGGCCCACCGAGGTGACAGCGCGGGTGCCACCGGCCTGGGGGGTGGCAGCGGGGTTGGCACGGGGGTCATTGTGGCCATCTGTGACCCCAGGTGGCCCCAGCGTGGTTGGTGACCCTGTACACTGGGTGGCCCTGGGGTTGTTGGTGGCCTTGGGGTCACTGGTGGCCCTGGGGTCATTGATGGCCTCGGGGTCTTTGGTGGCCTTGGGGTGGTGGGTGACCCCAGGGTGGCTGGTGCCCTCAGGTCCTTGGTGGTCTTGAGGTCACTGGTGGCTTCAGGGACATTGGTGGCCCTGGGGTTACTGGTGGTCCTGGGTGATCCTGAGGTCATCAGTGACTTTGGGATCATTGGTGACTCTGGATAGTCCCAGGTGTCCCCAGGTGTCCCTGTAGGTGTCCCTGTGCCACACCATGCAGTCCCCTGGTGTGTCCCATCCTCTGGCCCCTATCCCTGTGTCCCCATCCCCTGTCCGTGTCCCCAGGTGTCCCTGTTCCCCTGTCCCCCATCCCCTGTCGCTGTCTTGTGTCCCTGTTCTCTGTTCCCCTGTCCCTGTCCCCATCCCTGTGCTGTCCCCAGGTGTTCCCCTGTCTGCTGTCCCTGTCCCCATTCCCTGTCCCAGTCCCTGTGTCCCCATCCCTGTGCTGTCCCCAGCTGTCCCTGTCCCCATCCCTGTGCTGTCCCCAGGTGTCCCCTGTCCCTGTCCCAATCCCTGTGCTGTCCCCAGGTGTTCCCCTGTCCCAGTCCCTGTGTCCCCATCCCTGTGCTGTCCCCAGGTGTCCCCTGTCCCCCTGTCCCCATCCCTGTGCTGTCCCCAGGTGTCCCCTGTCCCTGTCCCCATCCCTGTGCTGTCCCCAGGTGTTCCCCATGCTGCTCGGGGACATGGACAGCAGTGGCAGCCTCAATGCCCAGGCCCTGCACCTGCTGGGCGACCACCTCCGTGCCAAGGCCGTGTTCCAGGTGAGCCGGGGGTGCCACACCCGTGCCAGCCCCTCCCTGCCCGTGCCCCGGTGCCACCAGCAGCGCCGTCCCCGTCCCCTGTCCCCTGTCCCCAGACACACCAGGCCAAGTTTGTGACGTGGCAGTTCGACGGCGAGTACCGGGGCGAGGACTGCACGGCCACGCTGACCCTGGGCAACCCCGACCTGCTGGGGGGCTCCGGTGAGTGCCAGCCCTGGGGACACTGGGGACACTGCTGAGGCTGTGCCTGACCCTGGGGACACTGGGGACACTGGGGACACTGGGGACACTGCTGAGGCTATGCCCGGCCCTGGGGACACTGGGGACACTGCTGAGGCTGTGCCTGACCCTGGGGACACTGGGGACACTGGGGACACTGCTGAGGCTGTGCCTGACCCTGGGGACACTGGGGACACTGGGGACACTGCTGAGACTGTGCCTGATCCTGGGGACACTGGGGACACTGGGGACACTGCTGAGACTATCCCAGCCCTGGGGACACTGGGGACACTGCTGAGACTGTGCCCAGCCCTGAGGACACTGCTGAGGCTGTGCCTGGCCCTGGGGACACTGGGGACACTGCTGAGGCTGTGCCTGACCCTGGGGACACTGCTGAGACTGTCCCAGCCCTGGGGACACTGGGGACACTGCTGAGGCTGTGCCTGACCCTGGGGACACTGGGGACACTGGGGACACTGGGGACACTGCTGAGACTGTGCCTGATCCTGGGGACACTGGGGACACTGCTGAGACTATCCCAGCCCTGGGGACACTGGGGACACTGCTGAGACTGTGCCCAGCCCTGGGGACACTGCTGAGGCTGTGCCTGGCCCTGGGGACACTGGGGACACTGCTGAGGCTGTGCCCAGCCCTGGGGACACTGCTGAGGCTGTGCCCGGCCTTGGGGACACTGCTGAGACTATCCCAGCCCTGGGGACACTGGGGACACTGCTGAGGCTGTGCCCAGCCCTGGGGACACTGCTGAGGCTGTGCCCAGCCCTGTGTGACCCTGGGGACACTGGGGACACTGCTGAGACTGTGCCCAGCCCTGGGGACACTGCTGAGGCTGTGCCCGGCCTTGGGGACACTGCTGAGACTGTCCCAGCCCTGGGGACACTGGGGACACTGCTGAGACTGTGCCCGGCCCCGCCCAGCCTAGCCCCAGTCCCAGCCCCACCCTGGGGACACAGCCCCGGCCCCACCCTGGGGACACCACCCAGCCCCACCCGGCCCCACCTGCCCCAGCCCCACCCTGGGGACACAGCCCCAGCCCCGCCCTGGGGACACAGCCCCAGCCCCGCCCAGCCCCAGCCTCGCCTTGGGGACACAGCCCCGCCCTGGGGACACAGCCCCAGCCCCGCCCTGGGGACACTGCCCTGGCCCAGTCCAGCATTGTCTGACCCCACCCTGGTCCCACCCTGGGGACACAGCCCCAGTCCCACCTTGGGGACACAGCCCCAGTCCCACCCTGGGGACACAGCCCCAGCCCCACCTTGGGGACACAGCCCCAGTCCCACCCTGGGGACACAGCCCCAGTCCCACCTTGGGGACACAGCCCCGGCCACGCCTGGCCCCACCCCAGGGACACCGCCCTGCCCCAGCCAGCCCCAGCCAGCCCCGGGGACATCACCCCGGCCCCGCCCCGGCCCCGCCCCACTCAGCCCCGCCCCAGGGTCCCGTCTGAGGCGTGGCTGTCGCCGCTGTCCCCGCAGTGATCGTGGTGGCACATTTCCTGCAGAGCGTCACCGCCCGCCTGGTGCTGGGCGGGGAGCTCGTGTACCACCGGCGGCCCGGCGAGGAGGGAGCCATCCTCACCCTGGCCGGGAAATACTCGGGTACGGACACCCGGGGACACCTGGGGACTGATGGGACACATTGGGGACAGATAGAGACAGATGGGACACCTGGGGACACCAGGGGACAGAGGGGACACACTGGGGACAAATGGGGATGGATGGGGACAGTGGGACAGGTGGAGACAGCTGGGGATGCCTAGGGACAGCTGAGACACCTGGGGGACACCTTGGTGACACATTGGGGACAGATGGGGACAGATGGAACACCTGGGGACACTGGGGACAGAGGGGACACACTGGGGACAGATGGGACACCTGGGGACACCAGGGTACTAATGGGACACACTGCAGACAGGTGGGACTGATGGGACACACTGGGGACAGGTGGGGACACATTGGGGACAGATGGGGATAGATGGGGACACAGGGACTGATGGGGACAGATGGGACACCACGGGGACACAGAGACAGATGGGACACCTTGGGGACAGATGGAGACATAGGGGACACACTGGGGACACAGGGACAGATGGGACTGATGGGGATGCCTGGGGACAGAAGGGACACTGGGGACCAATGGGACAGATGGGGGTGGCTGGGGATGCCTTGGGGACACCGGGGACAGTTGGGGACAGATGAAACTGATAGGGACAGCTGGGACAGATGAGGACAGCTGGGAACACCTGGGGATAGCTGGGTCACCTGGGGATGCCTTGGGGACATCTCAGGGACACCTGGGGGACATTTCAGGGACATCTTGAGATTCCTGGGTGTGCTTCAGGGACACCTGGGGACACCTGAGACACCTGGGGACAGCTGGGGATGCCCTGGGGATATCTGAGGACAGCTGGGAACACCTTGGGGACACTTGGGGATGCCTTGGGGACGCCTGAGGACACTCGGGGACCCCTGGGGACACTTGGGGACCCCTGGGGACACTGTCTCTCTCTCTCTGTTGCAGCCCCAAACTGGGTGACAACGCTCAACGTGGGCTACGGGGGCGCCCATGCCAGCTACTACCACCGGGCCAACGAGCAGGTGCGTGTCCCCTGCTGTCCCCACTGTCCCCCCTGCTGTCCCCACTGTCCCCCCTGCTGTCCCCGCTGTCCCCGCTGTGATGTCCCCGCTGTCCCCACAGGTGCAGGTGGGTGTGGAGCTGGAGGCCAACACGCGTTTGCAGGAGAGCACCTTCACCTTCGGCTACCAGCTCACCCTGCCCGGGGCCAACGCCGTCTTCAGAGGTGGGCACTGTCCCCTTGGTGTCCCCTTGATGTCCCCTTAATGTCCCCTCCTGGCCAGTGTCACCTGCCAGGGGCACTCAGTGTCCCTGTGTCCCCTGCCAGTGTCACTCAGGTGTCCCTGTGTCCCCAGCTGGTGTCACTGAGGTGTCCCTGTGTCCCCTGATGGTGTCACTGAGGTGTCCCTGTGTCCCCTGCTGGTGTCACTCAGGTGTTCCCACTGTCACCTGGCACTCAGGTGTCCCCGTGTCCCCTGCCGGTGTCACTGAGGTGTCCCTGTGTCCCCTGCCAGTGTCACTCAGGTGTCCCCATGCCCCCAGCCGGTGTCACTCGGGTGTCCCTGTGCCCCCTGCCGGTGTCACTCAGGTGTCCCTGTGTCCCCTGCCAGTGTCACTGAGGTGTCCCCGTGTCCCCAGCCGGTGTCACTCAGGTGTCCCTGTGCCCCCTGATGGTGTCACTCGGGTGTCCCCGTGTCCCCAGCCGGTGTCACTCAGGTGTCCCCTGTCCCCGCAGGGCTCCTGGACAGCAATTGGAGCGTGGGGGGTGTCCTGGAGAAGAAGCTGCCGCCGCTGCCGGTGACGCTGGCGCTGGGAGCGTTCCTGAACCACTGCAGGAGCCGCTTCCACTGCGGCTTCACCGTCACCGTGGGATGAGCCCGGGGACAGGGACAGCAGGGACAGCAGGGACAGGACAGGGGGGACAGCAGGGACAGGACAGCAGGGACAGCAGGGACAGCAGGGACAGGACAGGGGGGACAGCAGGGACAGCAGGGACAGGATAGGGGGGATGGCAGGGACAGCAGGGACAGCAGGGACAGGGACAGCAGGGACAGCGGGGACAGGACAGGGGGGATGGCAGGGACAGCAGGGACAGGACAACGGGGAGGGGACAGAGGGGACAGCACAGCAGGGACAAGACAACAGGGATGGCAGGGATGGGACAGGGGATAGAACAGAGGGGACAGCAGGGACAGGGGACAGGACAGCAGGGACAGGGATGGGACAGGACAGCGGGGACAGGGGACAGCAGGGACAGGACAGAGGGACAGCACAGCAGGGATAGCAGGGAGAGCACAGCAGGGACAGGACAGTGGGGGCAGCACAGTGGGGATATCAGGGACGGGACAGTGGGGACAGGACAGCAGGAATGGGACAGCGGGGACAGAGGAGATGGGACAGTGGGGATGGGACAGTGAGGATGGACAACAGGCACAGGACAGCGAGGACAGCAAGGACAGGACAAAGGGACAGCAGGGACAGGACAGCAGGGACAGGACAACAGGGATGGACAGCGGGGATGGCAGGGACAGCAGGGACAGGACAGTGGGGACAACACAGCAGGATAGCAAGGACAGTGGGGATGGGACAAGACAGTGGGGCCAGCAGTGACAGTGGGGACAGGACAGCAGGGACAGCACAGCAGGGACAGGACAGAGGGGACAGCAGGGACAGCACAAGTGGGGACAGCGTGTGGTGGCACTGTCCTGCTCAGGGAGCTGCCAGGCCGGGCCGTGCAGGTGCCACAGGGACAGCGGGGACACGGCGGGCTGGGGACAGCGAGTGACAGCGCCACGGGGGTGGCTGGGGGTCCCCGTTGTCCCTAGTGCCACCTCCTGGGGGTGGCTGCTGCCATGGGGGGCTGGGGATCCCCATTGTCCCTAGTGCCACTCTCTGGGGGTGGCTGCTGCCATGGGGGTGCTCCCATTGTCCCCATGGCGGCCGTGCCTCAGTTTCCCCGCGGTGACACACCCGGGAGCCAGGATAAATAAAGGAGCTTTACTCTGTGCCTGGAGGCAGCCGGGGGTGACACTTGGGGACAGGAGGGTGACACGGGGGACCCTGCTCAGCTGATGATCTCGGAGAGCAGCGGCGTCATGGCCGACAGGTCCTGGATGTGCAGGATCTGCCGCGTGTTCTCCACCTTCAGCGTCTGCATCTCCGTCAGCAGCAGCAGCAGCTTGGCGTACAGGAACCTTGGGGACACCCAGCCCGCTCTGGTGGCCGTCCCCACCGCCTTGGGGACAATGCCACCCCGTCCCAAAGCTCACCTGCCCTCCTCGGGGGGGTGCTGGTGGTCGATGTAGCTCTTGAGGGTCAGCGCCACCTTCTCCTGGAACTGGTCGATGGCCTCGCGCTGGGCGATGCCGGCGTGGTCTGAGGGGACGCGCGGTGACCTCAGCGGGGCTTTGGGGACATCGGGGTGTCCCCGTGTCCCTCGCCGAGGTGACTCACCCGGCGAGAAGAGCAGCATGGCCTGGAGCAGCGCGTACTCGGCCTCATGCAGCCGCAGGCGCCGCAGGCTCTCGTGGAACTTGAGCAGCGGCTCCAGGTACACCTGCTGGAACCCGGCTGGGGAGGGGACAGAACCCCCAGTGAGGGCTTTGGGATTGGTCCCCACCCTTGTCACCAAGTGCCACCTCCTGGGACACTTGCTGGAACCCGGCTGGGGAGGGGACAGATCCCTGGGTTAGGGCTTTGGGATTGGTCCCCACCCTTGTCACCAAGTGCCACCTCCTGGGACACCTGCTGGAACCCGGCTGGGGAGGGACAGAACCCCAGTGAGGGCTTTGGATTGGTCCCCACCCTTGTCACCAAGTGCCACCTCCTGGGACACCTCCAGGTGGTGGCTCCGAACCGCCCGGGCAGCTCTTCCAGGCCTTTCCCATTTTTAGGAGGAATTTACCCAAATTTCCCCCCTGAGCCTCCCCTGGCACAGCTGGAGGCTCTGTCCCCTTGTGTCCCCAGGTGTCCTCCAGTGTCCCCAAGGTGTCCCCAGGTGTACCAGGGCTCCGTCGCGGATGGTGTAGCAGCGCTGGCTGCACTCCAGGTGTCCCCGTTGTCCCCAATGTCCCCAATGTCCCCAGTGTCCCCAATGTCCCCACTGTCCCCAGTGTCCCCAATGTCCCCATTGTCCCCAGTGTCCCCAGGTACCCAGGCTCCGTCGCAGATAGTGTAGCAGCGCTGCCCGCACTCCCAGATCTCCCCAATGTCCCCATTGTCCCCAATGTCCCCACTGTCCCCAGTGTCCCCAATGTCCCCAGTGTCCCCAGTGTCCCCAGGTGTACCCAGGGCCCCATCGCGGATGGTGCAGCAGCGCTGCCCGCACTCCCATTGTCCCCATTGTCCCCAATGTCCCCAGTGTCCCCAGGGGTACCCAGGGCCCCGTCGCGGATGGTGTAGCAGCGCTGCCGCACTCCCAGGCCTTGGTTCGGGGGTTGAACACGGTGTTGAAGCGGATCTGGCAGATGCCCAGCGTGGCCCCTTTGAGCAGCGAGATCTGCGCCTCCAGCGGCAAGCTCCTGCCGGGGGAGGGGACACGGCGGTGACACGGCGGTGACACGGCGACAGGGCAGCGGGGTGGCACCCGCCGCCGCCAGCACCCCGCGGTGTCCCCCGCGCACCTGAACGCCGGGATCTCCTTGGCGAACTTGATCACCTGCTGGATCATGAACGTGCTCAGGTCGCGAACTGCGGCAGCAGCGACAGCACGTCCGCAGCGCCTCCTCCCGCGGCGACAGCGACAGCGACACCCCCGCCGCCACAGCCCCGCCAGGGGGGCTCGGAACCAGCAGGCGCACGGCGGGCTGGGGACAGCGAGGGGACAGCGCTGGGACGGGCGGGACAGCGAGGGGACAGCGCTGGGACAGAGAGGGGACAGCGAGGGGACAGCGAGGGGACAGCGCTGGGGACAGCGAGGGGACAGCGCTGGGACAGGCGGGGACAGAGAGGGGACAGAGAGGGGACAGGCGGGGACAGAGAGGGGACAGCGCTGGGACAGGGAGGGTGGTGGTGGGGACGGGTGGGAAATCGTGGGGACAGTCAGGACATTTATGGGGACAGCCAGGACATCTGTGGGGACAGCCAGGACACCCACAGGGGCGGGCAGGGCACGGCTGGGAGCCCTGTGGGGACAGTGGGGACAACCACAGGGACAGGGGTGTCCCTGCCGGGAACAGTGGGTCCCGCTGGGGACAGGGGTCCCATATGGGGACAGGGTGCCCTGTTTGGGGACGGGAGTCCTGTTGGGGACAGTGGGTCCCGTTTGAGGACAGGGGGTCCCTGTTGGGGACAGCAGTGTCCTGTTGGGGACAGAGGGTCCCGTTGGATACACGGGGTCCCGTTTGGGGACGGGAGTCCCTCACTGGGGACAGGGTGTCCCGTTTGGGACAGGGTGTCCCGTTGTGACAGGGGTGTCCTGTTTGGGGACAAGGGGTTCCATTTGGGGACAGAGGTGTCCCCTTGGGGACAGGGCTGTCCCCGCTCACCCAGCAGCGCATGAACTGCGAGAAGCTGGAGTCGAAGGTTCGCTGGTGGGCGCCGATGAGCAGCGCGATCAGCTCCTGCTGCTCGGCCGTCAGTCCCTCGTGTCCCCGCTGTCCCTCGTGTCCCCGCTGTCCCCCGGCCTGTCCCCGCTGTCCCCGCAGCTCCCGCCGCCGCCGCAGCGCCTCCTCCGACATGATCACTGCCACCCCCGGCCCGTGTCACCGCTGTCACCGCTGTCACCGCTGTCACCGCAGCCACAGGTGACAGCGATCGGGGACACCCGAGCGGGTCCCTGCTGTCCTCTCTGTGCCACATCCCCTGCTGCCACCTCTGTCCCCTCCCTGCCACCCCACCCCGTCCCTTGTCCCCTCCAGGTCCCCTTCATCCCACCCAGCTGCTGCCCTGTGTCCCCTGTCCCCCGTGTCCCCTCCATGTCCTCCCTCTCTGCCCTGCCCCGTGTCCCCCCGGTGTCCCCGCGGTGTCCCCCGTGTCACTCACTGTCCCTCCTCATGCCCACGTCCAGGCACTTCTGCAGGCGGCAGGCCTGGCACTGTCGCCGCTTGGCCTTGGTGACAGGACAGCGCCGCGCCAGGGGACACGAGAAACGGACACCCTTGAGGATGGAGCGCCTGCGGGGACACGGGGACACGGACACTGCCACCAGGGGGACACTGCCACCAGGGGGACACGGGCACTGCCACCAGGGGGACACTGCCACCAGGGGGACACGCGGACACTGCCACCAAGGGGACACAGGCAGTGCCACCAAGGGGACACTGCCACCAAGGGGACACTGCCACCAAGGGGACATGGCCACTGCCACCGCATGTCCCCATGGGCAGGGCTGTCCCAAGCTCGGGGTGCCAGCTGCTGTCCCCTTTTGTCACACGCTGTCCCCATCCATGGGACCGTCCTGTGCCACCCCCTCCCATCCCATCCCATGCCAGTCCCTCCTGTCCCTTCCTGTCCCCACATCCCATCGTGTCCCCTCGCCCTGTCTCCTTGTCCCACCCCATTTTGTCCCTCCCTGTCCCATCCCATCCTGTCCTGTCCCCATGTCCCATCCCATCCTATCCCACTCTGTCCCCAGATGTCCCCGCAGTGTCCCTGCAGTGTCCCTGCAGTGTCCCCAGCTGTCCCTGGATGTCCCCACAGTGTCCCCACAGTGTCCCCGCAGTGTCCCCAGGTGTCCCCACAGTGTCCCTGCAGTGTCATCGCAGTGTCCCCAACTGTCCCCACAGTGTCCCTGGCTGTCCCAGCAGTGTCCCCACAGTGTCCCTGCGGTGTCCCCAGCTGTCCCCACAGCGTCCCCAACTGTCCCTGGCTGTCCCCAGCTGTCCCCACAATGTCTCTGGCTATCCCTGCAGTGTCCCCAGGTGTCCCCACATTGTCCCCACACTGTCCCCAGCAGTCCCCGACTGTCCCTGGAGTGTTCCCTCAGTGTCCCCGCAGTGTCACCACAGTGTCCCCGCAGTGTCCCCATCTGTCCCCACAGTGTCCCCTCAGTGTCCCCTCAGTGTCCCCAGGTGTCCCCAGCTGTCCCTGCAGTATCCCCTGCTGTCCCCTCAGTGTCTCCAGCTGTCCCCGCGGTATCCCCTGCTGTCCCCGCAGTGTCCCTGCAGTGCCCCCGCAGTGTCCCCGCGGTGTCCCCAGCTGTCCCCGCGGTGTCCCCACCTGAAGAAGCCCTTGCAGCCCTCGCAGCTCATCACGTGGAAGTGGTACCCGTTGGCCCTGTCCCCGCACACGGCGCACACTTTGTCACCCTCGGCCTCCGTGTCCCCAGCGGGGTCCTGGGCTGTGCCGGGGGGGCTCGACAGGGACACGCCTGGGGACACGGGGACAGCGGGGGTGACACGCTGCCGGCACCGCTCCCGTCCCCTCGAGGCCACCTCGCGTCGCTGTGTCACCTGCGTGAGCCCGCTGGCCACCCTCGTGTCCCTGCCAGCCCCCGTGTGTCCCCTCTGTCCCCGAGAGGGACAAAGTGACTCTGCCGGTCCCTGAATGTCCCCGCTGGTCCCCCGCGTGTCCCGCCAGCCCCCGTGTGTCCCCTGCATTCCCTGAGTGTCCCCTCCTGTCCCCAAGTGTCCCCTCCTGTCCCTGCCAGCCCCCGCGTGTCCCCAACAGGGACAAAGTGACCCTGCTGGTCCCTGAATGTCCCCGTGTGTCCCCTGCATTCCCTGTGTGTCCCCTCCTGTCCCCGTGCGTCCTCTCCGCTCCCCTCCTGTCCCCTCCTGTCCCCTCCTGTCCCCGAGTGTCCTGCCAGTCCCCGCCTGTCCCCTCCTGTCCCCCTGCTGGCGGTACCTGAGTCGGTGTCCCCCGGAGCTGTCGGTGACAGGGAATTGTCCCCATGCAGTGAGGGGACATCGTGTCCCTCCGTGTCCCCGGCGGTCCCCGCGTGTCCCTGGCGGTCTCCGAGTGTCCCCTCCATTCCCTGGGTGTCCCTGATTGTCCCTGTGTGTCCCTTCCTGTCCCTCTGTGTCCTCTCCTGTCCCTGTGTGTCCCTTCCGGTCCCTGTGTGTCCCCTCCGGTCCCTGTGTGTCCCCTCCTGTCCCCGCGTGTCACCGGCGGTCCCAGGAAGGGCCGCGTGGAGTTTGAACCTTGAACTTGGGGCTGCGACAGGCGGGGACAGAGCGCGGGGCGGGGGGGGACAGGTGGCACCGGGGGTGGCACCGGGGGTGGCACCTGGGGCGGGACAAGCGGGACAGGCGGGCGTGGGTACGGCGCAAGGACACGGGGACAGACAGACGGACAGCCACAGAGGGGACAGCCAGGATGTCACAGCGCGCTGAGGGTGGCACCCCGTGTCACACACACCGGTGGCCGTCCTGCCACCGCTGTCCCCACAGGGAGGTCACTGTCACCAGCGCCACGGGGGGACTGGCAGTGTCACCGTGCCGGGACAGCAGCGGTGCCCTGTCACCAGGTGCCACCCAACAGGAGGGCGGCACTCGGCTGGGGCACTGTCACCCCCACTGTGTCCCCCGTGTCCCCTCGTGTCACTTGTCCCACGCTCTGAGTCCCTCCCATGTCCCAGCGTGTCCCCCCGTGTTCCCCGGGTCTCTTCGTGTCCCTCTGTCCCCTCCATGTCCCCTTTATGTCCCCTCAAGCCTCCTCGTGTCCCCCCGGGTCCCCCCAAGCCCTCTGTGTCCCCTGTGCGCCCTTGTCCCCCAGTGTCCCCGTGTCCCCCCATGTCCCCAGTGTTCCCCCGTGTCCCCCATGTCACCCGTGTCCCCAGTGTCCTCGTGTCCCCAATGTCCCCAATATCCCCTTGTCCCCTTCAAACGTCCCCAATGTTCCCGTGGTCCCACATGTCCCCAATGTCCCTCTCAATGTCCCCATGTCCTCAGTCCCCCCCACCATGTCCCCAATGTCGCCAATATCTTCAATATCCCCAATGTCCCCCTGTATCCCCATGTGCCCAATGTCCCCAATGTCCCCCATGTCCCCCATGTCCCAATGTCCCCAATGTCCCCAATGTCCCCAATGTCGCCCATGTCCCCAGTGTCTCTCCGTGTCCCCCTGTGTCCCCCAATGTCCTCCTGTCACCACCGTGCCCCCATGTCCCCAATATCTCAAATATCCCAAACGTCCCCAATGTCCCCCGCAATGTCCCCAGTGTCCCCCCAGTGTCTCCCGTGTCCCCAATGTCCCCAGCATCCCCCAATGTCCCCATACCCTCAGTCCTCCCCCCCAATGTCCCCAATGTCCCCCCCGTGTCCGCCTCCCCTGGATCGGGGGGGAGGAGCCACCCTCATGGGCGTGTCACTTTAGTCCCCACCCCCTCTTTCCCATTGGCTGCTCGCGGCTGTCAATCAAACCCCGCCCCTATAAAGGCGGCGGCGGCAGCGCCGGGACCGCACTGGGAGCGGCGGCGGCACCGGGCGGGATGAGCGAGGTGGGGACACCGGGGGACACCGGGACACCGGGGGGGATGAGCGAGGTGGGGGGACCGGGGGACAACGGGGGACACCGGGACACCGGGGGGGATGAGCGAGGTGGGGGGACCGGGGGACAACGGGGGACACCGGGGGACACCGGGGACACCGGGGGGGATGAGCGAGGTGGGGACATCGGGGACACCGGGGGACAACGAGGGGGACCGGGGGACACCGGGCGGGATGAGCGAGGTGGGGACACCGGGGGGGACAACGAGGGGGACCGGGGACACACCGGAACCGGGACTCTGCCCCTTTTCCGGGCTTCCAGCACCGAGCCGGGCGGGGAGCGCCAATGGGGCCAGGACGCTGCGTCCCGGGGACGGGGGGGAGGACACTTTGAGGACCCCGAGCCCCACCGGTGTCACCTCCCCGGTCCCCCCGGCCCTCCTCTCTTCTCAGCGCAGCCACCGCGAGCCCCGCTCGGGCTGGAGGCTGTGGGGACCCCGGGGACAATGCGGGGACAATGGGGGGACCCTGTGTCACCCCCAGGTCCCCTCTCTCCGCAGCGCAGTCCCCGTGTCACCCCCTCGGCGGCGGAGGCCCCCGGTGGGCAGCAGCAAGGTGAGGAGCGCCGGCACAGGTTCGCTGTCACCGCTGTCACCGCTGTCACCTCTGTCACCGCTGTCACCTCTGTCCCCGCACACCCCAGGGCCCCTCCATTTCCCCCATCCTTATGGGCAGGTGGCACCTGCGTGCATTGGGGACATCCCCTGTCCCCTCGGAGGTGTCGCGGTGTCCCCCTGGGAGGGCTCGTTGTGTCCTTTGTCCCCCAGGGGGGTGGCAGTGTGTCCCTCTGAGTGTCCCCACAGTGAATCTAGGGGTGCCAGGCTGTCCCTTGTCCCCAAGATGAGTGCCAGGGTGTCCCCTGGGTGACTCCGGGGGTGCCAGGCTGTCCCTTGTCCCCCGGTTGGTGGCAGTGTGTCCCTCCGAGTGTCCCATTGGTCAATCGGGGGGTGCCAGGCTGTCCCTTGTCCCCAAGGTTGGTGCCAGGGTGTCCCTCTGGATGTCCCCTGGGTGAATCTGGGGTGCCAGGCAGTCCCTTGTCCCCCCTGGGGTGCCAGGCTGTCCCTTGTCCCCCCGGGTTGGTGGCAGGGTGTCCCCTTGAGTGTCCCCACTGCAATCTGGGGGTGCCAGGCTGTCCCCCTGGGTGACCCTGGCAGTGCCAGCCTGTCCCCAAGCGTGTCCCCGTCCTGTCCCCCCCCCGTCCCCGGCAGCCAAGGCTGATCGCAAGAAGGAGGAAGAGGAGGAGGACGAGGAAGAGGAGATCGACATCGACCTGAGCGCGCCCGAGACGGAGCGAGCGGCTCTCGCCATCCAGGGCCGCTTCCGCCGCTCCCGCCAGCGCCGGGGGGAGCCGCGGCCCTGAGGGACCCCCGGGACCCCCCCGGGACCCCCCGGGACCCCCAAACCCCGTGGGGACCCTCCCGAGGGGGGCTCGGCCCTTCCCTGCCCGGTGACACCGGGGGATTTGGGGGGGTGACACAGCCCGGTGTCCCCAAGGGGAGGTGGCCCTGGGGAGGGGGCGGCGTGGGACCCCCCCCCGTTTCCCTTGAGCACCCCCATTTTCCATGGGAACCCCCATTTTCCATGAGCACCCCCATTTTCCATGGGAACCCCAAATTTTCCATGGGATCCCCAATTTCCCACGGAATTCCCCATTTCCCCGTCCCGTGGTGGCGTTGGGGACATGCCCGGTGTCCCCAAACCGGGGGGGGGGACGGGTCCCGCTGCAGCCTCCAGCCCAGGAAATCGGGGGTCCCCACCTTGCTGTCACTGTCACCGCCCCCTGCCCACATTTCTGTCACTGTCACCGCCCCCTCCCACATTTCTGTCATTGTCACTGTCACTGTCCCCACCCCGAGGGGCTTTTGGCCCGTGCAGGGAATAAAGAGTGAGGAAGAGGAGGCTGCGCTGGGGGCTCGGGGGAATTTGGGGAGGGGTCCCCACTGAGAGGGTTTGGGGGGGATTTAAGCCGGATTTTGGGGGGTTCGCAGGTGGATTTTGGGGGGGTTCGCAGGAGGATTTGGGGGGGTTCGCAGGTGGATTTTTGGGGGGGTTCGCAACCGGATTTGGGGGGTTCACAGGAGGATTTCGGGGAGGTTCACATGAGCGTTTTGAGGGGGTTCACAGCCGAATTTTGAGGGGTCCACAGCCTAATTTTGAGGGATTCGCAGCCGGGTTTTTGAGGGGTCCACAGCCCGGTTTTTTTTTGGGGGGGGGGGGTTGCAGGTGATTTAGGGGGAGTTTGCAGCCCAGTTTGGGGGTTTTGCAGCCGGGTTTTGGGGAGCTCGCAGCTGGATTTGGGGAAATTCACAGCTGGATTTGGGGGGGGTTTGCAGCCCACTTTTGGGGGGTTTCGCAGCCAATTTTGAGGGGTCCACAGCCCGGTTTTGAATGTTTGCAGCTGGGTTTTTGGGGGCTTTGCAGGCGGATTTAGGGGAGTTTGCAGCCCAGTTTTTGGGGGTTCACAGCCCAATTTTGGGGGATCCACAGCCGGGTTTTGGGTGTTCACAGCTGGGTTTTTGGTGGGGGGGGGGGTTTGCAGGCGGATTTAGGGGGAGTTTGCAGCTCAGTTTTTGGGAGTTCGCAGCCCAATTTTGGGGGATTTGCAGCCGGGCTTTGGGGGGGTTCTCAGCCCAGTTTTGCAGCCAGATTTTCGGGGCTTTGCAGCCGGGTTTTGGGGAGTTTGCAGCCGGGTTTCGGGGGGTTCACAGCCGGGTTTTGGGGAAGTTTGCAGCCGGGTTTTGGGGGGTTCACAGCCGGGTTTTGGGGGATTTGCAGCCGGGTTTCGGGGGGTTCACAGCCGGGTTTCGGGGGGTTCACAGCCGGGTTTTGGGGGATTTGCAGCTGGGTTTCGGGGGTTCACTGCCGGGTTTTGGGGGAGTTTGCAGCCGGGTTTCGGGGGGTTCACAGCCGGGTTTTTGGGGGGCTCGGGGCCGTTCCCAGGGCCCCGCAGTGCCGCGCTCCGGTGCAGAAATAGCTCCTTGGAAAGAAAAACAGCGGCGGCGGCCCCAGGGGACACGGCGGGGTCGGGCAGCGCTGACTTATTAGGGAAAGGGACAACGGCACCGGGGGGGCACCGGGGCCGTTCCCTGCCCGTTCCCGCAATGCTTTGGTTGTGTTAATTACAGCTTTAATTAACGGCGGCTGGCAGGGAGGGCGGTGGCATTGAGGACTCCGGGGTGGCACACCAGGTCACCCTCCAGGTGTCACCTCCCCGCTGAGGGTGACGGCGATGTCGCCGTGGTGTGGGGACAGCGCGGTGGCACGGGGGGCTCCCGGAGATGTCAGCTTTATTAATGGCACCGCGGGGACACGGAGGGGACAGGGACGGGGCACAGGGGGTACAAAACGCGTCCTTGGGGGGCACGGGCGGCTCCCCCAGCCCGGCCGCAGCCTCGCCCCCTCCCACGGGGCTCCGGCCGGGTTTGGGGAGGGGTCCCGGGGGTTACGGGGGTTAATGGGGGGACAAAGGGAGGGGACAAAGGAGGGGACAAAGGGGCCACCCCGCGACGTCATTTGGGCTCGGCCGCGGGGAGAGACGAGAAAACGGCCAGAAAAGGAGCGAAATTGGGGTGGGGGGGCACAGAGAGAAACGCCCCGAATTCAGGGAGGGGGACGCGGCCCCGGGCAGGGGGCACCGACCCCAAGCCCGCGTTCCGGGGCACAAATCCCACCCGGGGCTGGGCAGGGAGCGACCGAGGGTGGCCGGGGACGGGGGGGCTGAGCCGCGCTTGTCGCCAGCGCTGTCCCCAAGGCGGGGGACCCGAGGCGAGGACCACACCCCGCTCCTCGCCGGGTCCCGGGCGCGGGGGGTCCCTCAGGAGCCCCCCGAGTTGGGCCTGACGATGCTCAGCAGCGCGTTCTTGAGGCTGCCCCGGCTCGGCGAGCGGGCGGCGGGCGGCGCCGCGCCCGGGGCTCCCCCCGCAGCTCCATCTCGATGGTCATGATGACTTTGGGGGGCCGGGGGTCCCCCGAGGCCCCGGCCGCCCCCGGGGGTCCCTCCCTGCCCGCTAACCGCTATTTCCTATCCTTGCCGGCGCCGCCCTTGCCTTTCTTGGCGCCGCGGCCGTGGTCCAGCATGGCGTAGAGCACGGGGGCCTGCGGGGACAGGGGGGCTTCACCCGCAGCCCCCGGCGGGCCCGGGCACCGGGGGGACCGGGGGGACAGCCCGCCGTGCCCCCCGCCCCGCTCGGCGCTCACCTGCCGGCTGCGCTTGGAGCCCTCCTTGCCCGAGCGCTGCAGCTTCCCCTTCTCCATGGCGCTGCGGGGGAAAATGGGGGGAAAAAGGGGGGAAAAACGGGGGGTCGGGATGGTGGGAGGGACCCCCGGGACTCTCGGTGTGGGGAGGGGGGCGCGGAAATTGCAGCCCCGGTAGTCCCGGTTTGGGGGAAAGGGGAAAAGAGCAGCTCGGGATGGTGGGGTTGCAGCTCCCGGTTTGGGGAGGGGTCACGGAAATTGGGGAGGGTCCCGGTTTGGACGGGGATCCCGGCTCGGACGGCGGAATTGCGGCCCCGGTGGTCCCGGTTTGAGGACGGTTCCGGTGTGGGGAGGGGTCCAGATTGGGGCAGGGGTCCCGATTTGGGGAGGGTTCCCGATCTGGGGAGGGGTCCCTATTTGGGGAGGGGTCCCGGTTTGGAGGGGTCGCGGTTTGAGGAAGGGTCCTGATTTGGGGAAGGTCCCGATTTTGGGAGGGTCCCTATTTGGGCAGGGGTCCCGTTTTGGGGAGGGTCTCTATTTGGGGCAGGGTCCCTATTTGGGGCAGAGTCCCTGTTTGGGGAAGGGTCCCGATTTGGGGAGGGGTCCCTGTTGGAGAGGGGTCCCCGTTTGGGCAGGGTCCCGATTTGGGGAGGGGTCTCTATTTGGGGCAGGTCCCCGTTTGGGGCAGGGTCCCCGTTTGGGGCAGGGTCCCGATTTGGGGAGGGGTCTCTATTTGGGGCAGGGTCCCCGTTTGGGGCAGGGTCCCCGTTTGGGGCAGGGTCCCGATTTGGGGAGGGGTCTCTATTTGGGGCAGGGTCCCGATTTGGGGCAGGGTCCCTGTTTGGGGAAGGGTCCCGATTTGGGGAGGGGTCCCTATTCGGGGCAGGGTCCCGATTTGGGGAGGGGTCCCCGTTTGGGGCAGGGTCCCGATTTGGGGAGGGGTCTCTATTTGGGGCAGGGTCCCCGTTTGGGCAGGGTCCCCGTTTGGGGCAGGGTCCCTGTTTGGGGAGGGGTCGCGCTGACCTGAGCCGCCGCTGCAGAGCCGCCTGGCGCCGCCGCCAGCAGTAGCGGCCGCCGTAGCCCAGCGCCACCAGCGCGGCCACCACGAGCAGCGCCCCGGCGATAACGGAGCCCAGCACGACACCGTAACGGGGCGGCACTGCGGGGACAGCGACACCGTGTCACACACCCGGGACAGTGACACTGAGGGGACAGTGACACCGTAACGGGGCGGCACTGCGGGGACAGCGACACCGTGTCACCCCCGGGACAGTGACACTGAGGGGACAGCGACACCGTGTCACACACCCGGGACAGTGACACTGAGGGGACAGCGACACCGTGTCACCCCCGGGACAGTGGGGACATGAGGGGACAGGGACACCGTAACGGGGCGGCACTGCGGGGACAGCGACAGCGACACCGTGTCACCCCCGGGACAGTGACACTGCGGGGACAGTGACACCGTAACGGGGCGGCACTGCGGGGACAGCGACACCGTGTCACCCCGGGACAGTGACACTGCGGGGACAGTGACACCGTAACGGGGCGGCACTGCGGGACAGCGACACCGTGTCACACACCCGGGACAGTGACACTGAGGGGACAGTGACACCGTAACGGGGCGGCACTGCGGGGACAGCGACAGCGACAGCGTGTCACACACCCGGGACAGTGGGGACACTGAGGGGACAGTGGGGACACTGCGGGGACAGCGACACTGAGGGGACAGGGACACCGTAACGGGGCGGCACTGCGGGGACAGCGACACTGCGAGGACAGGGACACCGTGTCACACCCCGCATGGAGGTGACAGCCATGTTCCCCCCCAGGTAACAACCATGTCCCCCACCCCAGGAGGTGACAGCCGTGTCCCTGCCCCCGAGGGAGGTGACAGCCGTGTGCCCCCTGGTGTCAACCATGTCCCCCCCAGGTGCCAGCCATGTCCCCCACCCCAGAGAGGTGACAACCATGTGCCCCCCAGGGAGGTGCCAGCCGTGTCCCCCCCAGGTGCCAGCCGTGTCCCCACCCCAGGAGGTGCCACCCGTGTCCCCCCAGGGAGGTGACAACCGTGTCCCCCCCGAGGTGCCAGCCGTGTCCCCACCCCAGGAGGTGCCAGCCGTGTCCCCCCGGTGCCATCCGTGTCCCCCCCCAGGGAGGTGCCAGCCGTGTCCCCCCGGTGCCAGCCGTGTCCCCCCGTGCCAGCCGTGCCGCACCTCTCTCCAGCACGTAGAGCGTGACCTGCGAGGACTTGCCCACGATGTCGGGCGGGTTCTTGACGTCGCAGGTGAAGGTGCCGTTGTCGCTGGGCTCCAGCCCGTGGATGACGATGGAGCCGTCGCGGCGCCGCGGGTTCCCCGCCCAGGCCATGCGCTCCTTGAACGTGCCCACGTCGTCGATGTACGGCTGGCCCTTGGCGAAGTGGAAGATCTGCGGCGGGGACAGCGACAGCGGGGTCACAGGGGGACAGGGACAGCGGGGTCACAGGGGGACAGGGACACCAGGGTCACCCAGGGGGACAGGGACATTGATGTGACAGTGACACCAGGGTCACCCGGAGGGACAGGGACACCAGGGTCACCCAGGGGGACAGGGACATTGATGTGACAGTGACACCGGGGGTCACACAGGGGGACAGGGACACCGGGTCACACGGAGGGACAGGGACACCAGGGTCACTCAGGGGGACAGGGACATCGATGTGAGAGTGACACCAGGGTCACACTGGGGGACAGGGACATTGGGTCACACGGGGTGACAGGGACATCGATGTGACAGTGACACCGGGGTCACCAGGGGGGGAGAGGGACACCAGGGTCACACGGGGTGACAGGGACATTGATGTGACAGTGACACCAGGGTCACACGGGGTGACAGTGACATTGATGTGACAGTGACACTGGGGTCACTCAGGGGGACAGGGACATTGGGGTCACACGAGAGGACAGGGACACTGGGTTAGCTGGTGGACAGTGACATCGATGTGACAGTGACACCGGGGTCACATGGGGGGACGGGGACATCAGGGTCAGCCAGGGTGACAGGGACATCGATGTGACAGTGACATCGGGGTCACACGGGGGGACAGCAACACCGGGGTCACACGGGGGGACAGGGACAGCGGGGTCACATGTGGGGACAGGGACATTGGGGTCACACGGGGGGACAGGGACATCGATGTGACAGCGACACTGGGGTCACACAGGGCGACAGGGACACCGGGGTCACACAGGGTGACAGGGACATCGATGTGACAGTGACACCAGGGTCACCCGGGGGGACAGGGACATTGATATGACAGTGACATCGGGGTCACACAGGGTGACAGGGACACCGGGGTCACACGGGGGACAGGGACACCAGGGTCAA